>NC_143027.1:53472500-54072500 GCF_057628025.1 Oncorhynchus mykiss | reverse complement strand
GCTATCTTTATCTGAGGACAGAAAACCTCACAAGAAACAGACTTCATAATAGTCAAATTACACCACACTGAATATTATGTTACTATTATCTCCGTCCTCACTTCTAGGGACAGGAACTACACAAAAGTACCTGCCTTATCCAGAATAGCCTACTCTCTCACTTTGACAGTTGGATCTGCTATACTTTCACCCTCCTCCATGGCTGTTAGCTAGCTACAGTGCCTTGCGAAAGTATTCGGCCCCCTTGAACTTTGCGACCTTATGCCACATTTCAGGCTTCAAACATAAAGATATAAAACTGTATTTTTTTGTGAAGAATCAACAACAAGTGGGACACAATCATGAAGTGGAACGACATTTATTGGATATTTCAAACTTTTTTAACAAATCAAAAACTGAAAAATTGGGCGTGCAAAATTATTCAGCCCCCTTAAGTTAATACTTTGTAGCGCCACCTTTTGCTGCAATTACAGCTGTAAGTCGCTTGGGGTATGTCTCTATCCGTTTTGCACATCGAGAGACTGACATTTTTTCCCATTCCTCCTTGCAAAACAGCTCGAGCTCAGTGAGGTTGGATGGAGAGCATTTGTGAACAGCAGTTTTCAGTTCTTTCCACAGATTCTCGATTGGATTCAGGTCTGGACTTTGACTTGGCCATTCTAACACCTGGATGTGTTTACTTTTGAACCATTCCATTGTAGATTTTGCTTTATGTTTTGGATCATTGTCTTGTTGGAAGACAAATCTCCGTCCCAGTCTCAGGTCTTTTGCAGACTCCATCAGGTTTTCTTCCAGAATGGTCCTGTATTTGGCTCCATCCATCTTCCCATCAATTTTAACCATCTTCCCTGTCCCTGCTGAAGAAAAGCAGGCCCAAACCATGATGCTGCCACCACCATGTTTGACAGTGGGGATGGTGTGTTCAGCTGTGTAGCTTTCACGCCAAACATAACGTTTTGCATTGTTGCCAAAAAGTTCAATTTTGGTTTCATCTGACCAGAGCACCTTCTTCCACATGTTTGGTGTGTCTTCCAGGTGGCTTGTGGCAAACTTTAAACAACACTTTTTATGGATATCTTTAAGAAATGGCTTTCTTGCCACTCTTCCATAAAGGCCAGATTTGTGCAATATACGACTGATTGTTGTCCTATGGACAGAGTCTCCCACCTCAGCTGTAGATCTCTGCAGTTCATCCAGAGTGATCATGGGCCTCTTGGCTGCATCTCTGATCAGTCTTCTCCTTGTATGAGCTGAAAGTTTAGAGGGACGGCCAGGTCTTGGTAGATTTGCAGTGGTCTGATACTCCTTCCATTTCAATATTATCGCTTGCACAGTGCTCCTTGGGATGTTTAAAGCTTGGGAAATCTTTTTGTATCCAAATCCGGCTTTAAACTTCTTCACAACAGTATCTCGGACCTGCCTGGTGTGTTCCTTGTTCTTCATGATGCTCTCTGCGCTTTTAACGGACCTCTGAGACTATCACAGTGCAGGTGCATTTAAACGGAGACTTGATTACACACAGGTGGATTGTATTTATCATCATTAGTCATTTAGGTCAACATTGGATCATTCAGAGATCCTCACTGAACTTCTGGAGAGAGTTTGCTGCACTGAAAGTAAAGGGGCTGAATAATTTTGCACGCCCAATTTTTCAGTTTTTGATTTGTTAAAAAAGTTTGAAATATCCAATAAATGTCGTTCCACTTCATGATTGTGTCCCACTTGTTGTTGATTCTTCACAAAAAAATACAGTTTTATATCTTTATGTTTGAAGCCTGAAATGTGGCAAAAGGTCGCAAAGTTCAAGGGGGCCGAATACTTTCGCAAGGCACTGTAACTACAAATTAATTTGGAGTTTGTTTTTTTACAGTGATAAATACGTCAAGATAGTTAGCTATTATGAAGTTAGCTAGCTAAGTGAATTAAATATCACCAGCTACCTATCTATACAGTATGTGAAGTTGGCTAGATAGCTAGCCGTGTGTCGCTTAGGCCGCCCATTGTGACTCACTTGTGGGCATGCTGGCAGCATATGGCAGCATGTTCGATTGTGCATCAAAAATGTAGCATAACAAGTTTGCATGAATGTCTGGTTTTAAATGGGTACATAGTTCAATAGTAATATCCTATAAAACACTCTGGTGACAAACCCACTTCGCTGCGCTGTTTCCAATTGGCCACAAGGCTGGGAGAACCTATTCAAGTAAGTAAATACATTCCGAAAATGTTTTTTAAAAACTATGTATTATTAGCTAATTAGCTACAGTACAGGCTAACTCAAATGAGCTAGCTAGTTGCCAACACAAAACTGTGGCCCACAATATTCACCCTTCCTGAGTTCCCCACAGTCCTGCAGTGTAAATTCAACCAACAGAGTGAAGATTTCCACTCTCCCACTCATCGGTAGAAGTGGAGGAACCAAATCATCTTAAGTTTTATTTGATACCATGTGCACATATACCTGTGTGTGTTTTTTTCACATTTCACAGTAATGTGTGGTCATTACTATTAACTAAATCTCCATTCTCCTTTACCAAGGAATCAAGGCATGGGATGATAAAAAATAAATTTTAAAAAGAAGGACAACACCGTCTGCAAAACAGAGGTTGCAATCATCAGAGCTAAGGAGTTCTGATGACAATGCAGGCCCGGCATCAAAGACAGCTATGGTTTGTGGCTAACCTTAACCCCTAAACCTAAACTTAGTTCCAGTAAGTGTTTGCTTGTCAACAAAGTTGCAGTTAATCGTTTGTGAGTATAATCTTGAGTATATATGGACCATACAATATATATGACTATCCAATAAAATAGGAACATTCTTTAAAAATCAAGAGCTTTTACCTATGAATATGTGTGTTCGTTTCATAGGTGACTAATGATGTGGAGCTACTTGGGGGCGTGTCTGCTACACCACTTTTGAACCAACAGTCATATAATTGTCAACATATGCTCATTGGTCATGAATTTGAAACAAACTGTCCCTTTTCTTATACTGACAAAATTGACAGGTATTATTTCAACACCTTCTCAACTACATTTTAGTTGCACTTCCCCCAGCTCCATGATCACGGGTAAAACCTTGCTGAGATGATCAATGTATTTGTTGCAATGTATTGTCAGTTTCTCAAGCCAAAACATCTTGATGGCCAAAACATCTTGAACATCCTCTTTGCCTGTAGGCTTGGCAGAGTTACGGATTGTTTTCAGTTTATGCCAAACAAGTTAAATCGGTTTTAAATCAGGAGACCTACATGTAGAGATGGGGGAGGGGGGGGGAACATTTTTAGCTATACTGTAGGCCTATCGTAGGCGAGGTGAGCCTCACTAGTGTTGAGTAATGTGCCGTGAAAAAGTGTTGTACTGTAGGTCTACTTACTCTGCTGGCGTCTTGACACAGTGTATGCCCTCATTTGCAATGCAAACCCCGTGCAAACCCAGTGTGTTTTGGGTCATTGTCTACATTTGAGAGAGATCGCTCATCATCATAGCTACAGTATGTGCTACAGCATAATCAAAGTGAGGACAGTGGGAGGTCTACTGTATACTTATGGCCGAATTGTAACCCGGAGTCATACATTTCCAGTACTCCTCACCCCACCCTAAAAAAGGTTTATCTCTGAATGTTTTCATTGAGACCGAAGAGAACAGACGGAATGGACATAGTTTTCAGCAAGCCAGCTTCTTTCTATGGCACGACCGGCACGTGTTGAAGAGGGCGAGGGACGAGATGATGGAGTCACAATCCATGCAAGGCACACCTGTGAGCTCTGGAGATCCACCTCTGACAGGCAGAGGCAACAATCGCGGCGGGTTCGTCGGGTCGTCGGTTCACCCTGGCATTTCCATTCCTCTTCTGACATCAGAACTTGAGGAACTGCTCACCATGAGTGACCTCGCGAGTGGACATAGAATACCAACTGAGATGGAACCCGAGGCAAATTTGGCTTACCAGGGAACCTGAGTATTCATCATGACTACTTTGTCTCAGAGGTTTCTGTCCATGAGTGATGCAACCCGAAGAAGCATTAAAGACAAAGTTAATGAGTACTTGAGGTGGCGGAGAAAGTCTGGACATGGCCTGCTCTCCCTTATCTAAGAAATTAAGCATACAGTAAATGTAGGCTACAGTAAACATCTCATTGTCCCGTTGGTATTTGGAACACTGTACAGTAGCCCAATAAACATGCATTTTGAAACAGTTGTGAAAATTTAAAAAATCTAATTCAATAATATTTCTACCACTGGGGTGATGACATGCACAAATGCATGAGTGATTGATTTATATATATTGAAGTAGTCCTTTAGGCCAGTATGTAAGTTACTGCATGTTAAGACAGCTACAGTAAACAGGACTCATAGTCCTACAGCTACATGTCATTTTAATAAAAACCTTGAACCCACCTATCCCTGAATTTACCAACATATGTGTATTTTACACTCTAACAGTAGGCCTACATTAAGATAAATATCATAAAAGACAAAAACTTACTGAGCATTTCATCCACAAAACACGCTATGCATATTAACAGCCAGGACTCAACGAGTAGCCTACCAATAGCCGCCAGTCTAATAAATCAATTTATTATACACAATCACAAAGAATCCATTAATATTTTACTTGGGAAGATCATAAAAAAACATGATACTAAGACAAAATAACACGATAGCATGTGTTAAGATGTATTTCGCTGTGCTATAGTAGCTGAAGGCTACACTGAAAAAAATATGGCTTTGAATTGACTTAATTAAAATGTGTACATCGGTTCCACATTAATGAAACATGTTAAGATAAACACAATTTTTTATTATTCAGTTTACTTATTTTCTTTTTGTCAAGCAAATATAATTTGTTCAAGGAAATGCATTGTAATGGACTAGAATCAATTTAACATGATTTGGTTAAGCTAATTTGATTCCAATTAAATGTGTAGCTTCAAATGGATTTGATCATGTTCCCTAAACCTGATCACTACTTAATAATTAACAATATTTTATTGATGATATTACTCATAATTATGTAGAACTTTGTCCATAGCTTCTGGGTCTGAGTAGCAGGCAGTTTACTCTGGGCACCTTATTCATCCAAGCTGCTCAATACTGCCCCCCAGCCATAAGAAGTTAAGGCATCTTTACTTTTACTCAAGTGTGACAATTGGGTACTTTTTCCACCACTGCCTATTTCTTTCATGTTAAATATGAACCACTATCAGTAGACCATCAGTAGGCCTAATAACTGGTATGTTCATGTTCTAAGTATTCCTACTTTAACGGTCGACTGATTATGTCGATTAATTCGACCGATTATAGGAGGACCATAAAAAGCCGATACCGAATAATTGGCCGATTTTTATATATATATTTGTAATAATGACAATTACAACAATACTGAATTAACACTTATTTGAACTTAATATAATAAATAAACAAAATCTATTAAGTTTCAAATAAATAATGAAACATGTTCAATTTGCTTTAAATAATGCAAAAACACAGTGTTGGAGAAGAAAGTAAAAGTGCAATATGTGCCATGTAAAAAATCTCACATTTATGTTCCTTGCTCAGAACATGAGAACATATGAAAGCTGGTGGTTCCTTTTAACATGAGTCCTCAATATTCCCAGTTAAGAAGTTTTAGTTTGTGGTTATTATAGGAATTGTAGGACTATTTTTCTCTATACCATTTGTATGTCATATACCTTTGACTATTGGATGTTCTTATAGGCACTATAGTATTGCCAGCTTAATCTTGGGAGTTGATAGGCTTGAAGTCATAAACAGCGCAATGCTTGAAGCACAGCGAAGAGCTGCTGGCAAACGCAGGAAAGTGCTGTTTTAATGAATGCTTACGAGCCTGCTGCTGCCTACCTCCGCTCAGTCAGACTGCTCTATCAAATATCAAATCATAGACTTAATTATAATATAATAACACATAGAAATACGAGCCTTAGGTCATTAATATGGTAAAATCCAGAAATGACCATTTCGAAAACAAAACGTTTATTCTTTCAGTGAAATACGGAACCATTCCGTATTCTATCTAACGGGTGGCATCCTTAAGTCTAAATATTGCTTTTACATTGCACAACCTTCAATGTTATGTCATAATTATGTCAAATCCTGGCAAATTAATTACGGTCTTTGTTAGGAAGAAATGGACTTCACACAGTTCGCAACGAGCCAGGCGGCCCAAACTGCTGCATATACCCTGACTCTGCTTGAACAGAACGCAAGAGAAGTGACACAATTTCCCTAGTTAAAAGAAAATCATGTTAGCAGGCAATATTAACTAAATATGCAGGTTTTAAAAAAATATACTTGTGTTTTGATTTTAAGAAAGGCATTGATGTTTATGGTTAGGTACACATTGGTGCAACGACGGTGCTTTTTTCGCAAATACGCTGTGATTCAAATTAAGAGGTACTGCATTCATTATATGCAATGCAGGACAAGCTAGACAAACTAGTAATATCATTAACCATGTGAAGTTAACTAGTGATTATGTTAGGAAACTATGCAGTTTTTTGTTTTTTTATGTGTTATTTCTTACATTAGTACCCCAGGTCATCTTAGGTTTCATTACATACAGTCGAGAAGAACTACTGAATATAAGATCAGCGTCAACTCACCATCAGTACGACCAAGAATATGTTTTTCGCGACGCGGATCCTGTGTTCTGCCTTACAAACAGGACAACGGAGGGGATCCCATGCAGCGACCCAAAAAAACAACTTCGAAAAAGAGGGAAACGAGGCGGTCTTCTGGTCAGACCCTGGAGACGGGCACACCGTGCACCATTCCCTAGCATTCTTCTTGCCAATGTCCAGTCTCTTGACAACAAGGTTGATGAAATCCGAGCAAGGGTAGCATTCCAGAGGGACATCAGAGACTGTAACGTTCTTTGCTTCACGGAAACGTGGCTTACTGGAGAGACGCTATCCGAGGCGGTGCAGCCAACAGGTTTCTCCACGCATCGCGCAGACAGAAACAAACATCTTTCTGGTAAGAAGAGGGGCGGGGGCGTATGCCTTATGACTAAAGTGACATGGTGTGATGAAAGAAACATACAGGAACTCAAATCCTTCTGTTCACCTGATTTAGAATTCCTCACAATCAAATGTAGACCGCATTATCTACCAAGAGAATTCTCTTCGATTATAATCACAGCCGTATATATCCCCCCCCAAGCAGACACATCGTTGGCTCTGAATGAACTTTATTTGACTCTTTGCAAACTGGAAACCATTTATCCGGAGGCTGCATTCATTGTAGCTGGGGATTTTAACAAGGCTAATCTGAAAACAAGACTCTCTAAATTTTATCAGCATATCGATTGCGCAACCAGGGGTGGAAAGACCTTGGATCATTGTTACTCTAACTTCCGCGACGCATATAAGGCCCTGCCCCGCCCCCCTTTCGGAAAAGCTGAGCACGACTCCATTTTGTTGATCCCTGCCTACAGACAGAAACTAAAACAAGAGGCTCCCACGCTGAGGTCTGTCCAACGCTGGTCCGATCAAGCTGACTCCACACTCCAAGACTGCTTCCATCACGTGGACTGGGACATGTTTCGTATTGCGTCAGACAACAACATTGACGAATACGCTGATTCGGTGTGCGAGTTCATTAGAACGTGCGTTGAAGATGTTCGCTACACTCGCATTAACATCTGCTAACCATGTGTATGTGACAAATAAAATTTGATTTGATTTGATTTGATTTGAGATTGATTGTTTTTATAAGATACATTTAATGCTAGCTAGCAACTTACTTTGGCTCCTTGCTGCACTCGCGTAACAGCTGATCAGAGAGAAACTTTTTCAAACTTTGACCGTGTTACTAGAGACATTTCGGTTGCAATGACTAACTTCATAATTGACTTCGAACAGAGGGACTATAGGATACACAATTAGGACATGGTTCTCCCGAATGCAGTGATAGCTTTCAAGTTGCTAGATACTGCCTGTCTGGATGGTAGGGAGAAACAGTTGGCTCTGACTTTTGCGTCAATGAAGTAGGCACTAAAAAGGATTTTGGGTGAAAATATTGTCGCGCTAATAACAGATGGAATGCAAGTGAGTGACGCGGCATATTACACTGAGCAGCAGAGAAAAACCGCCAACAAGTCACATTCAAGACAACCAGACGAGGGCGCCATTACCCGGCACAAATCCACTGGACTGGTATGTCAGGCCCGCCACAGGAGTCGCTAGTGCGGGATGGGACAGGAACATCTCTGCCGGCCAAACCCTCCCCTAACCAGGATGACGCTGGGCCAATTGTGCGCCATCATGGCCAGGTGCGACAGAGCCTGAACTCGAAACAGGTTCTCTAGTGGCAAAGCTGGCACTGTGATACAGTGCCTTGGACCACTGTGCCATTCTGGAGGTGGCAGTTGTGAGACATGCCAGAAATACAGCAAACCTAAGCCCACCAGCTGTTGTTTTGCCACTGGCTTCCAAGTACAATGAAACATTGGCTGTAGATCTACATGAGGTAGGACCAAGTGTGTTGTACCTTCACATAATCGACCACTTCACACACTTCAGTGCTGAAAGCATTGTGAATACAAAGAAACCCAGTGAAATCATGAAGCACTTCATTCATTCCTGGATAAGTGTGCACGGCCCGCCCAAGAAATTGTAGTGACAATAATTCAATAAGAGAAATGGCAGAGAAATTCACAACATGGAAGTAAAGACAACTGCTGCATGCAGTCCACGTAGCAATGGACTTCTGGAGAGACATAATCAAACACTCACAGAGATCATGCTGATAGTGAAGCAAGACAAAACAGCTCCTAGATGGCAAAAAACTCAATGCACAATGTTCATGGCTATGGCCCATACCAACTAGTGTTCGGGCAGAACCCTAATCTTCCCTCTGTACTGGTTGACAAGCAACCAGCACTAGAAGGGACCAGTGTGAGTGCATGGGTGGGACAGCACCTTTCAGCAATACATGCAGCGAGTCTTTAGAGAGAATTCTCAGGGCTCTATGTAAACAGCTTCAACCCACAGATGAGAAGTATGAGACTGGAAACAAAGTGTACTACAAAGGAGTTGACTATCAATAGTGGAAAGGACCAGGAGTAGTCACTGGCCTAGATGGTGTGGCGATTTTTGTGAGTCAAGGAGGAACCATTGTCAGGGTGCATCACTCAAGATTGCGGAATGTAAATTATCAACAAGATGGAGGGGCTGTTGCTGAAAATCAGCCTCCTACTGAAAATGACAAAAAGGACACACCTACCAGATGTCACATCCAATGACATGGACACTGAAACTGACACAGGAAATGGAGCAGAGACCTTCAACCATGACAGGTAATACTGTTGAGGGTTCAAATTAGGCAAATGTTCACCATCAGCCACATGTTAAGACAACATGGTTGTTCCAATCTGACAACTGGACAAACTGTTAAATACAATGGACAGAGAAAGTGGTGTTCCACACACAGCAACAGTCATTGGAGGAGCAGGAAAAGCCAAAGAAAAACACCAGAACTGGTACAACTTGCAGTACTCTGAACCAGCTACACTTTCTGGTCATCTGACCTGTCACTTGTAGATAATCGCAGAATTGAACCAATGGAAAACTGAGAAAAACAGAATGACATTCAAAATAATGATGTACTTGAAATGAAGGACGTGTCACTTGACTCAGCTAAACTAGATGAGCTCAGTAATTGGAGAAACGATTGAGTGTTTGAGGAAGTCAAAGACATTGGCCAAAAAATGTGTCTCAACAAGGTGGGTGTGTACCCTTAAATAATCCTTAACTGGAATAGTGCCAAAAGCATGTCTAGTTGCTAGAGGTTTTGAGAAGCTGCCTGCTAATTAACTCCCAAGACTCCCCGACATGCATCTCAGAGTCACTCAGATTGCTGCTGACAGTGATCTGACATAAAAAATTATAACTTCATTCCATAGACATCAAATCTGCATTTTTACAGGGAACAGAGCTGTCAAGGGACATTCACATAGACAGCCGCCTGAAGCTAAGAACAAAGGAACACTGTGGAAACTAAACAAGTGTGTGTATGGCCTGGCAGATGCATCACTCTACTGGTACAACAAAGTCAAGGCAACAATGCTGAGTACAGGTGGGAAAATGTCACAAGTGGATCCTGCAGTCTTCTGTTTGCTTGATCAAAACAGCAATGTGACTGGAGTACTTGTCTGTCATGTTGATGACTTAATCTGGGGTGGTTTACAGAACTTTGCTACAACTGTGATTCCACACCTCAAAGCTGTTTTCCTGGTCGGCCACAAAGGAACAGCTTGCTGACTAAAAAGGGAACATCCGGTCTTGTGCTCCTAAAGGCACTCAGTAATGGTAAGTGTCAGCTTACGTAATACAAATAAAAACTTTGTCACACACCCCTTTTGTAATGGGGAACTTAAATAATACTTGGGACATTTAATTATTTTGTTGATGTTTTAGTGGGAGATTGTTAAGTTCATGTTTAAAGTATCCCTATATTTCTGTTATTATGATGCCATCACTCTGTTATTAGTACGCCTTGGTCAGTAGTCTCACTGGTTGATGGACCTGGTTTGAGTGTGATGGCGACTATGTATTGTGGTTTCACAGTGAAGAAAACATTGTTAAACTGGAACCTAGTCGGTGTGTCATTTTGAGTTAACAATAACACATATTCAAATGCCAATTTATTGTTGTTCCCTTCAGTTGGTGTACATTATCATTATCATTCCATTTAATTACATTGTTTCATTTACCTTAATTTGCTTCCTCTGTAAAAGCCGTCACGGCCAGGTGTTTGTTGCTGAGGATCATTAGTAAAAGTTGATTTAAAAAATAAAATATACATAGGCTAATTAAATGTTAAACGTTTTGGGTAGCCTTCCACAAGCTCCCCACAATAACTTGGGTGAATTTTGGCCCATTCCTCCTGACAAAGCTGGTGTAACTGAGTCAGATTTGTAGGCCTCCTTGCTCGCACACGCTTTTTCAGTTATGCCCACAAATTTTCTATATTTGATTGAGGTCAGGGCTTTGTGAAGCAACTCTAATACCTTGACTTTGTTGTCCCTAAGCCATTTTGCTACAACTTTGGAAGTATGCTTGAGGTTATTGTCCATTTGGAAGACCCATTTGCGACCAAGCTTTAACTTCCTGACTGATGTTGCTCCAATGTATCCACATAATTTTCCTTTCCTCATGATGGCATCTATTTTGTGAAGTGCACCAGTCCCTCCTGCAGCAAAGCACCACCACAACATGATGCTGCCGCCCCCATGCTGCACGGCTGAGACGGTGTTCTTCAGCTTGCACTCCTCCCCCTTTTTCCTCCAAATATAACGATGGTCATTATGGCCAAACAGTTCTATTTTTGTTTCATCAGACCAGAGGACATTTCTCCAAAAGGTACGATCTTTGTCCCCATGTGCAGTTGGAAACCGTAGTCTGGCTTTTTTTATGGCTGTTTTGGAGCAGTGGCTTCTTCCTTGCTGAGCGGCCTTTCAGGTTATGTCGATATAGGACTCGTTTTACTATGGATACATATACTTTTGTACCCGTTTCCTCCAGCATCTTCACATTGTCCTTTGCTGTTGTTCTGTGATTGATTTGTACTTTTCTTACCAAAATACATTCATCTCTAGGAGAGACAACATGTCTCCTTCCTGAGTGGTATGACGGCTGCATGGTCCCATGGTGTTTCTACTTGCGTACTACTGCTTGTACAGATGAACGTGGTACCTTCAGGCGTTTGGAAACTGCTCCCAAGGATGAACCAGACTTTTTCTGAGGTCTTGGCTGATTTCTTTTGATTTTCCCATGATGTCAAGCAAAGAGGCACTGAGTTTGAAGGTAGGCCTTGAAATACATCCACAGGTACAGCTCTAATTGACTCAAATAATGGCAATTAGCCTATTAGAAGATTCTAAAGCCATGACATCATTTTCTGGAATTTTCCAAGCTGTTTACATACACCAAATTGACTGTGCCTTTAAACTTCTGACCCACTGGAATTGTGATACAATGAATTATAAGTGAAATAATGTCTGTAAACAATTGTTGGAAAAATCACTTGTGTCATGCATAAAGTTGATGTCCTAACCGACTTGCCAAAACTATAGTTTGTTAACAAGAAATTTGTGGAGTGGTTGAAAAACGAATTTTAATGACTCCAACCTAAGTGTCTGTAAACTTCTGACTTCAACTGTATGTACACCAATCTTCCAACATTACCATGGGTTAAAGAACTGAATTTGGTCATTTTCAGAAAGAATCAAACTACTTTTCTTTCAAGCATAAAAGGCTCTGCAAACCTTTTATGATTCATAAATACTTTCCTAACCCTAAATAAAGGATCAGAGTATTTTGAAATCTACCAATTGGTGCTGGAAGAGACAAATATGCATAGATTCAGATTGCTTTAAATTCATTGATCCCTAATATTCTAAACCCATTCTCTCGATATATTCCATTGAGTCTGTTGCCAAAATAAAAATAAATAAAAAAGGTACACTGTATTTAAAGGAATGGCTTAAGATAAATGTACTGAAAACCCTATTGAATGAAAACCACACAAGTGGGAGGGTTTCAGTGGTTGAATTACATTTATTCAGTGCGCGCAAGGGAACCATGCCAGCAAAGCCCATTACGCACCTTCATAAGGTTGAGGATGTGTTATACAGAAGCTGTTCATTTCAGGATGTAGATAACAGATGTAAAGACGAAGCGAAGTAACCAAAATACTATCCATACATTGTTTATTTAAACTATTTACTTACAAAAAAAAAGAACAAGCAGGTAATGTGGTGACTTTAGCAAGCAGAAGTACAGATAAAGAAACAAATATAAAAAGGTCACTTTATTATTATAAAACCCCAAAGAATTTATTTGATGAGACCCCATCCCCACTCACACCTACTGAAGCTACACTATTGCATTAGATCACCGTGACGTTGGGGTGAGATTGTCATCGGTTAAAATAATCACTCTGCGTTTTAGAAACAATCACAGTCAAAATCCCCCTTATAGCCCAATATTGTTAGAGTATTATTTTAGTACTTATAGCCACCTATAGATAAATATCACTCAGTCAACAGTACATGTCGGTCATGATACGGATGTCAATGTGGCCCCAGACATCATAATATACCAAGTTGCACATACAGTACATGAACACGCTACAAGCATGACATAGAACACGTGACAGACTCCTGTCACAGGCAGCGTGACATCACGCCTGTGACAAAATATACAGGTCTGGTCTACATCGAACACGCAGCAGGGGCAGGGGTTTGAAAAACAAAATTATTTTTTCGACTCAATATATATTTCTCAGAGCATCATAAAAACATCTTTCTGTACATCGTTTACTTTCAGCATCCTATCTGACATGATCTACCGCAGGACTATGGGCGAGTGATTAAAAAGACAGACAGCTCCATTATTTATTTTCTTCTACTGCTTTCTGGAGTCTTCTTTCGTGACAATGAGAAAAGGAGGAGACGAGACGCAGCAGAGGTTCACAACATCTATGGTGATCATATTCGCCCCTTGATTAAGCGAACGCAGGCGTTACACCAAAAATGTGGGTAAGCCTAAGCAAACTTGCGGTTTTCAACAACACATCCTCAAAAACATCCCTATTGGGTTTCTTCGTGTTATCTGATCTCCGCTGACTAAAGCAAACAAGTGTTCCAAAGAGAGAGAAATCCCCCGCGGCTCAGAGTTCTCTCCGAACCAGCTACACCAATTCAGTTACACACCAATCAATTGGTCTGCACTATTACCAAACTGAACCAAAGTGCTAGCACACCAATCAACTTCAAACCACTTCTGGAAGTGGCATTAAAAAAAAAAATCTAAACATAATACATTTCCAGTGTTATGTCATCATGCTAGTTCCAAACTTGGTCTAAAAGTGATTTTAAGCCTTCTTAAAAAAAGAGGACCACAACGTCACTATATGCACACAAAGCATGGGGTTAATTTCTACGTCACCTCTGTGATCTCCATCTTTGGTGATGTTAATATCTATACTGCGAGTGATACTGTAGCAGCCAGGTCTCAATCGATACCGTGGAAGTTTGAATACATGTCAAAGAGGGAACATTTTAAGTTAAAGTAAATGAACTAACTGGTGCAAGTGGGGCAAAGCAGCAAGAGTGTCTGGCATCTTATAGAAAACCAAGAATATAACTAGCCATTATAATGGGAGTAGTGTTTTTCTGATGACTTGCTTTACCATGAAAGGCCTTTCTGTCATAGCAGGGCTCACCCGCTCACTCTCTTTATCTCTCTCGATTGCGTAGCAGAGCCAGGGTGAGTGTTTGTCCGTGAATCTTCTTTTATTCTGAGTCCTTTATCAGGCTGAAGCCTCCTCCCAAGGAGAGGAGCGAGAGAAAGGAAGAAAGACAGGGACAGCTGAAAGACCTGAGAATGTCGAGCACACTTGAAAGAAGCACCGCGATCAACACAATGAGAGAGCGCGAGAAAAAGAGAGGAATCAGAAGAGATGGATGGGATGGGGAGAGAGACTGTTTGGTGTAGTGGGCGGGCTCATTGCCGAACCTCAACGTAATTGGCTGGGAAGAGGCCGTAGGCACCCCGGCACACACCCCTCCACCAGCCCTCGTCAATCATCTCAATGTTAGTGATGATGTCATCAGGGTCGAAAGAGATCTCGTCATCACCAGCTGGAAGGCAGACATTCCATATCAGTTGACTTTACATTCCATTGCCCTCATATTATAAAGAATGTCAAAATGGTTTGTGTATATCATGAATGCGTCCGAATTATTGTATTTTTGGGGTAATTATGAGATATTGATTTAAAAAATTAGGGCTTTGATAGATGTGATGATCAAAGTATAGACAATAGAGGGCTTGCTTCCACTCACCTGCTTGGTAGTCATACAGGGCCACTGCGGTTAACCCCAAGTCCTCACCGTACTCATATGTCTGGGCATCTGCAGGGAAAGGACAAAACATAAGGGGAGATTGTCAATTGGGAAAAATTTGGTCCTCTCCTTGACTCCTCCGTCCTCCTCTCCCTCGTGACCCGGAAACCGATAAGTGGTCGCCATATGTAGGAGTGTCAATTCATTAATAATAGTTGAACAGAGGAGTATGCGCCTCTCCTTGATGGCCTTTTCCACCCGAGGATACTTAAGTGAATCCTAGCGGGGAAAGTGTTGTAATCCGCCACACCCTCTTTGAATCAGCTGTTGTTTTCACGTAGGATGAACGTATGCACACCATAAAAAAATACTCCAGTAATCTTTTTGTCAATAAAATGTCAGGCACTAGCTCTCCTGTTTTTACTACCTTATGCATATTTTGGGATTCCTCTGTAAATGTAATTTGCCTGAATACACGCTGCTTTGGGGGAGTTATTTCATGCATTTGTTTCCACGTTTCCTCTCTTCCCCTCCTCAGGTCAAAGGTAATCGAGGAGAGGACGCAAGGAACTGAGCGAATCCAATCGAGATTCTCCCAATGGCTTGACAGGTGAAAACAGTAAGGTAGAAGCTCATCATTAGGCTGGCTTTTACCTGGTCAGTTCTTTCAAACCAGTACAATGAAGGAGGAGGGGACATATTTTTTTTTACGAGAAAGCCAAGTTAGAAATGGAGTTCACAGTAACTCAGCATATGGCATGTGCTACTCCTCCCCTCTCGTTCACTCTCATTCGCTCACCTCCTGTCTCGTCAGGACTCTGGAAGAGTCCCTCCTCCTGGGCGGGAGGCTCCTCATACGTCTGCTCAGCAGAGGGTCGGGAGATGGGCTCTGCCTCGTACAGATCTTCCCCATTCTCCGCTGCTGCAGGATCCTCGTACACACCAGAGTTCTGACACAGCCATCAGAGGGAGACACACAGTCAGATAACAGCTCCTAACCCCTGGGTCAATTCAAAAACCCTGGGTCAATACCCACAGACAAAATTCAAACCGTTTTAGAAACTTCAGTGTTTTCTATCCAAATCTACAAATAATATGCATATCTTATATTCTTGGCATGAGTAGCAGGAAGTTGAAATTGGGCACGCTATTTATCCAAAAGTGAAAATGCTACCCCCTATACCTTAAGAAGTTATTTAACTCTGCATTTTTGGGACTTTACCTTATTTTTCTTCCTCTATGAAAATATCACAGAAAGCATGGCAAGGAAGGAAGGAAAGTTGAAGTCACAAAGTAAAAGCGAGAAGAGGACTGCAGCATTGGAATAAGTCAGACCATCCTTGTTCACGCCAATGTCACTTCACTTCAAGAAGGACTGAGTCATCCATTTTTGAAGGATGTACTCATCCATATTTTATTCAGCAAAATAACTTCTAGCAAAAAAGTGATGCGCATGTTGGCATGTTAAGCAAACATGCATTTGTGGCAGTGCAGTGATTGGTGCAACCGGTTGTCATTCACCTGGTAAACTGGGTCGGCGGCTGCAGGTACACACGAAGGTGAGGCTTGCTGGGCAGGAGGGGTAGGGCTAATGGTGGGGATGGTCTCAGAAGCCGGGGAGGCAGGCTTGGCCTTGGCTGTCTCCTCTATCTTGCGCCGTGCCTCGTCTTGCTCCTGCTTCTCTTTGGCCTGGCGGCGGGTTCTCTCCCCCTCCGCCCGCTTCTTGTCCTCATCCTCATTCTGCTTGGCGATGTTCTCGAAGCGGGCCTTAATGCTGCCCGTGCTGCTGCCGGCTAGGGAGGGATGACACAGGGAGGGCAGATCATATTCAAACCAGTGGTTCAAGTTCATATTCTGCAATGATCTTGACAAACATATCACACACGCTGATTTTGTGTTTACTTACCAGTTTCCACAGGCTTGGTCCTCTGGTAGGCAGGTCTTGGTTTCTCGACATCCTCAAAGTTACCTGCACTCTGCCATTCAAACGAGAGGGAGGAGAGTAACTACACACAATAGATGAGAAATCCCCAGTCTTCAGATATTAGGTATAGAGACAACGTACCTTATCCATTCTGTCCTTCTGGATGCCAAACTTTCCTCCAAACCCTTGGGAGTAGTCTGTAAACAGCGGAGAATAAATAGTTAGTATGCCTTTTATTCACAGGTTCAAGTGATAGTTCACGTGTAAAGTGATTTTTTTTGGGGGGGGGGCATCGCTTAAAATTAAGAAAGGGATAAAGTAAACCTGTGAAAAGGGGATCAAATAAAATGAAAAAAAAAGCTTAGAATGGAGGAAGGGTAGGGCTGGGCAATACATTGTGTATTTGTTGGTATCGCGAAACAGTGCACGGATAGTATTTGCCAGTTGTCAGTATTCCACAATATTCACACTACCTCTCTCTTCTGCCAAAATCTGTAGCCATTGTTGCCTACTTGGGTTTATGTTAACATAACCCCTATTCAGAAATGTTACCACACAATAGGAATGTCCAAAAGGAATGTATTTATATGCATTTATAATACTAATTATATCCTAGGATCCTACAAGTATGTGTTCTATCTATAGACAGACAAAAGTATGTGGACAACCCTTCAAATTAGTTGATTCAGCTATTTCAGCCACACTTATTACTGACAACTGTATAAAATCAAGCACACAGTCATGCAATCTCCATAGACGAATATTGTCCACAGAATGGCCTTACTGAAGAGCTCAGTGAATTTCAACGTGGCGCATTCATAGGATGACACCTTCCCAACAAGTCAGTTTGTAACATTTCTGCCCTACTAGAGCTGCCCCGGTCAACTGTAAGTGCTGTTATTGTGAAGTTGAAACATCTAGGAGCAACAACAGCTCAGCCGCAAAGTGGTAGGCCACACAAGCTCACAGAACAGGACCGCCGAATGCTGCAGCGCATAGTACATAAAAATCGTCTGTCCTCAGCTGCAACACTCACTTCAGAGTTCCAAACTGCCTCTGGGAGAAACGTCAGCATAGGAACTGTTCATCTGGAGCTTCATGAAATGGGTTTTCATTGGCGTGCAGCCCACACAAGCCTAAAATCACCATACGCAATGCCAACTGTCGGCTGGAGTGGTGTAAAGTTCGGCGTCATTGGATTTTGGATCAGTGGAAACACGTTCTCTGGAGAGATGAATCACGCTTCACCATCTGGCAATCCGACAGATGAATCTGGGTTTTGGCGGATGCCAGGAGAACGCTACATGCCCCAATGCATAGTGCCAAATGTAACATTTGGTAGAGGAGGAATAATGGTCTGGGGCTGTTTTTCATGGTTCAGGCTAGGCCCCTTGGTTCCAGTGAAGGCAAATCTTAACGGTACAGCATACAAATTACATTCTAGACAATTCTGTGCTTCAACTTGGCAGCAACAATTTGGGGAAGGTCCATGGCCGTTCCAGCATGACAATGCCCCCGTGCACAAAACGAGGTCCATTCAGAAATCGTTTGTCGAGACCGGTGTGGAAGAACTTGACTGGCCTGCACAGAGCCCTGACCTCAACCCCATTGAACATTTTTGGGGTGAATTGGAATGCCGAATGCAAACTAGGCCTAATCACCCAACATCAGTGCCCGACCTAACAAATGCTTGTGGCAAAATAGAAGCAAATCCTAGCAGCAATGTTCCAACATATTGTGGAAAGCCTTCCCAGAAGTGTAGAGGCTGATATAGCAGCAAATGGGGGGACCAACTGCATATTAATGACCATGATTTTGGAAAATTGATATTCGACAAGAAGGTGTCCTCATACTTTAGGTCAAGTAGTGTGTGTTTAACTATGCATGTGTATACGTATTTATGTGCATATGTATGTCTGCCTGTCTATGTACAGTACCAGTGAAAAAAGTTGACAATCATTCAAGGGTTTTTCTTTATTTTTACAATTTTCTACATAGTAGAATAATAGTGAAGATGTCAAAACTATGGAGAAAAAAAAACAGCTTTTCACACTTCGCATTCTCTCAACCAACTTCATGAGGAATGCTTTTCCTACAGACATCAAATCAAAATGTTATTGGTCACATACTCGCAATAACATCTGCTAACCACGTGTGTAGCAAAATGCTTATGAAGGAGTTCCCACATACGCTGAGCACTTGTTGGCTGATTTTCCTTCCTTCACGGTCCAACTCATCCCAAACCATCTCAATTGGGTTGAGGTCAGGCGATTGTGGAGGCCAGATCATCTGATGCAGCACTCCATCACTCTCTTTCTTGGTCAAATGGCCCTTACACAGCTTGGAGGTGTGTTGGGTCATTGTCCTGCTGAAAAACAAATAGTCCCACTTAGCACAAACCAGATGGGATGGCATATCGCTGCAGAATGCCTTGAATTCGAAATAAATCACAAACACTGTCACCAGCAAAGCACCCCCACACCTCCATGCTTCACGGTGGGAACCACATATAGAGATCATCACCATAGTACCCTCCAAACTCGTCATCAAGCTCGAGACCCTGGGTCTCAACCCCGCCCTGTGCAACTGGGTACTGGACTTCCTGACGGGCCACCCCCAGGTGGTGAGTGTAGGTAATAACATTTCCATCCCGCTGATCCTCAACACTGGGGCCCCACAAGGGTGCGTTCTGAGCCCTCTCCTGTACTCCCTGTTCACCCTCGATTGCGTGGCCACGCATGCCACCAACTCAATCATCAAGTTTGCGGACGACACTACAGTGGTAGGCTTGATTACCAACAACGACGAGACGGCCTACAGGGAGGAGGTGAGGGCCCTCGGAGTGTGGTGTCAGGAAAATAACCTCACACTCAACGTCAACAAAACTAAGGAGATGATTGTGGACTTCAGGAAACAGCAGGGGGAGCACCCCCCTATCCACATCGATGGGACAGTAGTGGAGAGGGTAGTAAGTTTTAAGTTCCTCGGCGTACACATCACAGACAAACTGAATTGGTCTACCCACACAGACAGCATCGTGAAGAAGGCGCAGCATCGCCTCTTCAACCTCAGGAGGCTGAAGAAATTCGGCTGGTCACCAAAAGCACTCAAACTTCTACAGATGCACAATCGAGAGCATCCTGTCGGGCTGTATCACCGCCTGGTACGGCAACTGCTCCACCCACAACCGTAAGGCTCTCCAGAGGGTAGTGAGGTCTGCACAACGCATCACCGGGGGCAAACTACCTGCCCTCCAGGACACCTACAGCACCCGATGTCACAGGAAGGCCATAAAGATCATCCAGGACAACAACCACCCGAGCCACTGCCTGTTCACCCCGCTATCATCCAGAAGGCGAGGTCAGTACAGGTGCATCAAAGCTGGGACAGCTTCTATCAAGGCCATCAGACTGTTAAACAGCCACCACTAACATTGAGTGGCTGCTGCCAACACACTGACTCAACTCCAGCCACTTTAATAATGGGAATTGATGTAAAATATATCACTAGCCATTTTAAACAATGCTACTTAATATAATGTTTACATTATAGTTTTGGAATTGTTAGTTAGATTACTCGTTGGTTATTACTGCATTGTCGGAACTAGAAGCACAAGCATTTCGCTACACTCGCATTAACAGCAGTGGTAACTCTGGGTCTTCCTTTCCTGTGGCGGTCCTTATGAGAGCCAGTTTCAAAGCGCTTGATGGTTTTTGCGACTGCACTTGAAGAAATGTTCAAAGTTCTTGAAATGTTGCGCATTGACTGACCTTCATGTCTTAAAGTAATGATGGACTGTCATTTCTCTTTGCTCATTTGAGCTATTCTTGCCATAATATGGACTTGGCATTTTACCAAATAGGGCCCTCTTCTGTATATCACCCCTACCTTGTCAGAACACAACTGATTGGCTCAAAAGCATTAAGGAAAAAAATCCACAAATTAATTTAGCACCTGTTAATTGAAATGCATTCCAGGTGACTACCTCATGAAGCTGGAGAGTGCCAAGAGTGTGCAAAGCTGTTAAGGGCAAAGGGTGGCTACTTTGAAGAATCTAAAATATAAAATATATTTTGATTTGTTTAACAGTTTTTGGTTACTACATGATTCCATGTGTCATTTCATAGTTTTGATGATATTCTACAATGTAGAAAATAGCAAAAAATTAAGAAAAATCCTGGAATGAATAGGTCCAAACTGGTACTGTATATTATTGCAATTGGTGATTCATTTCTATTTTGTCAATATCGTCCAGGCCTGGGGGTAGGTTTGTACAGTAGGGGTGATGTTTTGAAGGGGGACTAGGATGAGTAAAGGGCAAAGGCGCTTTAGACATTCCAAAACAGTGCTAGGGCAAAAGGGAGGAGAGTAAACTTTGGAAAGAAAACGAGGGATGGTGTCTTCTGTGCCTTGCGGAGACTCGTGCTTGGCCAGCCTCTCCTTGTGCTCATAACCCAGGGAACATTGGTCTTGCTTCTCCACCTCTACCCCATACTGCCCTCCGAACCCACACTTATAGTCTGAAACAATATACAAACATATTTACACACAGTTACATATACACACACACACTATACACTGCTCAAAAAAAATAAAGGGAACACTAAAATAACACATCCTAGATCTGAATGAATGAAATATTCTTATTAAATACTTTTTTCTTTACATAGTTGAATGTGCTGACAACAAAATCACACAAAAATAATCAATGGAAATCAAATTTAGCAACCCATGGAGGTCTGGATTTGGAGTCACACTCAAAATTAAAGTGGAAAACCATACTACAGGCTGATCCAACTTTGATGTAATGTCCTTAAAACAAGTCAAAATGAGGCTCAGTAGTGTGTGTGGCCTCCACGTGCCTGTATGACTTCCCTACAACACCTGGGCATGCTCCTGATGAGGTGGCGGATGGTCTCCTGAGGGATGTTCTCCCAGACCTGGACTAAAGCATCCGCCAACTCCTGGACAGTCTGTGGTGCAACGTGGCGTTGGTGGATGGAGCGAGACATGATGTCCCAGACGTGCTCAATTGGATTCAGGTCTGGGGAATGGGCGGTCCATAGCATCAATGCCTTCCTCTTGCAGGAACTCCTGACACACTCCAGCCACATAAAGTCTAGCATTGTCTTGCTAGACCATTTGGAGGAACCGAGGGAGGAACCCAGGGCCAACCGCACCAGCATATGGTCTCACAAGGGGTCTGAGGATCTCATCTCGGTACCTAATGGCAGTCAGGCTACCTCTGGCGAGCACATGGAGGGCTGTGAGGCCCCCCAAAGAAATGCCACCACACACCATTACTGACCCACCGCCAAACCAGTCATGCTGGAGGATGTTGCAGGCAGCAGAACGTTCTCCACGGCGTCTCCAGACTGTCACATGGGCTCAGTGTGAACCTGCTTTCATCGGTGAAGAGCACAGCGCGCCAGTGGCGAATTTGCCAATCTTGGTGTTCTCTGGCAAATGCCAAACGTCCTGCACGGTGTTGGGCTGTAAGCACAAACCCCACCTGTGGACGTCGGGCCCTCATACCACCCTCATGGAGTCTGTTTCTGACCGTTTGAGCAGACACATGCACATTTGTGGCCTGCTGGAGGTCATTTTGCAGGGCTCTGGCAGTGCTCCTCCTTGCACAAAGGCGGAGGTAGCGGTCTTGCTGCTCCTACGGCCTCCTCCACGTCTCCTGACGTACTGGCCTGTCTCCTGGTAGCATGCTCTGGACACTACGCTGACAGACACAGCAAACCTTCTTGCCATCCTGGATGAGCTGCACTACCTGAGCCACTTGTGTGGGTTGTAGACTCCGTCTCATGCTACCACTAGAGTGAAAGCACCGCCAGCATTCAAAAGTGACCAAAACATCAGCCAGGAAGCATAGGAACTGAGAAGTGGTCTGTGGTCCCCACCTGCAGAACCACTCCTTTATTGGGGGTGTCTTGTTAAATGCATATAATTTCCACCTGTTGTCTATTCCATTTGCACAACAGCATGTCAAATTTATTGTCAATCAGTGTTGCATCCTAAGTGGACAGTTTGATTTCACGCGCACACGCACACACACACACACACACACACATCCAAGATGGCGTAGCAGTGCAGATGTTTGTTGTTCTCCCGTTTACAATCTGGACCCTGTCCTTCTAAAATTATCCACCGCTATTGTTACAACCCCAATTACCAGTCTGTTCAAACTCTCTTTCATATCGTCCGAGATCCCTAAAGATTGGAAAGCTGCCTCGGTCACCCCCCTCTTCAAAGGGGATGACACTCCAGACCCAAGCTGTTACAGACCTATATCCATCCTGCTCTGCCTTTCTAATGTCCTTGAAAGCCAAGTTAACAAACAGATCACCGACCATTTCGAATCCCACCGTACATTCCTGTTCCGAGCTGGTCACAGGTGCACCTCAGCCATGCTCAAGGTACTAAACGATATCATAACTGCCATCGATAAAAGACAGTACCGTATTCATCGACCTGGCCAAGGCTTTCGACTCTGTCAATTACCGCATTATTATCGGCAAACTCAACAGCCTTGGCTTCTCAAATGACTGCCTCACCTGGTTCACCAACTACTTCTCAGACAGAGTTCAGTGTGTCAAATCGAAGGGCCTGTTGTTCGGACCTCTGGCAGTCTCTATGGGGGTACCACAGGGTTAAATTCTCGGGCCGACTCTTTCTCTGTATATATCAACAATGTCACTCTTGCTGCGTGTGACTCCCTGATCCACCTTTACGCAGACGATACCATTCTGTATACATATGGCCCTTCTTTGGACACTTAACAAACCTCCAAACAAGCTTCAATGCCATACAACACTCCTTCCATGGCCTCCAACTGCTCTTAAAACTAGAGGTTGACCGATTAAATCGGAATGGCCGATTAATTAGGGCTGATTTCAAGTTTTCATAACAATCGGAAATCGGTATTCTTAAATAAATAAAACATTTTTAATACCTTTATTTAACGAGGCAAGTCAGTTAAGAACACATTCTTATTTTCAATGACGGCCTAGGAATGGTGGGTTAACTGTCTTGTTCAGGGGCAGAACGACAGATTTTCACCGTGTCAGTTCGGGGGATCCAATCTTGCAACCTTACAGTTAACTAGTCCAACGCTATAACAACCTGCCTCTCTCTCGTTGCACTCCACAAGGAGACTGCCTGTTACGCGAATGCAGTAAGCCAAGCTAAGTTGCTAGCTAGCATTAAACTTATCTTATAAAAAAAAACAATCAAAATCACTAGATAATTACACATGGTTGATGATATTACTAGATATTATCTAGCGTGTCCTGCGTTGCATATAATCTGACTGAGCATACAAGCATACAAGTATCTAAGTATCTGACTGAGCAGTGGTAGGCAGAAGCAGGCGCGTAAACATTCATTCAAACAGCACTTTCATGTGTTTTGCCAGCAGCTCTTCGTTGTGCGTCAAGCATTGCGCTGTTTATGACTTCAAGCCTATCAACTCCCGAGATGAGGCTGGTGTAACCGAAGTGAAATGGCTAGCTAGTTAGTGCGCGTTAATAGCATTTCAAACATCACTCGCTCTGAGCCTTCTAGTAGTTGTTCCCCTTGCTCTGCATGGGTAACGATGCTTCGATGGTGGCTGTTGTCGTTGTGTTGCTGGTTCGAGCCCAGGATGGAGCAAGGAGAGGGACGGAAGCTATACTGATACACTGGCAATACTAAAGTGCCTATAAGAACATCAAATAGTCAAAGGTTAATGAAATACAAATGGTAGAGGGAAATAGTCCTATAATTCCTATAATAACTACAACCTAAAAAACGTTTTCATGTTAAAAGGAACCACCAGGCCTCCCGGGTGGCGCAGTGGTTAAGGGCGCTGTTCTGCAGCGCCAGCTGTGCCATCAGAGTCCCTGGGTTCGCGCCCAGGCTCTGTCGTAACCGGCCGCGACTGGGAGGTCCGTGGGGCGACGCACAATTGGCCTAGCGTCGCCCGGGTTAGGGAGGGCTTGGTCGGTAGGGGTGTCCTTGTCTCATCGCGCACCAGCTACTCCTGTGGCGGGCTGGGCGCAGTGTGCGCTAACCAAGGTGGCCATGTGCACGGTGTTTCCTCCGGCGCATTGGTGCGGCTGGCTTCCGGGTTGGATGCGCGCTGTGTTAAGAAGCAGTGCGGCTTAGTTGGGTTGTGTATCGGAGCCCGTACGGGAGTTGTAGCGATGAGACAAGATACTACAACAATTGGATACAAAATTGGATTGGATACAAAATGATGTGGATATATTGAAACAACATCTCACGATATCAGACAGGAAGTTAAAGCTTGGTCGCAAATAGGTCTTCCAAATGGACAACATCCCCAAGCATAATTCCAAAGCTGTGGCTTAAAATGGCTTAAGGACAACAAAGTCAAGGTATTGGAGTGGCCATCACAAAGCCCTGACCTTAATCCTATAGAAAATTTACACGGGTCCTGCCGCACTCAGGCCTAACACACAAAGACGTATGCGCACACACACATAGCGATACTGCGTTACTACAAACATTATATAAAAGCACACACACACATACAGAATTACAGTACATAACACACACAGCAAATGAAAAGCTTTATCAACAACTTAAACCAAAAGAACCAAGGTGCTATGCACATCCAGTAAATCCAGCCTGAGCACTAGCACTACTAGCACTGAGCACTACTCAGTCCTCCTTACATCTAGCTCTATCTGTTCTCACTTCCTCTATTATAAACCTGTGGCAGATGCCATGCCACCAAACAAAGGAAGTACTTTAACCTCATTGACTCAATAGTAAAACCACAAAATGACCACAATTGTAAAAAGTGAGTGTTGGGTGGGTTAGGATGTGTACACAATTCCTGTGTGCGTTTTCCTGCTACTAAGGCTAGGTGGAATAAAATGCATGTCAAACACAGGTACCTTTCTGCGACTCGTGGAGCTGCAGTTTCTCCTGGTGGTCCCATCCCACGGCTGACTTGTCCTGTCTGTCCGTCTGCACACCAAACTTTCCACCAAAGCCCTTCACGTAATCTTTCAGGGGCACAGAGAATATTAGCATTTATACTAAAGCGCAAAGTAGGTAGGCCCAAATTGGACAATTCCAATGGCTGATTGGCATGCAGTACAATACCGGATAACATACTTGATACAAATCTACACTACAAAATGGCTACGGTGTAGGCCCTCTGACATGTGTCCCAGAGCCACCATCTCAACCATTGTGTGACCAACACCTGGGCTGTAAACACTGCCTTGGTGCAGTATAGGTAACAATGGAAGGTCACCTTTCCCTCCCTCTGATACCAGCTGATACCCTCAGCTTGGGATTGTGTAACCAGGGAGGAAAAGCTAATGATAAGGCAACATGTTTCCAGGCCTTTGGGAGAGCTTGAAAACAAGATCCTACAAGCAGAACTATTTAGCTACTAGGATATTTGGGGCACTGTAGGAGAGAGAGAAACAAGTCTGATCAGAGCTGAAGGGGGTGTAGTACATACTTGTCAGATATCTACGACCCCACACTGTCTTGCCTCAACCCACTTGTTACACAGGCACAATAGGGGGGGAATGTGTGTGTGCTTAAGGCTTCGGGGGGTACACCATGCATACCGTGTACTGGGGTATTTGGAAAAAGCCACAGGATGGTTTTTCAATGTCATTGAATCTATGTTTTAATAAATATGAACATTTGTAGCTACTTTAATACCTGTGGTCAACTTGTGCAATAAGCAAGGAGATAAAGATCACTTTGACATCGGCTGATGTAAAAAGGGCTTTATAAATAAATGTATTTCTTCATTTCACCTGTCACATCACTTTTCATTATGAAGCTTACCAGTAGTCCTGAAGTCTGTTTACAAGCACAGAAGTTTGTTTACAAGCACAGAACAAGATCAGAGCCTTGTTGAGGCACTCACTGTTGTGCAGCATGCTCCAGGTGATTTATTTACAGTGAGGAATTCCTAACTAAATGTTTGCCAGCTAGAAATGTTATAACTATTAAGTTAACTGTATAAATGTGCTAAATGCTCTGCAGTTGTGCATTGAATGTGATTATTTAGCTATTTGGCTAACTTCCTCCAAAATCAAGCAGTCACTTGGTAACAGCAGAGAATCACCTCCTGGATCAAGAGCCTTGCTGTCCAATATTTGGTTTGTGGGTGCAGCAAACTGTGAGTAGCATTTTTTTGTTACTTGTATAGTTTAGGTCAAAGTTCACAATGTGCTTGTTAGCATTTAGTTAGCCTTCTCTGTGGGATTTTACATGTACTTGTTAGCATTTCTAACCTTTCAGAATACAGAGTAGCAGTTGCGTTTGAAAACAGTGCTCCTTCTGTTCAGTGCTGGTATTACTGAATATCCTGATATGGCAAAAGGTATGACAATCTGGATACCGCCCAAGCCTAGTATATGCTAGACAAAGGGGGACACACCTTTCTGAGACTCGTGCTTCTCTGTTTTGCCCTGGTACTCAAAGCCCAAGGCGCTCTTGTCCACCTTGTCCGTCTCCACTCCGAACTTCCCGCCAAAACCTTTGGTGTAATCTGGTGATACCCAGGAAAATGTTTGGAAAAATAGAAGATATTGTTAATCATTTGGGGGGAAAAAAATTAGTTGGGCTTGCCCCAAAGGCAGACAATCCAGAGTTCAGTCAAGGTATCATCTGGATACCCATTCTATATCCTATATACATAGACAAGTGTTAGTCACTGACATACAGTCCAAAAACCATGGAACTGCACAGCAGCTGATCAAGCTAAAGCACAACAATGCCATGAATTTGGCAGCCTAATATTTAGCAAGAACACTGCAACACTGTAAACCAGTGGGCTTCAACCCTGGTTGTGGAGAACTACAGGATGTGCAGGTATTTGTTCCAGCCCAGCACCAAACAACATAAGCATCAAAACCTTAAGCCGAATTAGTTGTGTCAGAAGTGGGACGGAAACTAAAGCCTGCACATCCTGTCAGGTTTTTCCACAAAATAAGTGCCTTTTAAGTAGAAATTGTGCACAAATATTGAATTTTAAAAGCATGTTATATTAAATGAAGTGCCCTTTAAAATAGACCACATGGACATTTAAATAATATTTTATATTAATAAAGGCTTCAATTAATAATTTTTATATATGAATAAAGGCTTGCTAAAGCGCCAAATTCAGCCTTTTGATATGTCCCACCGTCAACCCTGTCACTTCTAGGAAGATTTAACTTCAAATAAAATACAAATGTACCAACGTTTCACCATCACTGTAAAGTCCTCGTCATTTTGTTGCTTTGACAAAGTAATTTCTGGAGATTAATGACTAATCACATGAAATAAATAATGTACAGTACCAGTCAAAAGTTTGGATACACCTAATCATTCCAGGGCTTTTCCTTATTTTCTACATTGTAGAATAATAGTGAAGACATCAAATCTATGAAATAACACATATGGAATCATGTACTAACCAAAAATAGTGTTAAACAATTTTTTTTTTAAATCAAATTTGAGATTCTTCAAAGAACTTGGAAGGTTTCCTCAAGCGCAGTCGCAAAAACCATCAAGCGCTATGATGAAACTGGCTCTCATGAGGACCACCACAGGAAAGGAAGACCCAGAGTTAGCTCTGTTGCAGAGGATAAGTTCATTAGAGTCACCAGCCTCAGAAATTGCAGCCCAAATAAATGCTTCAGAGTTCAAGTAACAGACACATCAACTGTTCAGGGGAGACTGCCTGAACCAGGCCTTCATGGTCAAATTGCTGCAAAGAAACCACTACTAAAGAACACCAAAAAGAAGAGACTTGATTGGGCCATGAAACACGAATAATGGACATTAGACTGGTGGAAATTGGTCCTTTGGTCTGAGAAGTCCAAATTTGAGATTTGTGGTTCCAACCGCCGTGTCTTTGTAAGACTCAGAGTAGGTGAACGGATGACCTCCACATGTGTGATTCCCACTGTGAAGCATGGAGGAGGTGTTGTGAAGGTGCTTTGCTGGTGACACTGTCTGATTTATTTAGAATTCAAAGGCACACATAATCAGCATTGCTACCAAAGCATTCTGCAGTGATACACCATCCCATCTGGTTTGCGCTTAGTGGGACTATCATTTGTTTTTCAACAGGACAATGACCCAAAACACACACATCCAGGCTGTGTAAGGGCTATTTAACCAAGAAGGAGAGTGATGGAGTGCTGCATCAGATGACCTGGCCTCCACAATCACCCGACCTCAACCCAATTGAGATGGTTTAGGATGAGTTGGACCGCAGAATGAAGGAAAAGCAGCCATCAAGTGCTCAGCATGTGAGAACTCCTTCAAGAATGTTGGAAAAGCATTCCTCATGAAGCTGGTTGAAAGAACGCCAAGAGTGTGTAAAGCTGTCAAGGCAAACGGTGGCTACTTTTAATAATCTCAAATTTGAAATTATATTTGGATTTGCTTACTACATGATTCCATGTGTGTTATTTAATAGTTTTGATGTATTATTCCACAATGTAGAAAATAGTAAAAAATAAGAAAAACCCTGGAATGAGTAGGTGTGTCCAAACTTTTGACTGGTACTGTACGCCTGTCCCTCATTTTAAGATTAACGCCATTACTTGAACAGAACTCTCGTTTTAATATGGTGAAACTATCCATTTTTTTTAACGAAACACTAAACATCCAATAGTCACGTCAACCCTGTTGCACATAACAAGCTTCAACCCTGTTCCCGGTCAACCCTGTTCCTTTATTTGACACTTAATATAGTCATTTTTGCTGACCACTGCTGTAAAATAATGTAACCAAGGAGTTAAAAAAATAAATAAATAAATAAAAAAAAAGAAGAAGCTCAGTCATCAACATGCCTGGCCTTGACCTGCACACAAACACACAGAGCGTGGGCGGGTGTTTGCGTGGGTAGGGGGGTACAGCAAGGCAATGATACATCCTCTGTGGCAGGTTTTGCCTTTATAAACAGTGTGTGTGGATATGTGTGCAAGACACCAGGACAGACTGTATTTCCCTGCTTTGCCCTCAGTGTGTGTGTGCACTCATTTTATGCTTCACAAACCTTTCTGGAACTTACATTCGTGCACAAAACGGCGAAAGTTATGTGTGGGTGTGTCCATGCACAAATGGTGTGTGTATTACTCGCTACACAAACCTTTCTGAGAGTCGTGTTTCTCCGTTTTGCCCTGGTATTCAAAGCCCATTGCAGTCTTGTCCACGCGGTCTGCCTGCACCCCATATTTCCCCCCAAACCCTGTGGAGTAGTCTGCACATCAAAGCAGGGGGAGGGGTCAAAGGTCAAGAAAGAAGCAGGGAGTGGTGGCTGCAGTGATGAATGCTCAATCCAAAAATCAACCCCTAGCCCATACCATCTAGGCACTACAGTAGGTCTGGTGTAAAATTCAGAATCAGAGTGTTTAATAGAATAGATGTGAGCCATATGGGTAAAGCCTATCAGAGGGCAAGGTGGAGCTGTTGTCATCTTGCTTACACTTATGTAGTCATTTTAGATCAAGTGCCTTAGGCAGTAGGAGCTAGGGGTTCATTTGGAATTGAGCACATAGCGCTATCAACTAAAGTGGGGTGAGGAACAAGTGGTCACAGCATGGAATCACAGGAGTGCAGCTGGAGTGGGGAGCACTGAGAGCCAAGAGCATACTCACTCACACGGATGCCACTCACACCCATCCTTATACCATAAAGGTCTGGCTGGGCCAGATACTATTACATCCAGATGGCTTACAGAGCACACAGTTCTGAACTATGTGAAGTGTAAACAACTAGGTTGTATTCAGAATGCTCAGGTCAGTTTGGCCTTTTACCCCCTGATGGATACAGTTAGGACTTGTGGGGACTAAGGATCGTGAGCTGATCTTAGAAAACATTGAACTGTTCAACTTGTGTTGTTTGTCCGTTTTAACAGACCGTGTAAAATCACCTTTCTGCGACGCGTGCTTCTCAGTCTTCCCAGCATAGTCAAACCCAACAGCGGACTGAAAAGGGAGAGGAGATCTCCATGTTGAAGTTAACAAAGTAACCAGTCAAAGGAGAATGCAGCATTTCTCAGCACCATCATCCAGTATATTTTCATGCTATTCAAGAATTCTCATCTAAATGACATAACTTGAGAGATTGGCACTAACACAAATTCTATTATTGTTAAGTTAGCATTCGGACCTAAAATCGCTGTGTGGTCATGAGTAGGGTAAGGAGTTTTTCCTGACCATGTGACCTGACCATGAGAGCCCAATGTGACCTATGATGAGCGTACCTTGTCGACGCGGTCGTCCTGCACTCCAAACTTCCCCCCGAAGCCTTTGGATGTGTCTGTCTGAGAGCAGTGCTTGGACAGCTTACTCTGGTACTCATGGCCCACAGCAGACTTGAGAGAGAGACAGAGAGATGGACAGGGAGAGAGGGGTGAATAAATGCAAACAGTGGGAGGCTGACTGCTGGGTATGCAGTGGTTTGATCAGGTGTTGACAGCTGAGTCACACACAGACACAGAGTGGGGTAAACAGTGATGGGTCATAACATTCAAAACACACTGACCAGTGTGCAGGCAGAGTGAGAGGGGGGGGGGGGGGGTAAATGGCCCCGTGCCTGCTCACAGTCACACCCTGTTCACACGTTACACGCACACACAAACAGTAAAGCAGTGCACATAAACAGAGAGACAGAGCGATAGAGGGCTAAAGCATTGTGGATAACAACAAGACTCAAACAGCAATGATTAGCTCAGCTGCTTTTGCCACAAATCACAGTCAACGCACGGCAACATTTCTGTGTGTGTGTGTTTGTGTGTAAAGGTTAACATATCAGTAGAAGACAAATGCAATTGCCAATATTATGCCAATCAGGTTAAATGAATTCCATTCCAAAATAAAAATAGAATCAAATTGCTGTGGTCTGAGGGGCATTTTCCGTTCTAGTAATTCTATTACTATGGTCACCATTCACCTTGTCCATGCGGTCCTGCTGCACCCCAAACTTGCCCCCATAGCCGTCCGAGGCTTTGGGCATGGCGGCCTGCTCCTTCTGCCTAAGGTCACTGTGCTCGGACGACACGTTCTCACGCAGCTTGTGGATACTGGAGAGGGGGTAGAAGGGAAAAGATGGGGAGGAAGGAGAGAAATAATGGGGTAAGAATGACTGTGGGCTCCACTGTGGTTCACTGACCATCCTAAAAAAATAAAAAATAAAGTTTTTTTTAAGTTAACTGAATAATGAAATTACCAAAGATGTATAATCATTGACAGGTAGACAATGTGAAGATCATGATTACAATGCAGTTGAAATGATCATGTTTGAAATGGTACTGACGCTGACTATGAAAACTGTTGTTGATGATAAGGATGATGAAGGGAGCAGTAGTACTCACTTAATGTGTTCCTGGTGACCGGAGCCTTCCACAGTCTTGGCCCCCCAACGCTGTTCCTTCTCTGAAACGTCATTCTGTTGGCACGGAAACAAGGAGCAAGGGGTCAGCGGGGAGGAAAGAGGGAGGGAAAGAGTAAGGTATAATGGGGAAAGAGGCGAGGCAGAGGAATATGGAGAGGAAGAGGAATAGTCAAAGAAAGAGATTTAGTGGGCACGGGGTAAGGAGAGGAGATGGTGAGGCGTAAATAAAATGAAATAGCAGAAACAAGTGAAAAACATCCGTTGCTCTGGACTGAAATCGGACTTCATTACCACGGTTGATTTACCTCAAAGTCTGGGTCTGTCTCCCAGTCGTCACCTCCGTCATCCACTGCCACGGTGACGGACTGACCTGCTGCTGCCTTCCACATCTGGGGAGAATACACTGGTTAAACAGGCTCGCATGCTCAAACATACACACTTAGCTACTTATGTCCGATAATGTGACAGCCGGAAATGATCGCCCCAACTTTGCTGTGAGCTGTTAGTTTCTAACATTGTGTTGGTAGATCAATATTCTAATCTTCCTATGAATTTGATATGACATTCAGATGGGTTTCAGGTCCTAAAACATCAGCAGACAATTGAAAACCCTAATAATAATCAACAACCAGTAAGAGGTTTTTCAAATGCTGGGATGGGGCTTTTTTTGAGGTTGCCTTTGGCCAATATCCAGCACCCAAGTCTCAGCGAGAAGGGCCACTTTTAAGACCTAACTCAGCACAAGACTGGCATCTGTGATCATCAAGAAGTTCAAGGAGAGCGGTTCAATTGTTGTGAAGAAGGCTTCAGGGCGCCCAAGAAAGTCCAGCAAGCGCCAGGACCGTCTCCTAAAGTTGATTCAGCGGCGGGATCGGGACACCACCAATACAGAGCTCGCTCAGGAATGGCAGCAGGCAGGTGTGAGTGCATCTGCACGCACAGTGAGGCAAAGACTTTTGGAGGATGGCCTGGTGTCAAGTAGGGCAGCAAAGAAGACACTTCTCTCCAGGAAAAACATCAGGGACAGACTGATATTCTGCAAAAGGTACAGGGATTGGACTACTGAGGACTGGGGTAAAGTCATTTTCTCTGATGAACCCCCCTTTCCGATTGTCTGGGGCATCCGGAAAAAAGCTTGTCTGGAGAAGACAAGGTGAGCGCTACCATCAGTCTGGAAACTCCCCAGACCTTAATCTCATTGAGAACTTGTGGTCAATCCTCAAGAGGCAGGTGGACAAACAAAAACCCACAAATTCTGACAAACTCCAAGCATTGATTATGCAAGAATGGGCTGCCATCAGTCAAGATGTGGCCCAGAAGTTAATTGACAGCATGCCAGGGCGGATTGCAGAGGTCTTGAAAATGAAGGGTCAACACTGAAAATATTGACTCATTAAATCAACTTCATGTAATTGTCAATAAAAGCCTTTGAAACGTATGAAATGCTTGTAATTATACTTCAGTATTCCATAGTAACATCTAACAAAATATAGCTAGACACTGAAGCAGCAAACTGAGTGGAAATTAATATTTGTGTCATTCTCAAAACTTTTGGCCATGACTGTAGATTGGGCGTTTAGTTCGAAAATCTACGTCCATGACACAAATGCAAGACAATTGGTTAGCTAGAAGAAAGAGAAGGAGGAAAAAAAATCAGACAGCTGTGCATTCACAATGTAGTTAACTAGTATTTCCGCGTTCTGTAGCTGGACTGGGCCACTCACTGTACATGGACAATGCAGCAGCAACAGCCATTCAAATGTGCTGCTTTGTTAAAGGCACATGTGAGAGATAACAAACAAATAACATGGACATAGCTTGTAAAGTAGCTACATTATTAGCATTTGCTTGATTGTTGATCTTTACCAAACCTTGCGACATATTTTAATTTGCAGTGGTTTAAGTGGGATCAGAAAAGACCGTACAGGGAACGAGATATTTCTATTCGAAAATGACACAAATGAATAACAAGCGTAGCTAGATTCTAGCAACTAAACATAAAATAGTAATAGTATTTCCTGTTCCAGTTAGCTAGTTCTGCCTTGTTTCGAAAATGATTTAGCCACAGGCACTAGTCAAGCTCGAACTGTTTTTTTTTTAAATTCATCCTGCATTTCATCCTGCATTTCATCCTGCATTTCATCCTGCAAAGCGCGAAGTAGTTAGAGATATTTATATTTTTACCTCAATGACTTACTTTTATGAAAATTCCCTGCTGTCAAAAATATATTTGAGATGTGAAAATAATGCACCTCTTGACAGTCCTCGGGGTGTGATGGAATATTCCTTTTGGCGAGCTCTCTTCCGGCTCTCCCAATATCCCACTTCCTGCTTGGGGAGTGACGCAGTTCTCATAGAGCTAGACAGAGGACTCAACTTTGCCGAAAATGTTGTCCCAAAATTAAATACATTTTTACTTGAAATCCAATATTTATCAAATCTCTAGAATTGGTCAATAACAACAACAAAAAACACTGCATTCTTACAACTCTGTCATAGCTTTGCACAACTGAAACACCTGGCCTCTATTTTATTTTGAGGTACTTTAACTCTAGAAATTAATTATTGTGATTTTTATTTTTTAACTTTAATGTTATTTTACCTTTCTTCAGAGAAAATATACATGTAGTGATGTATATATATATATATACAGTGCCTTGCGAAAGTATTCGGCCCCATTGAACTTTGCGACCTTTTGCCACATTTCAGGCTTCAAACATAAAGATATAAAACTGTATTTTTTTGTGAAGAATCAACAACAAGTGGGACACAATCATGAAGTGGAACGACATTTATTGGATATTTCAAACTTTTTTAACAAATCAAAAACTGAAAAATTGGGCGTGCAAAATTATTCAGTCCCTTCACTTTCAGTGCAGCAAACTCTCTCCAGAAGTTCAGTGAGGATCTCTGAATGATCCAATGTTGACCTAAATGACTAATGATGATAAATACAATCCACCTGTGTGTAATCAAGTCTCCGTATAAATGCACCTGCACTGTGATAGTCTCAGAGGTCCGTTAAAAGCGCAGAGAGCATCATGAAGAACAAGGAACACACCAGGCAGGTCCGAGATACTGTTGTGAAGAAGTTTAAAGCCGGATTTGGATACAAAAATATTTCCCAAGCTTTAAACATCCCAAGGAGCACTGTGCAAGCGATAATATTGAAATGGAAGGAGTATCAGACCACTGCAAATCTACCAAGACCTGGCCGTCCCTCTAAACTTTCAGCTCATACAAGGAGAAGACTGATCAGAGATGCAGCCAAGAGGCCCATGATCACTCTGGATGAACTGCAGAGATCTACAGCTGAGGTGGGAGACTCTGTCCATAGGACAACAATCAGTCGTATATTGCACAAATCTGGCCTTTATGGAAGAGTGGCAAGAAGAAAGCCATTTCTTAAAGATATCCATAAAAAGTGTCGTTTAAAGTTTGCCACAAGCCACCTGGGAGACACACCAAACATGTGGAAGAAGGTGCTCTGGTCAGATGAAACCAAAATTGAACTTTTTGGCAACAATGCAAAACGTTATGTTTGGCGTAAAAGCAACACAGCTCATCACACTGAACACACCATCCCCACTGTCAAACATGGTGGTGGCAGCATCATGGTTTGGGCCTGCTTTTCTTCAGCAGGGACAGGGAAGATGGTTAAAATTGATGGGAAGATGGATGGAGCCAAATACAGGACCATTCTGGAAGAAAACCTGATGGAGTCTGCAAAAGACCTGAGACTGGGACGGAGATTTGTCTTCCAACAAGACAATGATCCAAAACATAAAGCAAAATCTACAATGGAATGATTCAAAAATAAACATATCCAGGTGTTCGAATGGCCAAGTCATAGTCCAGACCTGAATCCAATCGAGAATCTGTGGAAAGAACTGAAAACTGCTGTTCACAAATGCTCTCCATCCAACCTCACTGAGCTCGAGCTGTTTTGCAAGGAGGAATGGGAAAAAATGTCAGTCTCTCGATGTGCAAAACTGATAGAGACATACCCCAAGCGACTTACAGCTGTAATCGCAGCAAAAGGTGGCGCTACAAAGTATTAACTTAAGGGGGCTGAATAATTTTGCACGCCCAATTTTTCAGTTTTTGATTTGTTAAAAAAGTTTGAAATATCCAATAAATGTCGTTCCACTTCATGATTGTGTCCCACTTGTTGTTGATTCTTCACAAAAAAATACAGTTTTATATCTTTATGTTTGAAGCCTGAAATGTGGCAAAAGGTCGCAAAGTTCAATGGGGCCGAATACTTTCGCAAGGCACTGTATATACACTCTTATACTCTTATTTTGCAGAGTTCAAAACAACTGGGAGCTCGGAACTCAGAAATCTCAGACTTCAGTGCGTTCAAAACAACTGGGAACTCAGTAAAAACAATCTCTATCTGGGGGAAAAAAAATGAGACCCGACCAACTTGGCTTGTTGAGTTAGTAGGGAGGAGTATGGAGACGGTCAACATCAAAGGTAGAAGGGGGAGCCGGAAATGGCGGTGAGTAGTGGGGATGAAATGGAGTCAATGGATGAAAAATTTGGTGAAGCAACAGCTGTGCTGGAATGTGAACAATATGGGTGTCAGTTCTGATGGTATGGAGAGGGAGGATGAGGGTCAAGGACTGGAATGGTCGGTAGGGGAAAGACATAGGAACAAGAGAGATCATGATACAGAAAGCAGTGGAGCTTCTAGTGAAGAAAGCAGAAAGCAGAAAGAGAGCCAAGGTAGGAAGTAAGAGTAATAATGTGTTGGAGTGGAAAGTGGTGATGGTGTTTGATGAGACAACAGGGCCTCATTTACACCCTATCCAACTAACTAAGGCTGTAGAGAAAGAGGTAGGTGGAGTCAAATTATTTTGGTTCATTGGAAATGGTAGGTTGTTAATATTTTGTAGTAGCCAGGCTCAGCAAGAAAATATTCTGAAAATGGAAAAGCTTAATGGGAGGAAGTGTCACGATATCCACCGAAGTTGTTTCCTCTCCTTGTTCGGGTGGCGTTCGGCGATCGGTGTCACCGGTCTTCTAGCCATCGTCGATCCACTTTTAATTTCCATTTGTTTTGTCTTGTTTTTCTACACACCTGGTTTCCATTTCCCTCATTATTTGTTGTGTATTTAACCCTCTGTTCCCCCCATGTCTTTGTGTGGAATTGTTTGTTGTATGTGCTTGTGCACTGGTGCGCATCTGTTTTTTTGTACCCATATTCTGTTGTATTTTTATGCCGTTGGTTTTTGGATTAAACTGCTCCGGCTACTACCTAGTTCTGCTCTCCTGCGTCTGACTTCCCTGCCACCAGTTATGCACCACTTTACAGGAAGATTAAAAGCCATGTCTCTAGTTCTTATGATAGATTGAGGGAGTCATCACTGGGGTCCCTATACCTATGTCCATGGATGATATTAAAGAAAATGTGAAGGGGGGAAGAAGGATTGAGGCCAAAAGATTGATCAGTAGGATAGAGGGTCAAAGAAGTGAAAGCCTATCAATGCTACTTAGCATGTAGCATGTGGTGTTGAACGCTGATCTGTCCAGGTGGGAAAGGGCAGTGTGGAGTGCAATAAAGATTACATCATCTGTGGATCTGTTGGGGCGGTATGCAAATTGGAATGGGTCTAGAGTTTCTGTGATAACAGTGTTGATGTGAGCTATGATCAGTCTTTCAAAGCACTTCATGGCTACAGATGTGAGTGCTACGGGTCGGTAGTCATTTAGGCAGGTTACCTTAGTGTTCTTAGGCACAGGCACTATGGTGGTCTGCTTAAAACGTGTTGCCATTACAGACTCGGACAGGGAGAGGTTAAAAATGTCAGTGAAGACACTTGCCAGTTGGTCAGCGCATGCTTGCAGTACACATCCTGGTAATCCGTCTGGCCCTCTGGCCTTGTAAACGTTGACCTGTTTAAAGGTCTTACTCATATCGGCTGCGGAGAGCATGATCACGCAGTCTTCCGGAACAGCTGGCGCTCTCATGCATGTTTCAGTGTTATTTGCTTCGAAGCCAGCATAGAAGTAGTTCAGCTCATCTAGTAGGCTTGTTTCCCTGGGCAGCTCTCTGCTGTGCTTCCCTTTGTAGCCTGTAATGATTTGCAAGCCCTGCCACATCCAACGAGCATCAGAGCCGGTGTAGTACGATTCATTCATAGTCCTGTATTGACGCTTTGCCTGTTTGATGGTTCGTCAGAGGGATTTCTTATAAGCTTCCGAGTTAGAGTCCCGCTCCTTGAAAGCGGCAGCTCTACCCTTTAGCTCAGTGCGGATGTTGCCTGTAATCCATTGCTTCTGGTTGGGGTATGTATGTACAGTCACTGTGGGGACGGAAGAATCCCGGATTTTTCCAGTCTGTGCTAGCAAAACAGTCCTGTAGCTTAGCATCTGCTTCATCTGACCACTTTACATGAGAGCGTTTGTGACAAAGCATTTTCAGTGTCGAATTGCGAAAGGTATAGTCATGTATCAAGTCTATGCCAACGGAACAACACGTTGGTGAAGGACGTGATGATCTACAGTGTTGCAATTGGGGTGGAAATCATGGTGCCGAATTCCCGGAGTGTCCTGCTAGGGTGGAGGAGTTTGAAGTAGCACAAATCCGGGCTATACAGCAAGTCACCTACACGGAGGCGCAGGGAATTGTTGAATGAGGGATTGGAGCTGAGGAAGATATTGCAGTGGATGCCCAGAAGCCAAATGAGATTTGTGGGAGAAATTAGGTACATATATGGATAAATATACTGTCCTATATAAAAGAGGGATGCATTTGCCATTCTGGTAAGGTACATTGTCTATTGTATAGGACAGGAAGCCAGAGTGGGGCCATGGGAGAGGGCAACACCTAGGGCAGCTGGACATACAAAGATCAGAGGTTATCTAAGGACGGGGGGTTCAGCCAAAGGACCAATTGATGGATTACAGACATCAATCACATCACAGGAGACAAGTCTGTTTGATCTTAGACAACCATATGAAGAGAAGGCGACCAGAACAGCTAGGCACCCTAAAGCTAAAGGAGATGAAAGACACCAAAAGGGACACATGGAGTTAATTACAGGGTATGAACACAGGCCACAGGAAAGGGGAATGTATAGTATTTTTAGTATAGCTGAGCATGCTAAAAACAGAAGAGACACATAGTCTGCTGACCCTAGATAACACACAAACAGGAGAACGCATTAAGCTGAGTGAAGGGTCAAAGCAAGGGTCTTGTCACCATTAGGATCTAATGGAAAGCAGATGGGGGCGTTATTGGGCTGAACAAGCAGGAAGCACGGATTGGGATGTAACTTAATTTGCATATGGGAGGGACTTATATGGTAGGTGTATAACTCAGAGCGAGGGCTCTGAAAAAGTGTGTATGTTCCGCGGACCGCTCCGGCTTATGATACTGTTGTATTAAAAGTCTATATTGATTTTCACAAAGTTCTTGGTTGTGTCATATTTGAACCGATTTGCCACTACAGATTCAGAATGTCATTAATCAGTTAAAGGATACAGATACATTGATAGTGAAGGTGGATGTTGTGGAGTTTATTGCGCAAGTGATTAATTGTACTGTCCGAACGAGCAAAAGTCCAAGAAGCTGGACATAATTGTATCTGCAGCTGCAAGGTTTTGGGGTATTCAGGAATTAACAGCTGAAATATTGCAGCGAATACTGACTAAAGGATCCCCTCCCAGACCCCTGAGCCTGTCTAGGGGTGTGATTTGGATTGGATTATGACTGAAGGTGTGGGGATGTTTATTTTATTTTTTTTGTATGAGAAGAAGAAGAGATCATGCAAAAGGTACAAACTTTTTTGGGGTCACTTTAGAAGATGACTGTAAGAAAGAAAATTGAAACCTGAGAGACAGATACAGTACATAAAGGAGAAAGGGCAGGGGAATGAAAGAAAGAGGAGTGGGACAGCAGCCAGCCACCGTCTCTGGCGTTTTGCCCCAATCATGTCATTCCTTTGAAAAAAATCACAGACAGAAACAGCCAGGTGCAGGGAGAGGACAGGATAGGAACATGGAGAGGAAGAGAACACCCAGCTAGAACAGTACAGGTGAACACTTGAGGTCGCTATCCGGGAAGAGCCTATGTGCTGTTTTAATGTCCCCAGCACAAGACGAAACTGTGCAATGATAATGCTGTTTAATCAGCTTTTTGATATGCCACACCTGTCAGGTGAATGGATTATCTTGGCAAATGAGAAATGCTGATGAACAAAATCTGAGAGAAATAAGCTTTTTGTGCGTATGGAACAATTCTGGGATGTATTATTTCAGCTCATGAAACATGGGACCAACACTTTACATGCGTTTATAATTTTGTTCAGTATACTTTACTCACATATAAAGGTTGGATGGAAACCTGCTTACATTTATATATTGACACATACTAATATTATTATGCTCAACTTTCCTTAATGACTCAAAGTTAAAATTGTTTGTATATACAGTGCATTCGGAAAGTATTCAGACCCCTTGAATTTTTCCACATTTTGTAACGTTACAGCCTTATTTTAAAATTGCTTAAATTGTTTTTGCAAATGTAAAACTTAAATATCACATTTACATACGTTTTCAGACCCTTTACTCAGCACTTTGTTGAAGCAACTTTGGCATTGATTACAGCCTCGAGTATTCTTGGGTATGGCGCTAGAAGCTTGGCACACCTGTATTTCGGGAGTTTCTCCCATTCTTCTCTGCAGATCCTCTCAAGTTATGTCATGTTGGATTGGGAGCGTAGCTATTCTGCCTTTTTCTGTTCTCTCCAGAGATATTCGATCGGGTTAAAGTTCAGGCTCTGGCTGGGCCACTCAAGGACATGCAGAGACTTGTCCCAAAGTCACTCCTGCGTTGTCTTGGCTGTGTGCTTAGAGTTGTTGTCCTGTTGGAAGGTGAACCTTCGCCCCAGTCTGAGGTTTTCATCAAGGATCTCTTTGTACTTAGCTCCATTCATCTTTTCCAGTCCTTGCCACTGAAAAACATCCTCACAGCATGATGCTGCCACCACCATGCTTCACCACAAGGATGTTTCCAGGTTTCCTCCCGACATGGCACTTGGAATTCTGGCTAAAGAGTTCAATCTTGGTTTCATCAGACCAGAGAGTCTTGTTTCTTATGGTCTGAGTCCTTTAGGTGCCTTTTGGCAATCTCCAAGTGGGCTGTCATGTGCTTTTTACTGAGGAGTGGCTTCCGTCTGGCCACTCTACCATAAAGGCCTGATTGGTGGAGTGCTGCAGAGATGGTTTTGGTTGTTGAACTCAGTGGGTTTTGTCTGGCTAATAACCTACACAAATGGGTTGCAATATTCAAGGTAAATTAAATTAAATCAAATCCAAATTGAGACTCCCCTGGTGTCCTGAAGTCCTCTTTTTTTGTGTGCAAATGTTTTCACAAGGTCCAGGTTGCGGGCCCAGTATTGCACACAGTATTGCCAACCGATAGTGTTTCCTGAGACATTGTGCATTATATGTCCATTGTGGTAGACAACATTTTTCCTTACTCTTGAAAGATGCATGACAGTATATACCCAAGATAAGGGACTGTTGATATTGCAACCATAGAACTCAAACGCCAGTTCACCAGTATGAAAGAAATCACTAACAGCTTTTTTTTTGTTTACGTCCTCAATAACTATTTTCTGCTAAAGATGATAATCTGTTTGTATCTGCAAATGTATTGCCTGTCCAGTATCCAGATGACCTGCTCCCAGAGCTTCCTATACAGTTAGTCTCTTTCCGTTACGTGTTGAGGCCTGCAGTTAAAGAGAATGAGCTTGCAACGAGAGGCTAAAGATGTTACAGAACTGCTGTATTTGAATCACAACTCCCTTCTGACCAGTTTCCCTGACGTTGCTATGGCTACCAAGCTGTTTGTAACATCCCTGTAACTGTTGCTTCTGCGAAGAGATCGTTTTCTAAACTAAAACTGATAAAGAACTACCTGAGAAGCATTAGGCTCTTGGTATGATATGCACTTTTGAACACCTGAGTAAGCTCCACTCATTGCACTTGCGCCGTCGTAGCCTTGACCACAGCATTTGTAATCAGTTTATTTGTTCTTTTTCTCTTTTCAGTCACATTCCTGAAGCCCAAGACACAAACACTTAGCGTCCTAGTACAAATGGAAATAAAAAAGGTTGATTAATTACTTTTTAGAGAGTTACTGTCAAAATGATGTATTGAATAAGAAAAATAGACATCGATGACAGGCGCACGGGCCCGCAAAACTAATGGGCCCCCTCCACTTTACAGGGGCTGCGCTGGTGTCCAGTACGCTTGTGGTGAGTCTATAACTACCTCCTCTCTGTACCCCACACATAGAGAAGTGCATTTCACACACAGATTCAGCCACAAAGAACAACCACAAAAAGGTTTTGCAATGCATTGCAAGAAGGGCACATATTTGTAGATGGTATAAATTAAAAAAGCCGACATTGAATATCCCTTTGAGCATAGTGAAGTTATTAATTATACTTTAGATGGTGTATCAATACACCCTGTCCCTACAAAGATACAGGAATCATTCCTAGCACAGTTGGCTGAGTGGAAGAAAACTGCTCAGGGAGGGCAATGATGACTTCAAAACAGTTAGAGTTTAATGGCTGTCACAGGAGAAAACTCAGGTTGGATCAACAACATTATAGTTACTCCACAATACTAACCTTATTTACAAAGTGAAAAGACAGAAGCCTGTACAGAATGCAAATATTCCAAAACACTCTCCATATTTTCAAGCATAGTGGTGGCTGCATCATGTTATGGGTATACTTGTAATTGTTAAGGACTGGGGCGTTTTTCGGGTTAAAAAAGAAACAGAATGGAGTTAAGCAAAATCCTAGAGGAAAGCCGGGTTCAGTCTGCTTTCCATCAGACAATAGGAGGTTAATTTACCTTTCAGCAGGACAATAACCTAAAACACAAGGCCAAAACTACACTGGAGTTGCTTACCAAGAAGACAAATTAAATCAAACTTTATTTGTCACATACGCTGAATACAACAAGGCCTTACTGTGAAATGCTTTCTTACAAGCCCTTAACTAACAGTGCACTTCAAGAAGAGTTAAGAAAATATTTACCAAAAAAAATAAAGTAAAAAATAATACAAAGTAACACAAAAAATAAAAAATAACGAGGCTATATACAGAAGGTACTGGTACAGAGTCAGTGTGTGGGGGTACAGGTTAGTCGAGGTAATTTGTATATGTCGGTAGGGGTGAAATGACTATGCATAGACAATAAACAGTGAGTAGCAGCAGGCTTGGGGGTAAAAGCTGTTAAGGAGCCTTTTGGTCCTAGACTTAGCGCTCCGGTACCGCTTGCCCTGCGGTAGCAGAGAAAACAGTCTATGTCTTAGGTGACTGGAGGCTCTGACAATTTTATAGATTTTCCTCTGACACTGCCTATTATACACAGTTGAAGTCAGAAGTTTACATACACCGTAGCCAAATACATTAAACTCAGTTTTTCACAATTCCTAACATTTAATCAGAGTAAAAGTTCCCTGTCAAGGTCAGTTAGATCACCACTTTATTTTAAGAATGTGAAATGTCAGAATAGAGAGAATTATTTATTTCAGCTTTTATTTCTTTCATCACATTCCCAGTGGGTCAGAAGTTTACATACACTCAATTAGTATTTGGTAGCATTGCCTTTAAATTGTTTCACTTGGGTCAAACATTTTGGGTAGCCTTCCACAAATTTCCCACAATAAGTTGGGTGAATTTTGGCCCATTCTTCCTGACAGAGCTGGTGTAACTGACATAATTTTCCTTCCTCGTGATGCCATCTATTTTGTGAAGTGCACCAGTCCCTCCTGCAGCAAGCACCCCCACAACATGTTGCTGCCACCGCAGTGCTTCACAGTTGGGATGGTGTTCTTCAGCTTGCAAGCCTCCCCCTTTTTCCTCCAAACATAACGATGGTCATTATGGCCAAACAGTTCTATTTTTGTTTCATCAGACCAGAGGGCATTTCTCCAAAAAGTATGATGTTTGTCCTCATGTGCGGTTGCAAACCGTAGTCTGGATTTTTTATGGCGGTTTTGGAGCAGCCTTTCAGGATATGTCGATATAGGACTTGTTTTACTGTGGATATAGATACTTTTGTTCCGGTTTCCTCCAGCATCTTCACAAGGTTGATTTGCACTTTTTGCAACAAAGCAAATAAATCTTGATAAAATTGATGGGAAGATGGATGGAGCTAAATACAGGACCATTCTGGAAGAAAACCTGATGGAGTCTGCAAAAGACCTGAGACTGGGACGGAGATTTCTCTTCCAACAAGACAATGATCCAAAACATAAAGCAAAATCTACAATGGAATGGTTCAAAAATAAACATATCCAGGTGTTAGAATGGCCAAGTCAAAGTCCAGACCTGAATCCAATCGAGAATCTGTGGAAAGAACTGAAAACTGCTGTTCACAAATGCTCTCCATCCAACCTCACTGAGCTCGAGCTGTTTTGCAAGGAGGAATGGGAAAAAATTTCAGTCTCTCGATGTGCAAAACTGATAGACATACCCCAAGCGACTTACAGCTGTAATCGCAGCAAAAGGTGGCGCTACAAAGTATTAACTTAAGGGGGCTGAATAATTTTGCACGCCCAATTTTTCAGTTTTTGATTTGTTAAAAAAGTTTGAAATATCCAATAAATGTCGTTCCACTTCATGATTGTGTCCCACTTGTTGTTGATTCTTCACAAAAAAATACAGTTTTATATCTTTATGTTTGAAGCCTGAAATGTGGCAAAAGGTCGCAAAGTTCAAGGGGGCCGAATACTTTCGCAAGGCACTGAATATCCAAAAAATTCTGTCAAGTCCATGTCAACTTTTCTCAAGTTTGGATATTTTTCCTCCACGATAAGGTCCCAAAAGTGTTCCCCCGATGCCCTCGATTTGATTTGGAGGTCGCTTTGCAGAGGCAAGATTTCACTCTCAACAGCAGATGTCTCCATGTGAAACAATGATGCAATTTTTGCATCAACTTCCACACCAAACAGAAAGCACATAAGTGTTGCCACAGGTTCCAGGATGGCAAAGTCTTTTGAAAGCGCCGGTTGTCGTGGAAATTTCCTGTATTTACCAAATCATGAGAGCAAACCACACACAAGTCAGAGTTATCATAAAGTCCATCTTTAATTATATGAGCTCCATCACATCACTCTCAGATCAATTCAGTGTCTCAGATCAATTCAGTGTCTATAAATGAATTCTCTGAGAGTCCTTACACATTGCAACTGAGATTCTTTATAGCAAAGACACCACCCCCCCTAGACGACATGACAAACCACAGGTCTTAGGAACTTACATAAAGAAAGACTTTACTTCAGAGAGGAATATCCCCTAGCCAGACAGCATTGGCTATAAATTATCGTTCAGTTTGGTCTCCAAAACAAAGCTCTTATCTCGTCCTTGGTACAAAATGGTACCAAGACATTACCCCCATCCAATGATATATATCAATTGTCATTTTAGATACTCCCATCCTAAATACAGCCAATTCTGGACAAGCTCACAGAGAGGAAAGTGAGCCTTTAGGTTAAGATAGGGCCACGAGAGAGGGAACATAGAATGGTTCCAGACACTGCCATCCTCCTCTCCCCGATGGGAAAAGTAGGGAGTGACTGGCACACAGACACAGTGGAGCCAAGAGATAATTGGTTCCCCATCAATCATCCCTGGTTTAAAATATACGTTTACACATGATGACACGCTTGACCTCTCCCCTCTCTGCGGCCCAAGTAACTTAGTCCTGACAGAGAACAGATGACTGCAACCCGGCCACAGTATTATACAAAAATAGACATTCTGGTGAGAAGTAACTCACAAACATATAATGAAAATAAAACATCTTATCTATGTTACCCAACTAATTCTGATTATTCCCCAACACGGTCAAAGTCTGCGATAATGTTGTTCACCTGTTCAACGTATCGACCACAGTCACAAAGTGCAGGTGCTTTTCCCTGACTTTCGAGCTCTGACATATTTTTGAAAGTCCTCTGTTCATGTCGCTGCAGTTGTGAGGACAGCAATTTCAATTTTTATTTAAAAGTTGTCACAGAGCTAATCATTTCCGCAATATTTTTGTATTTTCCTTGCAGCTCTAAATTGAGCTCATTCAGCCGAACAGTTACGTTGGTCAAAATAGCTAACTCTTACAGCCACACTTTGTCTTCCAACTGCTCATATTCAGCAACTTTTGAGGCCAGAAACTCCTTGATTTCAAATAACAGTTCCCTAAATCTCTGTAGGAATGTACCTCTACTAAGCCACCTTACATCCATGTGTTGCAAGAGGTCTGTGTGCTCAGCTTCACCTTCTTCTAGTTGAAATCTGAAGAGGTGACTCTGCAGACTTTTGGCCCAAATCAAATTCTTCTGGCCCAAATTGAATATCCATGACATCTTTCATATTCAGAATTTTACCACACAAGGCCTGTTGATGGATTATGCACCGATAATTGAGGAAGTCTGGAAAGTCAACATTACTTTTGCAAAGGGCAATAAACCCATTGATGCGGCCAGTCATGGCTGGTGCTCCATCTGTAGTTATGAACACAGGTTTGTAAATGGGTAACTGAGTGCTATTAATCAAGTCCTTGTATGCCACATAAGTGTCCTCCCATCGATTCCTCTTTGGCAGTCATATCTTCAAACACCATTCTAATGAAAATGCACAACTGAGATGTGTCAATCTCGTCTGTCGACTCGTCAAATTGAAGTGAAAAGAACACAAACTCATTTGTCTTTTTTAAGATGCTCCCTCAAATCCTCATCCATCATTTCCCAGCACCATGTAACAGTATTTCTGGATAGCTGATCCTGTATAGCGGAAATTATTTCTGATATATTTTTTAAATAAAAGGCCTTATTTTACCATTTCTCCATCCTGGAACGGTTTCTTGTGCTTTGCTAGTATGCGACTCGCAATCGTGGCTGCCTTTGATTTTGAGCTGGGCCTTGTAAAGATTGATTGTGGGGCAGCTAGTTGAGACTACTTTTCTCTTACATAGTTCACTTTTAGCTGGAAAGTCACTTTCATATTTCTTGTGAACAGTTTTGAAATGCCTCTCGACATTTCCCTTCTTAGCAAGAGCTACGTTTGAATGGCAGATCAGACACACACATTTTTAATTTGTTGTGGTGAAAACATTTTCTTCCTCCCACTCACTGTGAAAGCTGTAGATTTTCAGTTTCTTGCTGCTTGGTCCAGCGCTTACATTAAAAAACGTAACCGAGGGCCTCCCGGGTGGCGCAGTGGTTAAGGGCGCTGTACTGCAGCGCCAGCTGTGCCATCAGAGTCCCTGGGTTCGCGCCCAGGCTCTGCCGTATCCGGCCGCGACCGCGAGGTCCGTGGGGCGCGCACAATTGGCCTAGCGTCGCCCGGGTTAGGGAGGGCTTGGTCGGTAGGGGTGTCCTTGTCTCATCACGCACCAGTGACTCCTGTGGCGGGCTGGGCGCAGTGTGCGCTAACCAAGGTGGCCAGGTGCACGGTGTTTCCTCCGGCGCATTGGTGCGGCTGGCTTCTGGGTTGGATGCGTGCTGTGTTAAGAAGCAGTGCGGCTTGGTTGGGTTGTGTATCGGAGGACGCATGACTTTCAACCTTCATCTCTCCCGAGCCCGTACGGGAGTTGTAGCGATGAGACAAGATAGTAGCTACTACAACAATTGGATACCACGAAATTGGGGAGAAAAAGGGGTAAAATTAAAAAAAATGTTTGTTTTTTTTATTTTTTTAAACGTAACCGCAACTTCATGGAAAAAAACATAGTAAAAAAAAAAGCAACTACCTCTGGAACAACAAAGAATATTCTGTTACATGTCTGTCACAGGTCTAACAAGCATGGAAACGTACTAACTACAGACTATTGCTATGGTTGCGACAGTTTGGAAAACAAATGTAGGAACTATAGTGCCACGGTTTGGTTCAATTTAAGAAGTTTTTTTAATATATTACTGCACAGCCAAAATATTTGAGAAGGAAGATGACCTGTAAGCAAAACATACAGTGCTTCAGAGCTGTTGGTCTCATTATTTCTAAGCAGACTCACTGGTAACGCTGTGAATTGCCAAAATATGTATTTTTAGTGTATACATTTTGAAAAGAAAATTGCAGTCTACTAGACAGACGTTAGCGATCAACCGGTCGTCCTGGTAACCAATTGTCACGTTCTGACCATAGTTCTATTATTTTATTTTTTGTTTTAGTATGGTCAAGGCGTGAGTTGGGGTGGGCAGTCTATGTTTGTTTTTCTATGTTGGTTTTTGAGTTCGGCCCAGTATGGTTCTCAATCAGAGGCAGCTGTCAATTGTTGTCCCTGATTGAGAATCATACTTAGGTAGCCTGGGTTTCACTTTTGGTTGGTGGGTGTTTGTTTCCGTGTGAGTGTTTTGGCCACACGGTACTGTTTCGGTTTTGTAAATTCACGTTGTTATTTTCTGTTTAGTGTTCTGAGTTTGAATTAAAAATCATCATGAACACTTACTCCGATCCTTACTCCTCCTCAGACAAAGAGGAGGAAATCCGTTACACCAATGCTCTATAGTCTCCACAGTCGCCATAGTCTCTACAGTATCCATGGTCCCTCAGCATCTACAGTCCCTCAGCATCCATAGTATCAATACCCTACATTACTCATCTCATATGTATATACTGTACTCGATACCATCTACTGCATCTTGCAAACTTGCCTATGCCGTTCTGTACCATCACTCATTCATATATCTTTATGTACATATTCTTTATCCCTTTACACTTGTGTGTATAAGGTAGTAGTTTTGGAATTGTTAGGTTAGATTACTCGTTGATTATTACTGCATTGTCGGAACTAGAAGCACAAGCATTTCGCTACACTCGCATTAACATCTGCTAACCATGTGTATGTGACAAATACATTTGATTTGATTTGATTTCAATAGTTTATATAGTCATAAATGCTATGGTCTCTATAGGCTCTATAGTCTTGTCTCTTTCCATACATGTAAATAACATCCTGTGTTCAAAAGCACCTTGTGTTATTTTGTATGCTAGTGGTACCCTCCTTCTACATCTTTATGTTTAGTTTAATTGGTTATATATCTATATATATATATATATTAAACAAATGTATTTCAATTGACACTGAAATCAGTTGCCGTCCCTCAATAGTTCGCAGATAATGTGTCTCCTCCTGGGCAGCTCACAAGGGTTTGGGTCTGTTTTGGGCGGGTCTCATTGTCTTTTGGTCAGATGGGAATATCCCTCAAGCTTCATAAAATGCACCACCGGTTTTCCTTGCAGACCCCCACTGGAAAGCTCTGCAGGCAAAATCAATAATCTTATTCTTGACGACAAATTGTTGGGGAAATTCTCACACAGGGACACTCATAGTCAATCTTAAATGAATCATCTTTTATTTGTCAGAGCGCTGGAGAGGTTCCACCCAAATCAATGCACCATAGTATGCATGTCAATTAGGAGCTCTGCTTGGGCAGTCCCAGCAGTTATCTTCTATATCTTGCAGATGGGAAGAATGGGAACTCCAGGTTCCTGCCTAGGTACCACTTGTCTGCTATTCTGCTTTACCTGCAGTCCTTCAAGTTATCTTCTATATGGCTATACACAGACAATTTATATTTGCATGATTTAGCATAATTCATTAATCATTATAATTTTGTTTAATACATGTGACCAACTGGTTCATAACATGTGACAGACCAATAGCTCCCGAGGCTTCTTCTCTCTAAGTTGAGACCTTGAAACAAAGCTATTTTTCGTTCTCAAAACAAGGTCTGGGCGTACTGCCAAATTATAGCTACTGATAGTGAGGATTTGTTCAGTTCAGTCAGCCACTTGCATGGACACAGAAATTGGTTTATAGAACAGCACATGAATAGAACACAGAACTGTGTTATAAAAAAGCACAAACATTAAAATTCCCATTACAGTGGATTTACAATCGAGATACAAAAGATCTCCGAATGTAAAATCTCTGGTCAGATATGGCTACCGGTAGCTAGCTTGCTATCTAAGTTAGCAAACAGAAAAATAATTTGATTTCCCCCACTGTAACACATATGTTAGCCAGCAATACACAATATTTGTTTCAGTAAATCAAGTAAAGTAACGTAGGTGGCTTTCAGGAAAAAATAACTTTCTTAGCTAGGCACATATTTGTCATCAGCGTTTGGTCAGTTCTTTCCATTTTGCTCAAAGGATTGTTGTTTGTGTCTGCCTCCTTTTCAAAAAAGTCTGCCTTGGGTGTGGGACGGGGGCCAGAGCACCATGAAAATAGCAGTAGAACTGCCTTCGAGTCCACAACTTGTACATTTCAGTTTGATGTTTTACAGACTCAGACTCACTGATAAAATTTATGTTTAATGTTAAGTACAGAGAAATCAAGCCCTTAGGGGGAACAGGGGCATGTGCCCCCCCCCAGATTTGTTTAGTAAAAAAAATTGATAGGTTCACAATCTCCCAAACTCACACCGAGCTACCAAGAAGCAATTTCAGGCTATCAATCAAGTTAGAGTAGTTAGCTTGTCTCACTACAGTATGTTTTCCTCCATTCATGACTGAATGGATTCATGAACTCTTTTAGAGGTTTCAAGGAAGTTGTAACCATGTACTTATTAACCTTTTATTTGACAAATGAGCCCTGTGATTACAAAGATACACACATCAAATACAATTGCGAAACACAAAATAAGGAATACACAAACACAATCATAAAAAACAAGCACATTCTTCATTAGGTCCTCAATCAGCAGTCTGAATTGCCCTTGAGCATGGGGTAGGCAACCATGGTCTTGTGGTGTAGACACATGTTTTATTTAACCAACCTGGAAGACCAGGTGTGTTGAATTAGCTCAATTGGTCAATTGTGGTGCCTAGTTAGTAAAAAAGCATGCAGTACCTGCGGCACTCCAGGTACAGGGTTGTCTACCCTTGCCCTAAAGGCACTAAAATAACATATTTTTAAGAATTGTTGAGACTATTCAACAATTAGGGTACAAAAAGCTGATTTATTCTGTACACAAAGGAAGGTTCTTTGCACTCTGGGAAGAGGACACCGTGGCATTGTCAACCATGATCGAGAGGTCTTGGAGTGGGCAGACCTTCCCAGGGAGGAATAATGTATTACAACCGCTTTTTGGTTGACAGGTATGCAGTGACGTGTATTCCTGGATGCCAAGGGAAGTCTGGCTTTCCCATAAAATTGACCAAGAAAAAAAGAAAACGTATAAAATGTGTTTTACAGTTTTCCTTCATTTCACAAGAACTGAATATATCTCACTACAAAAAGCATCTGAGTGAGCGAAACAGTGTCCCTCTGTCTCAGTATGTGCAGCCCATGTATCTGCTGCTCTTTGGACTAAAAGTTATGACATACACATCCTTCAATAGCAAGTATAAAATTATTGCCAATCAGCATTGAGCTAAACTGAATGAGCTCAACTGTAAATGGTCCTGGCACACCAAACAAAAGTGTAAATGGAAGCCAATTTGGATTTGGCTTCACACCAATCACTTCATATCAAAAGCAAAACATAATTGACAATTGTTGCATCTCGCTGTGTTGTGGTATTACATAATTATGCTTACTGGCCAATGATTATAACGGCGATTCTGATCCAACCATAAATTAATTAATTGTGCCCCTGAACTGAGAGGATGGAAGTTCAATATATAGCTAGATGTAGTGGGTTAATGTTAACTAACTGGCACACCGGTGCCCATGAAAGGAAGTTAGAATAGGGAGCAAGAATTTTAGCCAGGTAGCCTAGACAACAAAAACTAAAAGTGTGTAATAACTGTATGACAGAGTCCTAGACCTTTTCGGCAACATGAAAGAGAGGAGGATGGCATTGGCATTCCTTTACAAGTAGGGTGAGCCAACAAGTTTTTTTCTACTTGTGCACACACACACACACACACACACACACACACACACACACACACACACACACACACACACACACACACACACACACAGTGCCTTGCGAAAGTATTCGCCCCCCTTGAACTTTGCGACCTTTTGCCACATTTCAGGCTTCAAACATAAAGATATAAAACTGTATTTTTTTGTGAAGAATCAACAACAAGTGGGACACAATCATGAAGTGGAACGACATTTATTGGATATTTCAAACTTTTTTAACAAATCAAAAACTGAAAAATTGGGCGTGCAAAATTATTCAGCCCCCTTAAGTTAATACTTTGTAGCGCCACCTTTTGCTGCGATTACAGCTGTAAGTCGCTTGGGGTATGTCTCTATCAGTTTTGCACATCGAGAGACTGACATTTTTCCCATTCCTCCTTGCAAAACAGCTCGAGCTCAGTGAGGTTGGATGGAGTGCATTTGTGAACAGCAGTTTTCAGTTCTTTCCACAGATTCTCGATTGGATTCAGGTCTGGACTTTGACTTGGCCATTCTAACACCTGGATATGTTTATTTTTGAACCATTCCATTGTAGATTTTGCTTTATGTTTTGGATCATTGTCTTGTTGGAAGACAAATCTCCGTCCCAGTCTCAGGTCTTTTGCAGACTCCATCAGGTTTTCTTCCAGAATGGTCCTGTATTTGGCTCCATCCATCTTCCCATCAATTTTAACCATCTTCCCTGTCCCTGCTGAAGAAAATCAGGCCCAAACCATGATGCTGCCACCACCATGTTTGACAGTGGGGATGGTGTGTTCAGCTGTGTTGCTTTTACGCCAAACATAACGTTTTGCATTGTTGCCAAAAAGTTCAATTTTGGTTTCATCTGACGAGAGCACCTTCTTCCACATGTTTGGTGTGTCTCCCAGGTGGCTTGTGGCAAACTTTAAACAACACTTTTTATGGATATCTTTAAGAAATGGCTTTCTCCTTGCCACTCTTCCATAAAGGCCAGATTTGTGCAATATACGACTGATTGTTGTCCTATGGACAGAGTCTCCCACCTCAGCTGTAGATCTCTGCAGTTCATCCAGAGCAGGGGTGTCAAAGTCAAATGGACGGAGGGCCAAATAAAAAAATCAGCTACAAGACGAGGGCCGGACTGTTCGAATGTTCATTGAAAAATTTTTAAATGACGCATATAGTCTAGTGAACCTAATTGAACCTACTGAAAACCTAACAAATATATTACAATATGATCAGATAAATAAAGCAATATTTTCTTATGGCTCTGTCAGTAATCTTTAATTTTCAACAGACACAAAAGACAAATTTCCTTTATATAAATATCCCCATAACATGAACATTAAATGAAAGAAACCGGTATTCAAGGCACCATCAGTAGACTATATTTTCTATTTTAGCAAAAGTGGGCTAAATTTACTTCAAAGAAAAAACAATAATAGCAATTTTCTATCATCCACTCAACTGAAATATTTTTAAAATATAATTGGATTGAAATACAAAAAAATAAAGTGCAAAAATCTATTAATCAAAAACAACACTTTGTTTAAGGAGAAGTAACATGCAGTGAAAACAAATATTAAATTTTAACTTTTAAACTTGAACTGAGTAAAAACTCTAAATATGTGATTGCACAGTAATGTTCACTTGTTTGAGGTTGAGGGTGATACTTGGTGGTGTCCCATCTTTTCCACAAGTTCATCAATGTTCGGGGTAAGGCTCTGAGCTGAAGAAATCCTCAGAATTGAGTGGAGGTGTTCAGCAGTAAGTCGACTTCTGTGTGATGTTTTGTTCAGGTTCATCAAAGAAAACAGTTGTTCACACAGGTATGTGCTGCCAAACATAGACAACGTTTGAGCAGCCTGGATGCGCAGCTGGGGCATTGTGCCGGGGAGGAAACGGGCGAACTCCGCAGCACCCACTGCCGCATATTTTGCCCTCAGTGCATCATTGCATTGGAGGTCAATCAACTCCATTTGGAGGTTTGGTGGTGAGCTTTCCACGTCAACAGCAAATGGGTTACCGAGCAGTTCCAACCTGCTTTTTTGTGCTTCAAAGTCAGCAAATCGGCGTCGAAAGTCAGCGGCAAGCATACCTATTTTATCAGCCAACTGTGTGCTCGGGAACGCACTGGTAGAGAGCTTCTCTTTCATGGTCTGGCAGCTGGGAAAGTGGCTCAAATTTTCTTTCCGCATCTGCGTCTCCCACAGAGTCAGTTTGGTTTTAAATGCCTTCACTGTACTGTACATATCAGAGATGACACGATCCCGACCCTGCAGCTGCAAGTTTATTGCATTCAGATGACTCGTAATGTCACACAGAAAAGCCATTTCACACAGAAACATTTCGTCTCGGAGTTGTGTTGTGTCTTTCCCTTTGCTGTCCAAGAACAGACAAATCTCCTCACGAAGCTCGAAACATCTTTGAAGCACCTTTCCCTGGCTTAGCCATCGCACCTCTGTGTGATAAGGCAAATCACCATGCTCCGTTTCTAACTCCGTCAGAAATGCCTTGAACTGGCGGTGATTCAAACCTTTGGCTCTGATAAAGTTAACTGTGCGCGTGATGATGCTCATTACATGCTCCATTTTCAAGGCTTTACCGCACAACGCTTCCTGGTGTATGATACAATGATAAGCTGTCAGCTCACCTGTCGCGTTTTCCTCTTGCATCTTTTCCCGTATCTTCGCCACCAGTCCGCTCCTGTGTCCACACATCGCAGGTGCTCCGTCGGTTGTCAAACCCACAAGTTTTTCCCAAGGCAGCTCCATCTCATTTACACATCTTGACACCTCTTCATACAAATCATGCCCCGTAGTTGTGCCATGCATAGGACGTAAAGCCAAAAACTCCTCTGTCACGCTTAGGTTGGAGTCCACTCCGCGGATGAAAATTGACAACTGGGCAATGTCAGAAATGTCGGTGCTCTCATCCACAGCCAAGGAATATGCAATAAAATCTTTTCCCTTTTTCACAAGCTGCTCTTTTAGATTGATGGACAACTGGTCTACTCTCTCGGCAATGGTGTTTCTGCTCAGACTCACATTTAAAAAGAGTTGCCTTTTTTCTGGGCAAACTTCGTCACAAACTTTAATCATGCAGTTTTTGATGAAATCCCCCTCCGTAAATGGCCGGGCTGATTTAGCGATCTCTTCTGCCAAAATAAAACTGGCCTTTTGTAGCCTTTGTTCCATGTCCATATTCTTGTTTTTGTCCGCGTGTTTCGTTTCATAATGTCGTCTCAGATTATACTCTTTCAGTACCGCCACACTTTCTCCACACAGAAGACACACAGGTTTTCCAGCTACCTTCGTGAACATATACTCCGACTCCCACCTTGTTTGAAACCCCCGGTTCTCAGTATCCACCTTCCGTTTTGCCATTTTTGATGGGTATCTGAAAGTTAATTTTACTGTGATGCTGACGACTGCTGTGCCAATAAATATTGAAATGAAGCAGCCTACTGCTCGGTGCGTCACCTTTGCATTGTGGGAAATGTAGTATTGGTGCGTGTAAAAGATCTGCGGGCTGCCGGCTTGCTGCGGGCCGGTTCTAATAATAAATCAAGATCATCCCAGGGGCCGTAAAAAACCTTCTTGCGGGCCGGATGTGGCCCGCGGGCCTTGACTCTGACATATGTGATCCAGAGTGATCATGGGCCTCTTGGCTGCATCTCTGATCAGTCTTCTCCTTGTATGAGCTGAAAGTTTTGAGGGACGGCCAGGCCTTGGTAGATTTGCAGTGGTCTGATACTCCTTCCATTTCATTATTATCGCTTGCACAGTGCTCCTTGGGATGTTTAAAGCTTGGGAAATCTTTTTGTAATCAAATCCGGCTTTAAACTTCTTCACAACAGTATCTCGGACCTGCCTGGTGTGTTCCTTGTTCTCCATGATGCTCTCTGCGCTTTTAACGGACCTCTGAGACTATCACAGTGCAGGTGCATTTATACAGAGACTTGATTACACACAGGTGGATTGTATTTATCATCATTAGTCATTTAGGTCAACATTGGATCATTCAGAGATCCTCACTGAACTTCTGGAGAGAGTTTGCTGCACTGAAAGTAAAGGGGCTGAATAATTTTGCACGCCCAATTTTTCAGTTTTTGATTTGTTAAAAAGGTTTGAAATATCCAATAAATGTCGTTCCACTTCATGATAAATGTCGTCCCACTTGTTGTTGATTCTTCACAAAAAAATACAGTTTTATATCTTTATGTTTGAAGCCTGAAATGTGGCAAAAGGTCGCAAAGTTCAAGGGGGCCGAATACTTTCGCAAGGCACTGTACCTACCATTGCGAGTCAGCATTTTCAGACATGAAGATTATCAAGTCAAAATACCGGTCTACTCTAATAGATGATCTCCTGTATACCTGCTTGAGGCTAGCAATCAGTAGCTTCAACCCAGACTATGAAAAGCTTGCTGACAGCATGCAGTGCAAATCATCCAATCAATAAGGTGAAATGTTATTTCATATTGGCGGGGAAAGGGAGGGGGGGTGGGTAGACTGCGTTAGGAAGAGTGAGGAAAAAGTAGATCCTATGTAACTAAAGTCTGGGCATACCTCCTATAGAGGAACCATTGAAGATACAGTTGAAGTCGGAAGTTTACATACACCTGAGACAAATACATTAAACTCAGTTTTTCACAATTCCTGACATTTAATCCAAGTAAACATTTCCTGTCGTTGGTCAGTTAGGATCACCACTTCATTTTAAATGTCAGAATAATAGTAAAGATAATTATTTATTTCAGCTTTTATTTCTTTCATCACATTCCCAGTGGGTCAGGAGTTTACATACACTCAATGAGTATTTGGTAGCATTGCCTTTAAATTGTTTAACTTGGGTCAAACATGTCGGGAAGCCTTCCACAAGCTTCCCACAATAAGTTGGGTGAATTTTGGCCCATTCCTCCTGATAGAGCTGGTGTAACTGACATAATTTTCAGGTTCATAGGCCTCCTTGCTCACACATGCTTTTTCAGTTCTGCCCACAAATATTCTATAGGATTGAGGTCAGAGCTTTATGATGGCCACTCCAATTCCTTGACTTTGTTTTCCTTAAGCCATTTTGCCACAACTTTGGAAGTATGCTTGGGGTCATTGTCCTTTTGGAAGACCCATTTGCGACCAAGCTTTAACATTCTGACTGCTGTCTTGAGATGTTGCTTCAATATATGCACATCATTTTCCTTTCCTCATGATGCCATCTATTTTGTGACGTGCACCAGTCCCTCCTGCAGCAAAGCACCCCCACAACATGATGCTGCCACCCCCGTGTTTCACGGTTGGGATGGTGTTCTTAGGCTTGCAAGCGTCCCCCTTTTTCCTCCAAACATAACGAAGGTCATTATGGCCAAACAGTTCTATTTTTGTTTCATTAGACCAGAGGACATTTCTCCAAAAAGTACAATCTTTGTTCCCATGTGCAGTTGCAAACCATAGTCTGGCTTTTTTATGACGGTTTTGGAGTGGTGGCTTCTTCCTTGCTGAGCGACCTTTCAGGTTATGTCGATATAGGACTCGTTTTACTGTGAATATAGATACTTTTGTACCTGTTTCCTCCAGCATCTTCACAAGGTCCTTTGCTGTTGGATATGCGATTTGCACTTTTTGCACCAAAGTACTTTCATCTCTAGGAGACAGAACGCATCTCCTTCCTAAGCAGTATCACAGCTGCGTGGTCCCATGGTGTTTATACTTGCATACTATTTTTTGTACAGATGAGCGTAGTACCTTCAGGTGTTTGGAAATTGCTCCCAAGGATGAACCAGACTTGTGGAGGTCTACATTTCTTTCTGAGGTCTTGGCTGATTTCTTCTGATTTTCCCATGATGTCAAGCAAAGAGACACTGAGTTTGAAGGTAGGGCTTGAAATACATCCACAGGTACACCTCTAATTGACTCAAATTACGTCAATTAGCTTCTAAAGCCATGACATTATTTTCTGGAATTTTAAAGGCACAATCATCTTAGTGTATGTAAACTTCTGACCCACTGGAATTGTGATACAGTGAATTATAAGTGAAATAATCTGTGTGTAAACAATTGTTGGAAAAATGACTTGTGTCATGCACAAAGTAGATGTCCTAACCAACTTGCCAAAACTATAGTTTATTAACAAGAAATATGTGGAGTGATTAAAAAACAGGTTTTAATGACTCCAACCTAAGTGTATGTAAACTTCAGCCTTCAACTGTATATATACACTACCGTTCAAAAGTTTGGGGTCACTTATAAATGTCCTTGTTTTCCATGAAAACATGCATGAAATTAGTTGCAAAATTAATGGGATATATAGTCAAGACAAGGTTATACATAATGATTTTTTATTTAATTATTAGTTGTGTCCTTCAAACTTTGCTTTTGTCAAAGATTCCTCCATTTGCAGCAATTACAGCCTTGCAGACCTTTGGCATTCTAGTTGTGCGGTAATCTGAAGAGATTTCACCCCATGCTTCCTGAGCACCACCCACAAGTTGGATTGGCTTGATGGGCACTTCTTATGTACCATACGGTCAAGCTGCTCCCACAACAGCTCAATAGGTTTGAGATCCGGTGACTGTGCTGGGCACTCCATTATAGACAGAATACCAGCTGACTGCTTCTTCCCTAAATAATTATTGCATAGTTTGGAGCTGTGCTTTGGGTTATTGTCCTGTTGTAGGAGGAAATTGGCTCCAATTAAGCGCTGTCCACAGGGTATGGCGTGGGATTGCAAAATGGAGTGATAGCCTTCCTTCTTCAAGATCCATTTTACCCTGTACAAATCTCCCACTTTACCACCACCAAAGCACTCCCAGACCATTACATTGCCTAGAGCATGCTTGACAGATGGCGTCAAGCACTCCTCCAGCATCTTTTGATTTTTTCTGCATCTCACATGTGTTCTTCTTTGTGATCAGAACACCTCAAACTTAAATTTGTCTGTCCATAACACTTTTTTTCCAATCTTCCTCTGTCCATTGTCTGAGTTCTTCTTAATCTTTTATTTTTATTGGTCTGAGATATGTATTTTTCTATATAACTCTGCCTAGAAGGCCAGCATCCCGGAGTCGCCACTTCACTGTTGACGTTGAGACTGGTGTTTTGCGGGTACTATTTAATGAAGCTGTCAGTTGAGGACTTGTGAGACGTCTGTTTCTCAAAGTAGACACTCTAATGTACTTGTCCTTTTGCTCAGTTGTGCAACGGGGCCTCCCACTCCTTTTTCTATTCTGGTTAGAGCCAGTTTGCTCTGTTCGTGAAGGGAGTAGTACACAGCGTTGTACGAGATCTTCAGTTTCTTGGCAATTTCTTGCATGGAATAGCCTTCATTTCTAAGAACAAGAATAGACTGATGATTTTCAGAAGAAAGTTATTTGTTTCTGGCCATTTGAGCCCGTAATTCAAACCCACAAATGCTGATGCTCCACATACTCAACTAGTCTAATGGACAGTTTTATTGCTTCTTTAGTCAGAACAACAGTTTTAAGCTGTGCTAACATCATTGCAAAAGTCTTATAGAAAATTAAGAAACGCCAGTAAAAATAAAACTAGATTTTCAAAAGCCTCCTTCTACAGTATATGGTTAGTTTTACAAAGAATGTAAAAAATACACAAAATACACAAAATACCTTATAAATAGGTCAAATAATCCTCAATAATGTTTCATTCAAGAGCCAGCAGATATAGCTATTGTTTTTCATATAAATATATGTATATGTATTATTTTATTATTTTTTATTTATTTTAAAATGGTAGATCAGCTTTAATACTGCAGATAGATTATGGCTTCCATCAATGTAATTGTCTGCATCATTTCCAAACCCCCATATTTTTTTTGTAAATATATATTTTTAAAATATAATTTGCTTTATTATTTTCCCCTAACCCTACCACCCCTCCCCTAATTGGAGTAAACTAATCGACAACAACATCTTTTGTTTATTTTTAACCCCATCATTCAGCTACCATCAATCCCTCCCATATAGATCTGTCACGTCCTGACCATAGAAAGCCTTTATTTTCTATGGTAGAGTAGGTCAGGGCGTGACTAGGGGTTTAGTCTAGTTGATATTTTATATGTGGGGTTCTAGTTAGTTTTTTCTATGTTGGTGTTTTGCTATGATTCCCAATTAGAGGCAGCTGGCTATTGTTGTCTCTAATTGGGGATTAAGTGAAATGAAAAAAAAATCACTTGATTATGAAATTTTAAAAAATTACAACTGAAAAGTGGTGCGTGCATATGTATTCACCCCCTTTTCTATGAAGCCCCTAAATCTGGTGCAACTAATTACCTTCGGAAGTCATGTGCAGTGCCTTGCGAAAGTATTCGGCCCCCTTGAACTTTGCGACCTTTTGCCACATTTCAGGCTTCAAACATAAAGATATAAAACTGTATTTTTTGTGAAGAATCAACAACAAGTGGGACACAATCATGAAGTGGAACGACATTTATTGGATATTTCAAACTTTTTTAACAAATCAAAAACTGAAAAATTGGGCGTGCAAAATTATTCAGCCCCCTTAAGTTAATACTTTGTAGCGCCACCTTTTGCTGCGATTACAGCTGTAAGTCGCTTGGGGTATGTCTCTATCAGTTTTGCACATCGAGAGACTGACATTTTTTCCCATTCCTCCTTGCAAAACAGCTCGAGCTCAGTGAGGTTGGATGGAGAGCATTTGTGAACAGCAGTTTTCAGTTCTTTCCACAGATTCTCGATTGGATTCAGGTCTGGACTTTGACTTGGCCATTCTAACACCTGGATATGTTTATTTTTGAACCATTCCATTGTAGATTTTGCTTTATGTTTTGGATCATTGTCTTGTTGGAAGACAAATCTCCGTCCCAGTCTCAGGTCTTTTGCAGACTCCATCAGGTTTTCTTCCAGAATGGTCCTGTATTTGGCTCCATCCATCTTCCCATCAATTTTAACCATCTTCCCTGTCCCTGCTGAAGAAAAGCAGGCCCAAACCATGATGCTGCCACCACCATGTTTGACAGTGGGGATGGTGTGTTCAGCTGTGTTGCTTTTACGCCAAACATAACGTTTTGCATTGTTGCCAAAAAGTTCAATTTTGGTTTCATCTGACCAGAGCACCTTCTTCCACATGTTTGGTGTGTCTCCCAGGTGGCTTGTGGCAAACTTTAAACGACACTTTTTATGGATATCTTTAAGAAATGGCTTTCTTCTTGCCACTCTTCCATAAAGGCCAGATTTGTGCAATATACGACTTGTTGTCCTATGGACAGAGTCTCCCACCTCAGCTGTAGATCTCTGCAGTTCATCCAGAGTGATCATGGGTCTCTTGGCTGCATCTCTGATCAGTCTTCTCCTTGTTTGAGCTGAAAGTTTAGAAGGACGGCCAGGTCTTGGTAGATTTGCAGTGGTCTGATACTCCTTCCATTTCAATATTATCGCTGGCACAGTGCTCATTGGGATGTTTAAAGCTTGGGAAATCTTTTTGTATCCAAATCCGGCTTTAAACTTCTTCACAACAGTATCTCGGACCTGCCTGGTGTGTTCCTTGTTCTTCATGATGCTCTCTGCACTTTTAACGGACCTCTGAGACTATCACAGTGCAGGTGCATTCATACGGAGACTTGATTACACACAGGTGGATTGTATTTATCATCATTAGTCATTTAGGTCAACATTGGATCATTCAGAGATCCTCACTGAACTTCTGGAGAGAATTTGCTGCACTGAAAGTAAAGGGGCTGAATAATTTTGCACGCCCAATTTTTCAGTTTTTGATTTGTTCAAAAAGTTTGAAATATCCAATAAATGTCGTTCCCCTTCATGATTGTGTCCCACTTGTTGTTGATTCTTCACAAAAAAATACACTTTTATATCTTTATGTTTGAAGCCTGAAATGTGGCAAAAGGTCGCAAAGTTCAAAGGGGCCGAATACTTTCGCAAGGCACTGTAATTAAAGTCCACCTGCGTGCAATCTAAGTGTCACATGATCTCAGTATATACTCCTGTTCTGAAAGGCCCCAGAGTCTGCAACACCACTAAGCAAGGGGCACCACCAAGCAAGCGACACCATGAAGACCAAGGAGCTCTCCAAACAGGTCAGGGACACGGTTGTGAAGAAGTACAGATCAGGGTTGAGTTATAAAAAAAAACAGAAACTTTGAACATCCATATAAAATCCATAATTAAAAAATGGAAAGAATATGGCACCACAACAAACCTGCCAAGAGAGGGCCGCCAACCAAAACTCATGGACCAGGCAACGAGGGCATTAATCAGAGAGGCAACAAAGAGACCAAAGATAACCCTGAAGGAGCTGCAAAGTTCCACAGCAAAGATTGGAGTACCTTTCCATAGGACCACTTTAAGTCGTACACTCCACAGAGCTGGGCTTTACAGAAGAGTGGTCAGAAGAAAATAAGCAAACATGTTTGGTGTTCACCAAAAGACATGTGCTAGAGTCCCCAAACATATGGAATAAGGTACTCTTGTCAGATGAGACTAGAATTGAGCGTTTTGGCCATCAAGGAAAACGCTATGTCTGGCGCAAACCCAACACCTCATGACCCTGAGAACACCATCCCCACAGTGGCATGGTGGTGGTGTCAGCATCATGCTGTGGGGATATTTATCATTGGCTGGGACTGGGAAACTGGCCAGAATTGAAGGAATGATGGATGGCGCTAAATATAGGGAAAATCTTGAAGGAAACCGGTTTCAGTCTTCCAGAGATTTATGACTGGGACGGAGGTTCACCTTCCAGCAGGACAATGACCCTAAGCATACTGCTAAAGCAACACTTGAGTGGTTTAAGGGGAAACATTTAAATGTCTTGGAATGGCCAAGTCAAAGCACAGACCTCAATCCAATTGAGAATCTGTGGTATGACTTAAAGATTGCTGTACACCAGCGGAACCCATCCAACTTGAAGGAGCTGGAGCAGTTTTGCCTTGAAGAATGGGCAAAAATCCCAGTGGCTAGATGTGCCAAGCTTAAAGAGACATACCCCAAGAGACTTGCAGCTGTAATTGCTGCAAAAGGTGGCTCTACAAAGTATTGACTTTGGGGGGGGGGGGGGGGGTGAATAGTTATGCACACTCAAGTTTTCTGTTTTTTTGTCTTATTTCTTGTTTGCTTCACAATAACAAATATGTTGCATCTTCAAAGTGGTATGCATGTTGTGTAAATCAAATGATACAACCCCCCCAAAAAAAATCATTTTAATTCCAGGTTGTAAGGCAACAAAATAGAAAAAATGCCAATGGGGGTGAATCCTTTCGCCTGCCACTGTATCTATCCAAAACAGAGATTTATGGATAAACCACTTCTCCAATGTTTTCGGCTCTATAACAAGAACAAACAGACAAAACAAAAACATGATCAAATTCAAATCTTAACATAAACTTTTAAAGACTATCAGAACCCACTGGATTCTCCAATTACATTAAATTAACTACAGGACAAAATACAAACGCTCCAACCCAAAAAGGCCTGTGGGGTTGATGGCATCCTAAATTAAATTATAAAATATTCAGACCACAAATTCTAATTGGCTAAACTCTTTAACATCATCCTCAGCTCTGGCATCTTCCCAAATATTTGGAACCAAGGACTGATCACCCCAATCCACAAAAGTGGAGACAAATGTGACCCCAATAACTACCAGGGGATTTGCGTCAACAGCAACCTTGGGGAAATCCTCTTCATCATTATTAACAGCAGACTCGTACATTTCCTCAGCGAAAACAATGTACTGAGAAAATGTCATTGTCTTTTTACCAAATTACCATACGACAGACCACATATTCACCCTGCACACCCTAATTGACAAACAAACCAAAACAAAGGCAAAGTCTTCTTATGCTTTGTTGATTTCAAAAAAGTTTTCAACTCAATTTGGCAAAAGGGTCTGCTATACAAATTGATGGAAAGTGGTGTCAAGGGGAAAAACATACAACATTATAAAATCCATGTACACAAACGACAAGTGTGGGGTTAAAATAGGCAAAAAACACACACACATTTCATTTCTCAGGGCTGGGGGGTGAGACAAGGATGCAGCTTTAAGCCCCACCATTTACAACATACACTACCATTCAAAAGTTTGGGGTCACTTAGAAATGCCCTTGTTTTAGAAAGAAAAGCACATTTTCTGTCCATTATAATAACATAAAATTTATCAGAAATAGTGTAGACATTGTTAATGTTGTAAATGACTATTGTAGCAGGAAACGTCTGATTTTCTATGGAATATCTACATAGGTTTGCAGAGGCTCATTATCAGCAACCATCACTCCTGTGTTCCAATGGCACGCTGTGCTAGCTAATCCAAGTTTATCATTTTAAAAGGCTAATTGATAATTAGAAAACCCTTTTGCAATTAAGTTAGTGTCATGACGTTGCCCTTTCTGGGTATAGATTGTGGCTTTCCCCTCTCTCTCCCTTTCTCTTACACCCAGGTTTTGTTATCGCAGGCCATAAATTCCTGGCGGAGACTCTCTCCCCCTGGTCATGCAGAGAGAGAGACACAGACAGAACAAAGGATTTCATGTGGCCGAACTCCTAAATCTCCAAAATGGGAAAATGAAACAAAATGTCCACTTGTGAGAAGGTGGGAATGGTCCGTGGACACTTAAGGGACATGTATGACGAGTGTGTTTCATTTGGTGACCGGTAGGACAGGACAGGAAACACACATAGCTATATCTCTGAGTGTGTACATTTCTCAATTATGGGGTTTGCAAGAAATTATTGTATAAAATGAATGAGTAAAGATGAAACTATTTGTGAAATGATGTAATGTGAGAGAATTGCATTCCCTTTAATGTTTAACTAAATCATTGGCCTGCCCCCGTGAGCACAGACATGATCAGGCGTCATAGAACCGCCTTTTTTACTGTTACGACTAAAACCCCCTCCTGAGGAAATCCTCTTCAGACCACGCGTACCTCGGTGTAAACTGAGGGGACACAGGTTTGAGTTTAGACTAAGCAAACCCACAGCGTGAGCTGTGATTGCGAATAGTTATTGAATTCCTAACCATACCACGTGGAGCATCTGCTACACAGCTGGAAATGGTTCAACTCTGAGACTATCGATCCCTACAGAATAAGAGCAAATCTTAGATACTAATTACTAGTCTGCAGCTAGAAATTATGTCAATCTGGGATGCGAATACTGACAACCGCCAAAACATCTATTCTATGAGAACATTACAGAATGGTACTCTGAAGTATCCATTCAAACCACAGAATACTTTGATCTTCAGGGAAACAGAGAGAGAAAGAGACGTGGATGAACTGACTCTCCAGCAGACGGACCGGAATCCAACAGAAAAGATCACGACACATGGGCGTAAATATATATATTAATTGCGCTTATCATTTGTTTTAATGAGTTCATGTGCAAAGGATTAGCATTTCAATTAATATAATTATAGTAGTATAGTGTGTAGTGATCCCTTTTGTCTTTCCCGCTCTTGCTCAGTCCACAAGCCGTCATATCGGCTTTGGCCACTAGGGAATCTTCCCTATCATTGTTAGTAACATATATCTACTGTTGTTTATTTATGCATTTCTGTGATTATTTAGTTAGTTAGTAAATAAATGATTAGGCCAATTGGTGTATGGATGATTCATAGTAAAGGCTGGGTTTGTGCAGATAACCAACAATTTACGACAATTGGAATGAGACTGATGTCCTTGGTGCCCCGACTTCCAAGTTAATTACATTTGCATGATTAGTTTAATCACGTAATAATAATTACAGAGAATTGATTTGATAAAATAACAGTCTTTACTTTTAATGAAGACATGACATTAGCACAGCTGAAAACTGTTGTACTGATTACAGAAGCAATAAAACTGTCCTTCTTTAGACGAGTTGAGTATCTGGAGCATCAGCATTTGTGGGTTCGATTACAGGTTCAAAATGGCCAGAAACAAAGACCTTTCTTCTGAAACTCGTCAGTCTATTCTTGAAATCTCACATCTATTGGGTGAAATACCACAGTGTGCAATCATTGTAAATACAACCTATATTTATTGTTTATTTATTTTCCCTTTTGTACTTTAACTATTTGCACATCATTACAACACTGTATAGACACAATATGACATTTGACATGTCTTTATTCTTTTGGAACTTTTGTGAGTTATTGTTTACTGTTCCTTTTTCTATTGTTTATTTCACTTTAGTTTATTATCTATTTCACTTGCTCTGGCAATGTAAACATATGTTCCCCTTGACAATAAAGACACCCTTAAATTGAAATTGAATTGAGTGGGAAAGTGGAGAGTGAGGGATGGTGAGAGAGGGGAGAGAGAAAGGGAGAGAGTTTATTAAAATATTGTATAGATTTTTTAAAAATGTAACCAAAACATTGTTATTAATGAATATTTGAATACCGTATATTTGTTTCATCCCCTAACCTGTTATAACACAACACCCACAATGATAAAAATTGTTTGACAGATCAAGCGTTCTACTGTTAAACATATCCTAAAGAAACATTTGAAACATAGCATCCTTAAGAGTAAAAGCAGCTATAACATTCAGGGTTTGTGCTCCTCAACCTTTGGTGTGAAAAGCACAGACCCAGACTTTGTAGATAGTAGATACTGTATATATTTCAGACATTATTATACTTCTAGAGACATGGAGTAGAGGAGACTTACAAACATCCAATCCAAAAATTACAGGGAGTTTAATGTACCTTTAGTGAAACATCCACATGTAAAATGTACCAGCGATTCAGGAGGGATTGTAATCTGGTTTAAAGAAGATCTTTCAAATTATATCATAGCAGAGAGAAAAGGAAAAACATACATTTGGCCAAATATATATTTTTTTAAATCAAATTGTCAACTCCGATCAAGACATTTACATGTGTGCTATGTATATGCCCCCCATCTGACTATCCATATTTTAACAAATATTGTTTTCAGACTCTCTATTCTGATGTAAATCATTTTCAATCAGCAGGCAAAGTTATGTTAATGGAGGATCTAAATGCTAGAACTGGTTTAAAAAAAGCAGACTGCATAGATTTAGAGGGAAACACCCATATATATCGTACTACGTCTGTGTATGAATCACAACTGATTACAGAGACAGAACTATGAGAATTGTCAACAAAAATGTGGAACAAGTTCTCCAGCTCAGTAAAAGCCTGGGTCTGTACATTATTAATGGCAGGATGAAGGGTGACTCTCTGGGTAGGTTTACTTTTTGCTTTGCAGTAGGAAACAGTGTAGTCAACTATGACATAACAGATATGGGGCAAGAACAAAATCAATGCCTTTATGGTCAAGCCACAGCTCCCCTTGCCAGCTCCCCTTGATAAACCACCCCTAAATGTAAAACCTAAACTCTACCCCCTCCTGACCACATACAAGTGAATGAAAAATTGTTGAGTATGTGGCAGCATTAAATAGCATTGATATTGAAAACTTAATTTACAGTTTTCTTTTTACCAAAGCCACTAATACATTTATCAACGTACTCATTAAACTCAATAAAAAAATCTGATCTAAAAATGCTTTGACAAAGAATGTTAAACTGCAAGAAAACAACTAAGACTTTTGTCAAACCAAAAATACAGGTTCCCTGTGAACCAGGAGTGTCACGCCCTGATCTGTTTCACCTGTCCTTGTCTCCACCCCCCTCCAGGTGTCGCCCATCTTCTCCATCATCCCCTGGGTATTCATACCTGTGTTCTCTGTCTGTTTGTTTCCAGTGCGTCTTGTTCGTTCAAGCTAACCAGTGGTTTTCCTATCAGTGCCTATCGTTTCCCAATCTCTCTTTCCTCGTCCTCCTGGTTCTTGACCTTTGCATGTCCTGACCCTGTACCTGCCCGCCTGACCTCTCTGCATGACTATGAACCTGCCTGCCGTCCTGTACCTTTGCTCCACCTCTGGATAACTGAACTCTGCCCGTCCCTGAGTTCGCCTGCCATCCTGTACCTTTGCTTTACCCTGGATCTTCGACCCCTGCCTGCCTCAACCTGTCTTGCAGGCAGGGGTCGAAGATCCAGGATAAAGCAAAGGTACAGGATGGCAGGCGAACTCAGGGACGGGCAGAGTTCAGTTATCCAGAGGTGGATCAAAGGTTGCTACAATAAGCATTGTTACTTCGACAATCTGCATCTGGGTCTTACCTTGATTCCTGATAAGGAGACACATCTCATATACCAATATAAAAGTTATTATAAAGGAAAATTATCCTACTATATGACCAATGAGCTTGATAAAATAGAGTAAATCAATAAAAAAAAGTACTTTGGGGAATGATGAAGGAAATTAGATACCACTGTAAAAAATAAATACCTCCCAATCAAAGATGGGAAAATCTGGAAAGAGCATTTTGAAAATCTCTATAAATTCCAATAGTATTGTCCAACAAAACAAGCTGGACATTACTATTACATTGTCTAAACGAAATATTTAAATAAAGGCCCTCGAGCAGTAAAACCTGTGGGTCAGACAGCATTCAAACAGAGATGCTGAAACACAGCAGCACTAAGATGAGAGAGTCTATTCTCAAGCTAGTGATGACGGTAGACTACATTCCTGAGATCTGGAGCCAAGGCTTTATCACACCTATATTTAAAATGGTGACAAGTTTTACACTAATAATAACCCTAGTATTAAGTTAGGAAAGGTTTTCTGTGGCATATTGAATGCCAACATTTTAAGTAAAAGTGCAATTGGATTCCTCCGTAAACACCGAACAACAGATCACATATATACCCTTGACACCTTGGTCAAAAATGTCCACTAAACTCACAAAGGAAAAATGTTTGCCTGTTTTATAGACTTTCAAAAAGCCTTATGGCATAAAGGTGGTGTAGGAGGCAAGGCCTATGATATTATTAATGTGATCTATAGTATAAGGATAACAAAGGATAACAAAAAAGTTCACAGAAAAACACACAATTCTTTAGTCTGGACAGAGGAGTACGACAAGGTTGAAATATTAGCTCAACCTCATTCAATATCTACACTGAGTGTACAAATCATTAAGAACCCCTTCCTAATAGTGAGTTGACTGATTGTCATGTGGGTGGTGGACCATTACTGATACACACAGGAAAGTGTTGAGTGTGAAAAACTCAGCAGCGTTGCAGTTCTTGACACACACCGGTTCGCCTGGCATACCGTGTTCAAAGGCACTTATATATTTTGTCTTGCTCATTCACCCTCTGCATGGCACACATATATAATCCATGCCTCAAGGCTTAAAAATCCTTCTTTAACCACCCCTTCATCTGCACTGATTGAAGTGGATTTAACAAGTGAAATCAATAAGGGATCATAGCGTTCACCGGATTCACCTGGTCAGACTATTTCATGGAAAGAGTGGGTGTTCTTAATGTTTTGTACACTGGGCTCTAACCAACAATATTGTGGGAAAAAACTAAGTAATGATCTTTCAGAAAAGTCCAGATCTCGGGAAAGTAGATACCATTTCACCCTAGGCAAAACAACTATGAACATACCACCAACTATACTTATCTTGGTCTGACTAGAAGTTAATCTTATCACGTATACTCCCTCTCCGGCCTCTAGGTCATTAGGCTGCTGATTATCCCGCACACCATCGTCTTGCTCACCTGCGCCTCATGACACTCACCTGGACTCCATCACCTCCTTGATTATCTTCCCTATATCTGTCACTCCCCTTGGTTCTTTCCTCAGGTGTTATTGACTCTGTTTTCATGTTGGTGTGTTGTTTGTGTTTCGTGTTCATCATTTATTAAAACACTCACTCCCTGAACTTGCTTCCCGATTCTCACTTCTTTAAAATCCATGAAGGGATGTGAACAAGTGCACACATTGGGAGAAAGTTTATGGTGGTCTGCCCTCATATTGTTAGTCAACTCTGGTGAGAATGCTGTTCATCGACTACAGCTCAGCATTTAACACCATAGTACCCTCCAAACTCGTCATCAAGCTCTCACTTGTTATACATCTGGGCAGTTTGACATGGCCATAAAGCATGCAGAGCATTTTTTTGCAAATAGAAAGACCCTGTATAAATATAACCCACCAATTAGAATCTGGCGTAAAATATTTGACTCTGTTATAACGAAATTTGGGGCCCCTTTACAATTTAAAACATACATCATGGGATAAAATCCCCACCAAAATGTTACACCGGGAATTTTGTTAAAATATTCTAGGTGTGCACACAAATGCCCGAACTTGGGAGATTCCCCCTAGCACTCCAAATTGAGAAAAGAGCCACCACATTCTGGTCTCACCTAGCACACTGTGATCCAGAATATTAGCATCACAAGGCTTTCTTATGCAAACACCACAAACCATAGTGACTCTTTAGACTTCAGAGCAAATGGCCCATTCCACCACAAATAACAAAATTCTAACAAATAGAAATCTCTAATCACAATACATACACTAATTATTGGCAAAATGAAATTCTATTTAATCACAGACTTCAATGTTACCAAATTCTAAATACAGATATCAAATTAGCACAACACCTAGTCAAAATCAAAGAAATTAAACAAAGGAAGACTCGGTAACCATACCTTTGCAATAGAGACAGGACACCATAGAAAAACATGGAAGGTCAGAGAAGAAAGACTATGTAAGCACTGTGGGTCGGGTGAAGTAGAGAATGAGCAACACTTCCTACCCCGCTGCTCAAAATATGACTCAGAGGTACAGTATTTTTCTCCCCCAAAAAATACAAAAAGGAGAAAATCAGCATTTTTTTTAGCAGAAAACAGACAGTAGATCGTGCTACAGATTATGGCCTGTCATAATATCAATTGTTGCAGTTTGTTTTATTTTTTTGTATTATTTTCCATGTATAACTGTTTTTGTTGATATGTATTGTAATTATATTACATATTGTTCATTTATGTAATGCTTCATATACAATGCAACTGTTGCAACCACCCATTCATGCCAGTGAAGCATTTATTGAATTGAATTGATAGGGTGAAGAAGGGAAGGGGAGAGAGAGGGATGAGCGAGAGAGGAGGAAGAAAGAGGGGGAAAGAAGGGGGAGAGAGAGAGAAGAAGTAGAGAGAGAAAGAGACAGAGGGGGGCCAAGAGAAGGAGAGAGAAAGAGAGAGATGGGATTAGAGAATATAGAGAGAGACATGTGTTTTTCTGTCTGTGAGCCTCATCTTTATTGACTGAAAATGTATTGATATAAGCGTCAACCCTGTGACTGTAATGTAGATGCAAGGAGTCAGGAAGCAGGCGTAATAATGGTTGCCAGGTGTGTGTAAAGATGGGTGATAAGGAGGACGGCCCCAAGAGCGAGGAAAGGGATGGTCAACAAAGGTGGAAATCTCAGATGATGTTGTGATCTAGAACGTCGTCTACCGGAACCCAACACCGCTCCTCTGGACCATACCCCTCCCAGTCCACCAGGTACTGGAGCCAAACCCCACGACGTCGGGAGTCCAGGAATAATCTGACGGCATAGGCGAGGCTTCCATTGATGTCCAAGGACGGCTGAGGGGTGTCGTGGGGGACGGCATCAGCCAGGGGACCAGGAACCATGAAAAGATGGTGAGTGGGGAGTTGTAATCTGTAAATTACTTTGTTGACCTACGAATTAAGGACTCAGCTTCTTTAAGGGCAGGCGGAGCGCATGGTTCCTGGTGGAGAGTCAGACACGATCACCAGATGGAACACGGGAGTCTCACTGCGGGGGCATTCTGCCTGCTCTTTCTGATGTAGGACGGCGTGCTAGAGTCTCACGTGGGCATGGTTCCATACCTCTTCTGCGCATCTGAACCACTCGATCACCGCAGGAGCTTCGGTCTGGTATCGGAGACCATTGAGCCAGGGCTGGCTCATAACCCAAAACACTCTGGAAGGGAGTTAGTCTGGTGGAGGAGTGTCGCAATGAATTCTGGGCATATTCAGCCCAAGGAAGAAATCTCGCCCACTACCCCTCCCGGTCCTGGCAGTGGCTCCTCAGAAACCTCCCCAGCTCCTGGTTCATCCTCTCCACCTGCCCATTAGATTGAGGCCGGGTACCTGGAAGTGAGGCTGACAATGGCGCCCAGCTTCTCCATGAAAGCCTTCCATACAAGTGATGTTAATTGGGGTCCACGATCGGAGACGTTATTGTTGGGCTGAAGGACATCCACAGGACTCTCAACCGACGTGGAACCACAGGGAAAGGGTAAGCAGGTCTTCCGGCATTCGGATACCCAGTCAGTGAATTTCATGAGAAGGCATAGAATGATGATCTTGTGTACGGGTGCACTGATGATGAAGAAAGTAAGAGTTTCTTGATGTATGGATTCCACAGTGAGAGTGAGTGGTGCTGTGTGTGATTGTCCCGGATCCCAGTGGTTGACTTTCCAGTGCTTGAACAGGATAAAGTGAGGGTAGCGGGTATGAGGTAATGTTAAGGGAGGAGGCAAGGGCCTGGTCAATAAAATTTCCCACAGCACCGGAGTCCACTAGAGCTGTAGAAACAAAACATGAAGGACAGCCAGCCAGTGAAATCGTTACTAGGAAAGGTTTGGCGGAAAGTGATGATGAAATACTTACGCCTAATCCAGGAGACGGATGATCACATGGCTGTCCCTCTGCCCCCGTGGAATCCCATTTAGAATGTACCCGGACACTATTAAAGCTGGTGCCCCTCCTGTCTGCAATAAGGGCAAAGCCCCAGCTGTCTATGACGGTGTCGCTCAGCCACGGAGAGACGTGTGTCCCCCACTTCCATGGGTTCAGGCGATGGGGGTACCGACGCTCCCAAAGAAGGTTATCCGTAACAGATGGTCATCGCAATGTGGCCATCCAAGGATAGGTTGTCGTCTCGGCACGCCAACTCAATCTGGACCTCTTCACGCAATCCTCTTCTGAACAGAGTGCGTTCTGCTGGATGCTACCACTGTCCGAAAGGTGAGCGCGTACTCCACCGTAGTCAGGCCATCCTGCCATAGTTGGAGTAGGCGCTCTCCCCCCTCTCTGCCCTCTGGTGGATGGTCGAAGACCTCCCTGAACAGAGCCATGAACCCCTCATAGGAACCCAGCTCTTCTTCTCCTTTCTCCTAGATGGCCGTGGCCCACCCCAACACCCATCCAGTCTGCAGAGAAATATCCGTGGCAACCTTGGACCTCTCAGTGGTAGGGGTTCCCATCTGTTGAGTCCCATCATATTTGTCTGGGAGGGACAATCGAGCAACGCTGACCAGGACGGACCGCTGGATGGGCTGCGGTACTGGCTCGCTGGGTTGACTTGTGGTAAAGAATCTTCCGTTGTTTGGAGATAACGCCCCTTGATTAATGTCGACTTGTTGAAAAACACCGAGAACCTCATCCATAGCCGTCCTCAAATGAGCCAGCTGGTCATGGTGTTGACAAAGTAAGTGTCCCTGTTCGCTGACCATCTGGGAGATGTCTTGGTTAACTTCTGTATCCATTTGTAGAGGTAGCATTCTGCAACATAGACACAGGGAGTCAAGAAGCAGGTGCAGTTAGTGAGTTTAACAATAACGAACGGGGGATGATAGCGGGGTGAACAGGCAGTGGCTCGGGTGGTTGTTGTCCTTGATGATCTTTATGGCCTTCCTGTGACATCGGGTGGTGTAGGTGTCCTGGAGGGCAGGTAGTTTGCCCCCGGTGATGCGTTGTGCAGACCTCACTACCCTCTGGAGAGCCTTACGGCTGTGGGCGGAGCAGTTGCTGTACCAGGCGGTCATACAGCCCGACAGGATGCTCTCGATTGTGCATCTGTAGAAGTTTGTGAGTGCTTTTGGTGACAAGCCGAATTTCTTCAGCCTCCTGAGGTTGAAGAGGCGCTGCTGCGCCTTCTTCACGATGCTGTCTGTGTGGGTGGACCAATTCAGTTTGTCTGTGATGTGCACGCCGAGGAACTTAAAACGTACTACCCTCTCCACTACTGTTCCATCGATGTGGATAGGGATAATGGATAATCATCTCCTTAGTTTTGTTGACGTTGAGTGTGAGGTTATTTTCCTGACACCACACTCCGAGGGCACTCACCTCCTCCCTGTAGGTCGTTTCGTCGTTGTTGGTAATCAAGCCTACCACTGTTGTGTCGTCCGCAAACTTGATGATTGAGTTGGAGGCGTGCGTGGCCACGCAGTCGTGGGTGAACAGGGAGTACAGGAGAGGGCTCAGAATGCACCCTTGTGGGGCCCCAGTGTTGAGGATCAGCGGGGTGGAGATGTTGTTACCTACCCTCCCCACCTGGGGGTCGGCCCGTCAGGAAGTCCAGTACCCAGTTGCACAGGGCGGGGTCGAGACCCAGGGTCTCGAGCTTGATGACGAGTTTGGAGGGTACTATGGTGTTAAATGCTGAGCTGTAGTCGATGAACAGCATTCTCACCAGAGTTGACTAACAATATGACGGCAGACCACCATAAACTTTCTCCCAATGTGTGCACTTGTTCACATCCCTTCATGGATTGTAAAGAAAATTACTAATGAGTTCTGAACGAGTGACCACTTCAGGAGGATGGAGATATTATTGGGATGGAACCACAGTGACTGAACTACAAATCCCTTAGTTCACCCTGCACATTCCCAACAACACATTCCCTGCTTGAAAACGGTTTTTGTTTTGGAAAAAGATGATGGATTAGGTATCCACGAGAGAGTAACTTCAAACTACTCCAACCATATTAACCAAGTCACAGCTGATGGTAGTGACTTGTGAGTAGTGCTGTGCGATAATGGCCAACATATCATAGCACTGTATTTTAAGAAAATTGGATGGTATGATGTTATTTGGCTGTATTTTATATTTCTGAATAATAAAAATAGGGTGGCAACACATACATTGTAAGTGATTTCTTCTTTATTTTTTACAAAACCTTTTTCTCCCCAATTTGGTGATATCCAATTTCAATCTTGTCTCATCGATGTAACTCTGCAACGGGCTCGGCAAAGGTCAAGTCATGCATCCTCCGAAACAAGACCCGCCAAACCACGCTCCTTAACACCCGCCTGCACCAATGTGTCAGAGGAAACACTATTGAACCTGACGACCAGAGTCAGCCTGCAGACACCTGGCTCACCACAGGGAGTCCCCCCGGCCAAACCCTCCTCTTACCCGGATGATGCTGGGCCAATTGTGCACCGCCTGGTCACGGCCGGTTATGACACAGCCTGGGATTGAACCCGGGTGTATAATAATGCAGTGCCTTAGACCGCTGTGCCACCCAGGTGGCCCCCATTCTAAGTGATTTCAATTGGTCTTTCTCCATTCTGATTGTTTTATACTGTTCACTTCAACCCCAAATATTTTTTTTATCAATTTCTGCATTTACTGCACTCATTTAAAATAATTTCCACACTTCCACGTGGGGCTGCACGATACGGGCAAACAATCTAGGCCTTGTTTTTTATCCAATGTTGCAATTTTGATTTGACTAAACAGTTGGAATCATGGAAATATAATTATTATTCTAATTTATAGTTTGAATACAGTGAATACAGTGTACACTTTGAATACACTTTGAATACAGTGTTGTTTGACATGACAATGAATGAAAATACCAGGGAGGAGTTATTGTGACAGGGCAGGAACCAAAGTGTTGATAAGTGTTTCATAGGGGACCCTATAATCTTTGGCTACATTTAATGTTTTCTCTTTAACTACTTAATGTAGCTAACATATTCTTTCTTTACATAGTTCTCTTTGATTTAGAAGATACTGTTGAACAAACAACATGCTGATTTAGGTCTACATCATCACTGGTATTATCATGCTGTATAGCTAATTAAGCTCGCTCTGACTAATTTATTATCTAGCTGTCGATTAGCAGTAGCGATTAGCAGCTAACAAGACTTAGACCTAACTTGCTAAGAAAACACATACTAGCTGTTTGCAGATGTAAGAAACAAAAACGAATAGTTTATTCATTATGGAATGCTAGTGGATTTATATTAATAAGCAAAGTGAAAACAGCATAGTTTTCATCAACATTGTCGCATGTGCTGCATTGACCATGCAGACTGAGCGCAATTGTCTCATGGTTGAGGAACAACAAATGTGCTCCTTGAATGAATGACAGGGGGCAGGGCTAGGTCTGCAAAATGGAGGTTACACACGGTGTATCACATTTAACAAACCAAACGTTCATATACCGCTATAGAAGGTAAAGTAAAACCCCAAACCAGTCCGTGCATCAACACCGATATATGGTAAAATACGGTATACCGCCCAGCCCTGCCTGTGAGTAATGCTAATAGTCCTCTCTCTGAGATCCATTTAGTAACCAGGCAGGTTCGGAATTTAATCATCTGCATCTTGCACTACAACTACCAAGGCTGCACATATAATCAGCATTCAGAACATAAAGTACAATCTCAAATCAAGGTTAATGGTGCACGAAGGAAGATAGGCATTATTTTTAACTACACCATGTACATTCCAATCATTTATTTTTTATGGCTTTGCCTTTCTTAGGTTGAGTGTTAATCCCTATTTGTGCTGTGACATAATTTACACCTACAGTAATCAAAAATCACTTTCACTCTCCACAATGACCTTTTCCTGGTACTAATGTTGCTAACAAGATGACCGCTTCGCCGGGAAAAGCACTCAATGTAACAGCAAAGCTCCTAAACTGATGTTAGACAGATGAGAGGTCAACTGTAATTGATGAACAATGAGTTTCTCCATTCACCTCCCATTAGTTAAAAACTCAGAGGCGGGCAGGTACAGTAGAGGGCATCTGAGGGGAAATATGTATGGCTCTTTAGCCACAATTGTACGGCTCATTCTGGGTATTGCTTCAAAAGTGTGTGTTATGGTGGGTGTGAATGTGGGTTTGTGTGAGAGAGAGATTTCTCTTCACCCTCCTCTCTTCTGTGGAGAGACCCAAAGCTGAACAAGAGGTGGAGGGTTAATGAGCTGTGGGTGAATGGCGTTAGTCAGCGTCCATCCCACACCAGATGCCCTGCTGCTCTGCTGAGCTGAGACAACGCTGTGGTCCGGGCCCCTCGGAAACCTCTTCTAGGCCTGGCAGGTCCGTTGTACTCATCACCATTGTCTCTGTGTTAGCTCGCCTCATTAGTGGCTTCTCATGAATCGTCACCGTTTTTGTCCCTCAAACAAACTGTAGGGCCAACAATGTGCCTGTCAATGATATCGGGAACAGCTATGGCTGGGGATGTTTTCACCTCTGGTATAGTATAGAGAAAATAACTGTGAAGGGGACCAGGAATGTCATGAAGACAATAAGTCAGACTATGCATTAAGAAACCATATAAAGAATCAGCCACCACTTTGTAACAGAGTAAAGAAAGGAGCAGGTTCAGGCCAGGGGTTAATTTCATTACTCGTGTTTGAAAGAGACTGGAATGTTTTAGCACTTATCATTGTAGTATATACATTTAGAGAAAAAATCAAAATGCCAACACATTTAATCACAGGGTCTTAAGCAGCTTGTACATACTCTCAGGAGCTATATGGCCTAAGATCTATATTGTTTGTTCACATAATGGGTCGGTTTCCCAGACACAGATTTGAATTGATTAGGGATCCCCATTAGCAGCTGTGAAGGCAGCAGCTACTCTTCCACAAGATGTATTTTTATATATTTTTAATGATCTGTTTCTACTGCTTGCATCAGTTGGAATAGAGTTCCATGTGGTCATGGCTCTATGTAGTATTGTAAGCCTCCCATAGTCTGTTCTGGACTTGGGGACTGTGAAGAGACCTCTGGTGACATGTCTTGTGGGGTATGAATGGGTGCCCAAGCTGTGTGCTAGTAGTTTAAACAGACAGCTCGGTACATTCAGCTTGTCAACAGTGCTTATAAAAACAAGTAGTGATGAAGTCAATCTCTCCTCCACTTTGAGCCATGAGAGATTGACATGCATATCGTTAATGTTAGCTCTCCGTGTACATTTAAGGGCCAGCGGTGCTGCCCTGTTCTGAGCCAATTGTAGCCGTGCTGCCCTATTCTGAGTTAATTGTAATTTTCCTAAGTCTCTCTTTGTGGCACCTTACCACACGACTGAACAGTAGTCCAGATGTGGCAAAACTAGGGCTTGTAGGACCTGCCTTGTTGATAGTGTTGTTAAGAAGGCAGAAGATCGCTTTATTATGGACAGACTTCTCCCCATCTTAGCTACTGTTGTATCAACATGTTTTGACCATGACAGTTTACAATCCAGGGTTACTCCAAGCAGTTTAGTCACCTCAAACTTAGTCAATTTCCACATAATTCAGTTGAGGTTTAGGGTTTAGTGAATAAACGGTTTTAATCAAAACCGGCCCATAATCATCTTCCAAAAATATTGATGACGGCCTGTCAATGACACGTGAGATGTACAGGGGGGAAAGGATTGAGGTCAAGTTCAGACATTAAATAAGAATTACATTAATCCGAAGAAAAACTACTCAGGCCATACATAATTTGGCAACTTTGTTTTAAGGAGTAGGGAACTGTCACAGATGCCATGTTGGCACCAAAAGTTGTGGGCTATACTCAGCCTTGTCTCAGGATGGTAAATTGGTGGTTGAAGATATCCCTCTAGTGGTGTGGGGGCTGTGCTTTGGCAAAGTGGGTGGGGTTATATCCTTCCTGTTTGGCCCTGTCCGGGGTATCATCGGATGGGGCCACAGTATCTCCTGACCCCTCCTGTCTCAGCCTCCAGTATTTATGCTGCAGTAGTTTATGTGTCAGGGGGCTAGGGTCAGTTTGTTATATCTGGAGTACTTCTCCTGTCTTATCCGGTGTCCTGTGTGAATTTAAGTATGCTCTCTAATTATCTCTTCCTCTTTCTTTCTCTCTCTCGGAGGACCTGAGCCCTAGGACCATGCCTCAGGACTACTGTCCCCAGTCCACCTGGCCGTGCTGCTGCTCCAGTTTCAACTGTTCTGCCTGTGGCTATGGAAACCTGACCTGTTCATCGGACGTGCTACCTGTCCCAGACCTATTATTTGACCATGCTGGTAATTTATGAACATTTGAACATCTTGGCCATGTTCTGTTATAATCTCCACCCAGCACAGTCAGAAGAGGACTGGCCACCCCTCATAGCCTGGTTCCTCTCTAGGTTTCTTCCTAGGTTTTGGCCTTTCTAGGGAGTTTTTCCTAGCCAACGTGCTTCAACACCTGCATTGCTTGCTGTTTGGAGTTTTAGGCTGGGTTTCTGTACAGCATTTTGAGGTATCAGCTGATGTACGAAGGTCTATATAAATAAATTTGATTTGAAAAGTTCAAAGACAGTTAAGAAGAAAGCAAGTGACAATGTTATGGTCATGGAATGTTTGCGGGTGAGTAGGCATGGCATGGTGACGCCCAGGCTCTCTGCTTCTGCAGTACAAGTCAACAGCCAAAAGATGGAGATGCAGTGTGGACATATCAGTAACCAATACTCCCACCTAGTGGCACAAATGGCACAGTAATAAACCCAATACTTTTAATCAACTCATTGAAATTATGGCTAATGCTCCACTAGAAATTACACTATAGAGAAAAAATCCAATCAGAAGACATTGTAGTTGTAAGCACAGACAGGCAGGTCTAATGTAACTACAGTTACACTGTTATATAGTACTTAACTTACACCTGTTTGTGAATTGTGTAGTCTAATTACACATTTAAAATTGTATATGCATGCGATCTGTAAACAAACTCAACCTCCTTACCCAAGATTACCATTTTATCACGCAGTTATTCGCATTGTTTTATTACTATTATCAAAATGTCACATCTGTTTGCAAACCCTTTAAATTATTCATCCCACAAACTGCTTCAATTGTAGGTAATGTAACAATGTGTAGCTACACTGCACAGGAGGCTGCTGAGGGGAGAACGGCTCATAATAATGGCTGGAATAGAGCAAATGGAATGGCATCAAACACATGAAAACCATGTGTTGGATACTATTCCACACCAGCCATTACCACAAGCCCGTTCTCCCCAATTAAGGTACCACCAGCCTCCTGTTCTACACTAGACCTACCTACGAAACTAAACTCATAAAAGGCCCTTTTCAGGACCCTGTCTTTCAAAGATAATTAGTAAAAATCCAAATAACTTCACAGATCTTCGTTGTAAAGGGTTTAAACACTGTTTCCCATGCTTGTTCAATGAACCATAAACAATTAATGAACATGCACCTGTGGAACGGTCATTAAGACACTAACAGCTTACAGACGGTAGGCTATTAAGGTCACAGTTATGAAAACTTAGGACACTAAAGAGGCCTTTCTACTGAAAAACACCAAAAGAAACATGCCCAGGGTCCCTGCTCATCTCCGTGAACATGCCTTAGGCATGCTGCAAGGAGGCATGAGGACTGAAGATGTGGCCAGGGCAATAAATTGCAATGTCCGTACTGTGAGATGCCTAAGACAGCGCTACAGGGAGACAGGACGGACAGCTGATCATCCTTGCAGTGGCAGACCACGTGTAACAACACCTGCACATGATCGGTACATCCAAACATCACACATGCGGGACAGGTACAGGATGGCAACAACAACTGCCCGAGTTACACAAGGAACGCACACTCCCTCCATCAGTGCTCAGACTGTCAGCAATAGGCGGAGAGAGGCAGGACTGAGGGCTTGTAGGCCTGTTGTAAGGCAGGTCCTCACCAGACATCACCGGCAACAACGTCACCTATGGGCACAAACCCACCGCCTTCTGGACCAGACAGGACTGGCAAAAAGTGCTCTTCACTGACGAGTCGTGGTTTTGTCTCTCCAGGGGTGATGGTCGGATTCGCGTTTATTGTCGAAGAAATGAGCGTTACACTGAGGCCTGTACTCTGGAGAAGGTCCGTCATGGTCTAGGGCAGTGTGTCACAACATCATCGGACTGAGCTTGTTGTCATTGCAGGCAATCTCAACGCTGTACGTTACAGGGAAGACATCCTCCTCCCTCTGCAGGCTCATCCTGATATGACCCTCCATCATGACAATGCCACCAGCCATACTTCTTGTTCTGTGCGTGATTTCCTGCTAGACAGGAATGTCAGTGCTCTGCCATGGCCAGCGTAGAGCCCGCATCTCAATCCCATTGAGCACGTCTCGGACCTGTTGGATCGAAGGGTGAGGGCTAGGGCCATTCCCCCCAGAAATGTCCGGGAACTTTCAGGTGCCTTAGTGGAAGAGTGGGGTAACATCTCACAGCAAAAACTGCCAAATCTGGTGCAGACCATGAGGAGGAGATGCACTGCAGTACTTAATGCATCTGGTGGCCACACCAGATACTGACTGTTAGTTTTTATTTTGACCCCCCTTTGTTCAGGGACATATTACTCCACTTCTGTTAGTCACATGTCTGTGGAACTTGTTCAGTTTGTCTCAGTTGTTGAATCTTATTTTCATACAAAAATTTACACATTAAGTTTGCTGAAAATAAACGCAGTTGACCGTGAGAGGACGTTTCTTTTTTAGTTTACACTAGTTTACATCTAGTACATAGGTTTGGGGACACTGAGTTTACAGACAGCCCAATTAAAGTCAGACCATCCACAGTCATTTCAGGACACAAGTTACAGGCAGAACATCACAATATCAACCCTTGCAGCCTACCCACCTCCTAAAAATAAAACCCCATGCTTCTCTTGGTAATCGTGATGAGAGTGCATATTGCAAAAGCATACACAATAGACACACACACTTTAAACAAATCATAGCCAACTTGTTTAATCATTATTTTACTGCAACAGTGTCAGAGAGGAGAATGGAGGAGTAAGAGGAAGCTGAGCGCCACTTGAGATAGTGTTGTTATAAATTTGAAACTTTGATTACACAACAGAAACATGACTCATGGCTGGGGTAGGGAAACTATCAACACAACGAGGAACCGAGTCAGGAAAACACAGGTTAAGAAGTTCAACTTCAGCACATGTTAAAATAACAATCTCTCTTTAACATGTTGGTCACAATGGTTTGTCTTATAAAAAAATAATCTGTTACTGTGCCCTTAAGCAAGGCACTTAACCCAAATTTGCTCCAGGGGCACCGTACTACTATGGCTGACCCTGTAAAACACATTTCACTGCATCTATCCACTGTGTGACAATAAAACAATCTTTATTTGTAAGGCATGGTATAGTTCCCAAGGTGAAAACAATTAGTTCCACAATGGCGATAAAACATTTAATACTTCAATTTAACTGTGGAGGCTCACAACTTAACTGTGGGCACACATCCAAAAGTGTAAACATGATGCAATTGACATTTTAACCTGTATACATAATGAGATATTGATGTGACGGATTCATTTGACTATTAAGAGATATCATGTTAGTCTGGATACAAGTCTTTTTAGCTAACATTCCACTCCTTGCCACACCTGTAATTTGCCAAAGGGACCAGGCAATCATGATGTCAGTATGAACAGCACTTTTTTCAGTGATCTTCAGTTATGTGAAAAATGTTACAAACAGCGATTGTTAAAAGAAAATATACTTTTTTTTTTTTTAAGATAACCACTGGTATGTATGCCAAAGGATAAACAACTAATATTGCCACATTCTGTGTGCTTATTATTTTTCCAGTGCTAAAACAACCAAATTAAAAGGTATTACTTAACTAAATATAATCTATTTGAAATCATTAAAAGTTCTTAAATAAAAAAACAACTGTCTTACCATCCTTGGCTGTGAAATTAAAATATATGCTAAAAGCAGGATAAAAAATACCAATGAGTGTCAATCACCCTTAAAAACAAAAATACTGAGTAAGGACAGCTGTGACCCTCAAATAAAAGTGGCACAGCCAGACACGGGCACTGTAATCTCCCCTGCATCAACCCTGCAGTAAAACGGGACCGTTTTTATGTTTCCCTTCTCCCTGAGACATCTCCCATTATGGCGACCCTAGTACAGAACATCAAGTCCCGTGATTCATATGAGCCACACCCATATTCCTGCAAGGTCAGTTGCTCCAGTGGGTGACGTCCTCTCAGCTCAGGAAGGTGAGGCCCGCCATGACGCTGAAGCCCAACAGGATGAAGAGCACCTTGAGCAGCTGGTTCTCCGGGGAGTTCAGCTCGTGAGGCAGGATCTCCATGAAGGTGATGTAAATAAAGGTCCCGGCCGCCAGCCCCTCCAGGATGGCCTGGATCAGAGCGCCTGCCGCCAGCTGAGCCTCGATAACCCCGATGCCCACTCCGATGCCCAGCGGAGACATCATGGCGAAGACGCCCACGTAGGCCGCAACCCACATGGGCGGGACCGCGCTCTGCACCAGCTTCACCGACAGGCTGAACACGATGATGCTTTTGTGAACCACAATGGCGATGCAGATCTCTAATACCTGGATAGGATGGAGAGAAAACGAGATTAGAGGTTAAATTCCTCTCCTACATCCTTTCTCTTTCATCATCGCAGTAAGATGAAGACAGCTGTATAAGATCAACACAAGTTGTAGAAATGACTGGTATATAAATTACACATCTCTCATTTATAATTCTTTGAAAAGTCTATTAACAGGTTAGCCTAAATAGATCTGTCACTTCAAGCCAGATAAGGGTATTTGATCAACCAGGGAAAGCTGTTTAAAAAGCACATTATACTCCAAAGTAGTCAGATGTTTTCAGACCTCAAAGTAGTCTAATATCAAATTAAGTTTGCGTACCAGGCCATCTGTTTTGTAGATCCAGGGTCGTATTCACTACGAAACAAACGGGCCAAAACAGGGAGGGACCTACCTGAATTTGTCCAATAAGAAACACTTGTTTTTGCTTTCGCTATATTTAGTTTTTTGCTTTCGCTATATTTAGTTTTTTGCTACAATGCAAAATATTTTTGCTACGGTGTGTAGAAATGAATACGACCCTTCTATAGTCCACAATCCCAAATAAATGGAAAAAAGATAATTTCCAGATTCCCTGTGCTGCTCTTTTCCATTTATTTGGGGTTGAGGCTATAGCTGGATCTACACAACCAATTACATAGGATGTGGACATGACATCAGACTATGTTTGAGATCTGAAAACATGTGACAACTTTTGATTTGAATGTAATGTCCCTTTACCAGTTAAAAGTTACATTCCTGTCTTTCCCACTCCTCTTCTTTCTACCACAGTGAGTGCTCACGTCAATCAATGTGTCAGAAACTTGCATGTCTTTATAGTGTATTGACTTTTGGTAAAATATCTCAGAACCTTTTGCCATTAGAATCCGCTGACATGGTGCATGCTGTGTGAGCGATGTTATACTGAGGATGTGAGCCAAAGTGCATGGAAATAAGGCATGTCTCTCACTTCCCGCTGTCTCTCTACATTGTATAAATGAACAAGAAACTCTAAACCTCCTGACACTATGGGTGATTGGAAAGAGTTGTCCTAGGGCTTTCCCCTTCTAAGCACAGCAACAACCTTCACTGTGCTTTTGTGATGGAAAGAGACTGCCCTGAATACCAACAAAGGACAATACAGTGAAAAGGAGAACGGTCTGTGAAGATAAAGTCGAAGAGCACATCACATGAAAAGCACGGGTTAGAAATATCTACTTTATCCCCCCCCCCCCCCCAAATAGAAATAACACCATACTCCCCGCACTGTAATTTACAACTTGACGAGAGCTAAGTAAATGAGTAACTTATTTGGGAATTCTAAATATGGCAGGTGTTTTAGATATACAGTGCCTTGCGAAAGTATTCGGCCCCATTGAACTTTGCGACCTTTTGCCACATTTCAGGCTTCAAACATAAAGATATAAAACTGTATTTTTTTGTGAAGAAGCAACACCAAGTGGGACACAATCATGAAGTGGAACGACATTTATTGGATATTTCAAACTTTTTTAACAAATCAAAAAATGAAAAATTGGGCGTGCAAAATTATTCAGCCCCCTTAAGTTAATACTTTGTAGCGCCACCTTTTGCTGCGATTACAGCTGTAAGTCGCTTGGGGTATGTCTCTATCAGTTTTGCACATCGAGAGACTGAATTTTTTTCCCATTCTTCCTTGCAAAACAGCTCGAGCTCAGTGAGGTTGGATGGAGAGCATTTGTGAACAGCAGTTTTCAGTTCTTTCCACAGATTCTCGATTGGATTCAGGTCTGGACTTTGACTTGGCCATTCTAACACCTGGATATGTTTATTTTTTACCATTCCATTGTAGATTTTGCTTTATGTTTTGGATCATTGTCTTGTTGGAAGACAAATCTCCGTCCCAGTCTCAGGTCTTTTGCAGACTCCATCAGGTTTTCTTCCAGAATGGTCCTGTATTTGGCTCCATCCATCTTCCCATCAATTTTAACCATCTTCCCTGTCCCTGCTGAAGAAAAGCAGGCCCAAACCATGATGCTGCCACCACCATGTTTGACAGTGGGGATGGTGTGTTCAGGGTGATGAGCTGTGTTGCTTTTACGCCAAACATAACGTTTTGCATTGTTGCCAAAAAGTTCAATTTTGGTTTCATCTGACCAGAGCCCCTTCTTCCACATGTTTGGTGTGTCTCCCAGGTGGCTTGTGGCAAACTTTAAACAACACTTTTTATGGATATCTTTAAGAAATGGCTTTCTTCTTGCCACTCTTCCATAAAGGCCAGATTTGTGCAATATACGACTGATTGTTGTCCTATGGACAGAGTTGCCCACCTCAGCTGTAGATCTCTGCAGTTCATCCAGAGTGATCATGGGCCTCTTGGCTGCATCTCTGATCAGTCTTCTCCTTGTATGAGCTGAAAGTTTAGAGGGACGGCCAGGTCTTGGTAGATTTGCAGTGGTCTGATACTCCTTCCATTTCAATATTATCGCTTGCACAGTGCTCCTTGGGATGTTTAAAGCTTGGGAAATCTTTTTTGTATCCAAATCCGGCTTTAAACTTCTTCACAACAGTATCTCGGACCTGCCTGGTGTGTTCCCTGTTCTTCATGATGCTCTCTGCGCTTTTAACGGACCTCTGAGACTATCACAGTGCAGGTGCATTTATACGGAGACTTGATTACACACAGGTGGATTGTATTTACCATCATTAGTCATTTAGGTCAACATTGGATCATTCAGAGATCCTAACTGAACTTCTGGAGAGAGTTTGCTGCACTGAAAGTAAAGGGGCTGAATAATTTTGCACGCCCAATTTTTCAGTTTTTGATTTGTTAACGAAGTTTGAAATATCCAATAAATGTCGTTCCACTTCATGATTGTGTCCCACTTGTTGTTGATTCTTCACAAAAAAATACAGTTTTATATCTTTATGTTTGAAGCCTGAAATGTGGCAAAAGGTCGCAAAGTTCAAGGGGGCCGAATACTTTCGCAAGGCACTGTATTTTACCTTCTAAATCGTTGGAGACAAATGTGAATCCAGTCATATGGCAGCAAACTGAAGCATTTCAACTTTCCCATTGTATTGTTTATGAACTGCTGTTATATTACGCAGAATTGAAATTGAACAGCCTTTTAAATTGCAAGGATGGGCAGTCTCAAATGTATTAATTATAGGCTACCCCGACTCTCTCTGTTTCCTATCATCGTTCTTGCCAATATCCAGCAACTTCGCATAGCCATTGAAGAGGAGGGACAATATTCCACAGGCCACAATCAACAGCCTGATAAACTCTATGCGAAGGAGATGTCGCGCTGCATAAAGAAAATGATGGTCACACCAGATACTGACTGGTTTTCTGATCCATGCCGCTACTCATTTTTTAAGGCATCTGTGACCAACAGATGCATATCTGTATTCCCAGTCATGTGAAATCCATAGATTTATCCAATTTATTTCAATTGACTGATGTCCTTGTACAAACTGTAAATCAGTCAAATCTTTGAAATTGTTGCATGTTGCGTTTATATTTCTGTTCAGTATAAATAATACAAATTGTATTTTCATTTGAAGAAAGAAGTAGTTGAATATTATTGGAATCTATTTGAAGATACACTTGGAAAGTATTGGCATGCATTTGAAATGTATGGGTGCATTTGTTTTAGCTGACCCAGTGCCACAGGTGGGCAGAGATTTCCCTTTTAGGACCAACATAATGGTTTAATATGTGCCCCGGGCGAGCTAAAACAAATGGACTTATTGTGCTATTTAAGTGCAGCTCGCACTCCAGCACCTACCTTTGAGTCTGTGGTCTGCAGCCCGATGGCCAGGCCCTCGAACACAGAATGCAGGGAGAGCGAGAAAAAGAGCATGAACGAGCGAAAGGAGGAGTGGGCCTGGAGGTCCATGTGGACATGATGGGCACTACCCTCCAGGTTGGTGGACGAGGCTTTCCCCTGCCCGTGCCCATGGCGGTGCCCGTTGGCCTGCATCAGAGGTGCTCTCTCCTGGTCTGACCCTTGCATGGCATCTTGTCTGCAGTTCAGAGCAATCCTCTCCACGATTAGCACAGTGAAGAAGCCTGCAGCCATGATGAACTCTGGGAGGGGGAAGCTGGTCTATTTGAGAGAGGTGAAAACAACGAAAGTAAGAGTTCTGTTTAAATAAACGCCAAGGATTAGGGATATATATATATAAAAGTAAGTAGTCCTTAACACATCACCAGGTAATGAACCTGTGGATTAATAACTTCTACACTAACTAGCACATTTCCCCATGTTTTACAGATACAGTAGAACTAAAGTATAACTGTTGTAACTATCCCTTAATACATTGGTTTGTGCCATGGATAATCATATAGCTTTTTGTCATTTTACAAAGGGGATGGGAGAGTGGCCAGGCATCAACGACACTTTGTGATGTTGCTGATAGACAGAAGACACTTACGTCCACCCTCCGTGCGTCCAGCTCAGCATTGATGTCCGACAGGTAGTCTGGGATGATGTCCAACAGACAGGCAGCCAGGAAGACGCCTCCGGCAAAACAGCTGATGAAACTCAGGACCACCCGATGGGTTTCTGCATGATCAAAAAATGCTACTGTTTAATGACTTTTCCCACATTTTGTTGTTACAGCCTGAATTTAAAATAGAACAAATTTAGATTTGTTTTTGTGTCACTGACAATATCCCATAATGTCAAAGTGGAATTATGTTTTATTTTGACAAATTCATAAAAAACGAAAAGCTGAAATGTCTTGAGTCAATAAGTAGTCAACCCCTTTGTTAAGCCTAAATAAATAACTTCAGGAGTAAAAATGTGCTTACAAGTCATAAAAGTTGCACGGACTCACAGTGTGCAATAATAGACAGTCATGATTTTTGAATGACTGTCTCATTTCTGTACCCCACACATTCAAGCTGTGAATTTCAAATACAAAAAGACCAGGGAGGTTATTCAATGCCTCGCAAAGAAGGGCACCTATTTGTAGATGGGTTAAAAAAAAGTAAATATATTTTTTTTAAATAAAAATCAGATATTGAATATCCCTTTTAGCATGGTGAAGTTATTAATTACACTTTGGGTGGTGTATCAATACACCCAGTCACTACAAAGATACAGGAATCCTTCCTAACTCAGTTGCCGGAGAGGAAGGAAACTGCTCAGGGATTTCAACATAGGAGGCCATGTTGACTTTAAACATGGTGACTTTAAAACAGTTACAGAGTTTAATGGCTGGGATAGGAGAAAACTGAGGATGGTTCAACAACATTGTCGTTTTTTTATTTAACATTGTTTTTAGGAAATATTCAAAAAAAAAATAGAAATCAGCTCTTGTGCTGCCACTCCATAAGGGTGGGGATTGTAGTGATCTAATAATTATCATCAAATTTCAAGGATTCCTTGTCTAAGATTCTTGAATCCTTTGTAAATGTACAACTTTGCTATTTATTTGAGAAATGGCCTGGGCATAAAACTATTACAGCAACCATTTTAGTTGTTAATGATCTTGTCAATGCTTTAGACACTAAAATGAAATGTGCTGCTTTGTTTGTGGACCTGCCAAAAGCTTTTCATACTGTTGATCATGCTATTTTATTGAATATGTTGAGCCTGAGCTCTGACGCCGTTTCATGGTTATCTTAGTGACAGAAGTCAGGCCATCATGACTACATTTCTTGAAGTGCATAAAGGTGTACCACAGGGGGTGATTTTGGGACCTGTTCTCTTCACTATTTATATAAACACCATTGGTCAATCTGAAACTATTATGTATGCTATTGCCCCAACTATTGATCTGGCTGTGACAAAACTAGTCAGATGTTATAGCTATGCAGGAATCCCTTGTGGATTTAAAACTTGTGCTTAATACAGGCAAAACGAAATACAAACTCTCATAATTTTTCAGATGAACTATATGTTCACTCATTTGATGGTTCTCCAAGCGGATGTGCTCCTGCATATAAATACTTAGGCATTCGGATTGATATGGATTTGACGTTTAAAAAAACAGACGAGCTGGTTAAGAAGCTAAGATTCAAAGTTGGCTTTTTCTACAGAAACAGATCGTGCCTTTCTCTAAGCAGTAGGAAGCAGATTATTCAGTTGACCTTTTCAATCCTAACCTTATTATCTGTTCTTGATTATGGCGACATATTCTTCCAAAGAGCAGCTGCTACTACTGTTAAACATGTGGATGCCATCTACCATTGTGCCCTTCATTTTGTTGCAGGTGACACTCAACACTGCATCCTGTATCAAACGGTTGGCTGGACTCAGCTAAAGACCGATAGATCTCTACATTACACACTTTTCGTTTACAAAGGCTCTACTTCTGTCTTATCTACCTTTTGCTGCTGACGTACAGACACTGGAGTTGCCTAACCCATTCAAAGGATTGGTTAATGCCTGCCTGACAGAAGTTGTCTGATTAATTTAAGTTGTGAATCAAGGAAACTATACATTTCTTTCAGTTAATGTGACATAAGCTATGATATGAATAATGTGTGATTATCTGATGACTGATCATTTCATCTTTCTTATGGGTCTAAATCAGCTGTGAAACTGGTCAGAAAAGAGACACTTTACAAAGATACCACTAATTGATACAAAAAAACGGGAAGTGATGTGCAATCAAACATTCTGGGAGCGCTGAAATTAAACGGCCATGATAGCTCCTAATGTTACCATCTGCTTAAAGGACAAGAGAGAAGCAACAGAGATAATCATTGCACAAAGACAGAAGTGAAAACGACTCATCGGCAAATCAGCCATAGCAAAACAAAAGCGGGCTTAAAATTAATTTGTTTAACCTTTATTAAACTAGGCAAGTCAGTTAAGAACAAATTCTTATTTTCAATGACGGCCTAGGAACAGTGGGTAAACTACCTTGTTCAGGGGCAGAAGGACAGATTTTTACCTTGTCAGCTCGGGGATTCAATCTTGCAACCTTTCGGTTACAAGTCCAATGCTCTAACCACTAGGCTACCTGCCGCCCCAGGAGAGAACGGGATAGGAATGGCCCATACAATTTAGGCACACATTAAACAGTCTCTTATCACAGTAAACGTTATGGTCCTTCATTGTTTTAGGTATGCCCTGAGTCATAGTGTACAGTCTTGGCCAAAAGTTTTGAGAATGACACAAATATACATTTTCACAAAGTCTGCTGCCTCAGTTTGTATGATGGCAATTAGCATACCCTCCAGAATGTTATGAAGAGTGATCAGATGAATTGCAATTAATTGCAAAGTCCCTCTTTGCCATGAAAATGAACTGAATCCCCCAAAAACATTTCCACTGTATTTTAGCCCTGCCACAAAAGGACCAGCTGACATCATGTCAGTGATTCTCTCGTTAACACAGGTGTGAGTGTTGATGAGGACAAGGCTGGAGATCACTCTGACATGCTGATTGAGTTCAAAAAATATACTGGAAGCTTCAAAACGGTGGTGCTTGAAATCATTGTTCTTCCTCTAACCAATCATGGTTATCTGCAAGGAAACACGTGCCGTCATCATTACTTTGCACAAAAAGGGCTTCACGGGCCAAGACATTGCTGCCAGTAAGATTGCACCTACATCAACCATTATCGGATCATCAAGAACTTCAAGGAAAGCGGTTCAATTGTTGTGAAGACGGCTTCAGGGCACCCAAGAAAGTCCATCAAGCATCAGGACCGTCTCCTATAGTTGATTCGGCTGCGGGATCGGGGCACCACCAGTACAGAGCTTGCTCAGGAATGGCAGCAGGCAGGTGTGATTGCATCTGCACGCACAGTGAGGCGAAGACTTTTGGAGGATGGCCTGGTGTCAAGAAGGGCAGCAAAGAAGCCACTTCTCTCCAGGAAAAACATCAGGGACAGACTGATTTTCTGCAAAAGGTACAGTGATTGGACTGCTGAGGACTGGGGTAAAGTCATTTTCTCTGATGAATCCCCTTTCCGATTGTTTGGGGCATCCGGATAAAAGCTTGTCCGGAGAAGACAAGGTGAGCGCTACCATCAGTCCTGTGTCATGCCAACAGTAAAGCATCCTGAGACCATTCGTGTGTGGGGTTGCTTCTCAGCCAAGGTAGTGGGCTCACTCACGATTTTACCTAAGAACACAGCCATGAATAAAGAATGGTACCAACACATCCTCCGAGAGCAACTTCTCCCAACCATCCAGGAACAGTTTGGTGACGAACAATGCCCTTTCCAGCATGATGGAGCACCTTGCCAAAAGGCACAAGTGATAACTAAGTGGCTCGGGGAACAAAACATCAATATTTTGGGTCCATGGCCAGGAAGCTCCCCAGACCTTAATCCCATTGAGAACTTGTGGTCAATCCTCAAGGAGGCGGGTGGACAAACAAAACCCCACAAATTCTGACCAACTCCAAGAATTGATTATGCAAGAATGGGCTGCCATTAGTCAGGATGTGGCCCAGAGGTTAATTGACAGCATGCCAGGGCAGATTGCAGAGGTCTTGAAAAAGAAGGGTCAACACTGCAAATATTGACTCTTTGCATCAACTTCATGTAATTGTCAATAAAAGCCTTTGACACTGTAATTATACTTCAGTATTCCATAGTAACATCTGACAAAAATATCTAAAGACACTGAAGCAGCACACTTTGTGAAAATTAAGATTTGTGTCATTCTCAAACCCTTTGGTCACGACTGTATAATATATATTGGCAGGTGACATACAGAGAAAACTGGGCCTAAAGAGAAAGTTAAAAAGCAGGAAACCAAACTTTGGCAAATGGGCTAAAACTGTGAGGGACCTACCTGAACTTGTCCAATAAGAAACACTTGTTTTTAGGCCTTTTTAATTATCGATGTGCAAAACTGAGAGACATACCCCAAGCGACTTACAGCTGTAATCACAGCAAAAGGTGGCACTACAAAGTATTAACTTAAGGGGGCTGAATAATTTTGCACGCCCAGGTTTTCAGTTTTTGTTTTGTTAAAAAAGTTTGAAATATCCAATAAATGTCGTTCCACTTCATGATTGTGTCCCACTTGGTGTTGATTCTTCACAAAAAAATACAGTCTTATATCTTTATGTTTGAAGCCTGAAATGTGGCAAAAGGTCGCAAAGTTCAAGGGGGCCGAATACTTTCGCAAGGCACTGTAAGTCTCCAGCTTCAGTGATTTTTGCAATTTGTCCAGTCATTGGCAGCAGAGAACTGGAAGGAAGGAGTGCCAAAGGAGGAATTGGCTTTGAGGGTGACCAGTGAAATACACCTGCTGGAGCGTGTGCTACAGGGTGGGTGCTGCTATGGTGAGCAGTGAGCTGAGATAAGGCGGGGCTTTACCCAGCAAAGACTTTAAGATGACCTGGAGCCAGTGGGTTTGGCAACGAATATGAAGCGAGGGCCAGCCAACAAGAGCATACAGGTCGCAGTGGTGGGCAGTATATGGGGCTTTGTTGACAAAACGGATGGCACTGTGACAGACTTCATCCAATTTACTGAGTAGAGTGTTGGAGGCTATTTTGTAAATGACATCACCGAAGTCAAGGATCGGTAGGATAGTCAGTTTTACGAGGGTATGTTGGGCGGCATGAGTGAAGGAGGCTTTGTTGCGAAATAGGAAGCCAATTCTAGATTTCATTTTGGATTGGAGTTGCTTAATGTGAGCCTGGATGGAGAGTTGAGTCTAACCAGACACCTAGGTATTTGTAGTTGTCCACGTATTCTAAGTCAGAACCGTCCAGAGTTGTGACGCTAGACAGGCGGGCAGGTGAGGGCAGCGATCGGTTGAAGAGCATGCATTTAGTTTTGCTTGCATTTAAGAGCAGTTGGAGGCCACGGAAGGAGTGTTGTATGGCATTGAAGCTCATCTAGAGGTGTGTTAACATAGTGTCCAAAGTATACAGCCAGAAGGCCAGAAGTATACAGAATGGTGTCGTCTGCGTAGAGGTGGATCAGCGAATCACCAGCAGCAAGAGCGACATCATTGATGTATACAGAGAAAAGAGTCAGCCCGAGAACTGAACCCTGTGGCACCCCCGTTGAGACTGCAAGAGGTCTAGACAACAGGCCCTCCGATTTGACACACTGAACTCTGCCTGAGAAGTAGTTATATATAAGAAAATAAGGGGTTCAATGCAAATAATCTGGGTAGCCATTGAGTAGACTTATGGCTTGGAGGTAGAAGTTGTTAAGGAGTCATTTGGTCTCAGATTTGATGCTACGGTACCACTTGCCATGCGGGAGCAGAGAACAATCTGTCACTTGGGTTGCTGCTTCATTGTCGTTGGTGATCAGGCCAACCACCGTTGTGGCGTCGGCAAACTTTATGATGGTGTTGGAGTCATGCATGGCCACGCAGTCGTGGGTGAACAAGGAGTGAGGGTTGGACTAAGCACGCACCCCTGAGGGCCCCAGTCTTGAGGGTCAGTGTAGCAGATGTGTTATTGCCTACCCTTACCATCTGAGGGCGGGCCGTCAGGAAGTCCAGGATCCAGATGTAGGTGTTCAGTCCCAGGGTCTTTAGTTTAGTGATGAGCTTGGAGGGCACTATAGGTGTTGAACGCTTAGCTGTAGTCAATAAACAGCATTCTCACATAGGTGTTCCTTTTGTCCAGGTGGGAAAGGGCAGTGTGGATTGCAATAGAGATTGTGTCATCTGTGGATCTGTTGGGGCAGTATGGGAATTGGAGTGGGTCCAGGGTTTCTGGGATGATGGTGTTGATGAAAGCCATGACCAGCCTTTCAAAGCACTTCATGGCTACAAACGTCAGTGCTACGGGGCATAGTCATTTAGGCAGGTTACCTTGAATTCTTGGGCACAGAGACTATGGTGGTCTGCTTGGAACATATGGGTATTACAGACTGGGTCAGGGAAAGGTTGAAAATGTCAGTGAAGATGCTGGTCAGCACATCCTAAGTACGCATCATGGTAATCCATCCTGCCATGTGAACGCTGACCTGTTTAAATGTCTTACTCACATCGGCTACAGAAAATGTGATCACAAAGTTGTCCGGAACAGCTGGTGTTCTCATGCTTGGTTCAGTGTTGCTTGCCTCAAAGCGAGCATAGAAAGTATTTAGCTCATCTGGTAGGCTTGCGTCACTGGGCAGCTTGTGGCTGAGTTTCCCTTTGTAGTCCATAATAGTTTTCAAGCCCTGCCACATCCAACGAGCATCAGAGCCGATGTAGTAAGATTCAATATTAGTCCTGTATTGATGCTTTGCCTGTTTGATGGTACGTCTGAGGCCATAGCAGGATTTCTTGTAAGCTTCTCGATTTGTGTTCCGGTCCTTGAAAGCATCAGCTCGAGACTTTAGCTTAGTGTGGATGTTGCCTTTATTCCATGGCTTCTGACTGGGATACGTACCTACGGTCCCTGTGAGGACGATGTCGTAAATAAACTTTTTAATGAAGGCTATGACTGACTCCTCAATGTTATCGGATGAATCATGGAACATATTCCAGTTTTTGCTATCAAAACAGTCCTGTAGCTTAGCATCCGCTTCATCAGACCACTTACGTATTGAGTGTGTCACTGGTACTTCCTGTTTGAGCTGCTTGTAAGCAGGAATCAGTTCCAAGCATATTTCTCCAGTCCCACAAAAAAGTGCCTATGCAAAGCCCTCACTGTCACCCAAATGTATTTGTGTCGGCCTGCCTGCCAGCAGAAAATCTTGTGTGTTTGTAGGCTACATGCCCTTCCCCCTCCCGCCAAAGTATAGTCTACTGTAGCTACTGACTTTACACCATGATTCAGAAATTAGGGAGATTTTTAATGAGATAATGGATTAACTTTTTCAATGCTAGTTAAGGATAGTATACTTATCGCGTTTCACATTGGATTTATTAACGACAAAATGTGTTTTTATTTTAATTCTGGTGCCGCTCTGTTAGCAAACTAGCTAGCTCTGGTCTAGCTCTCAAACTCTAGGCGGAATTATGTGTAATGGAATGGAACAGAGTCATGATCAAGGGCTGGATCTGGTGCAACATTAGTTAAGCCAACTCTCTGAAGTTCAAAGACATTCAAAGTTCCTTCATAGAAGCCGCTCCTCCATATGTATAATTATGTGGGCCTAACTCAGATAATGCATGTCCTAGGAACAAGATGCCCAGCGCTTTATGCTCAGCGCTCTTCTCACCCATGAAATTGAATTTGCATCTCACACCCTACACTAGTCCGTCAAATGCATGTACATAGCTTGCCCGCTCCATAGCAAGCTGCTCTACCTATTGGTGAAGTAATTTAATTTTGAGCTAAATGTAACAATAAAACCGTATATAGCCTAGTTAATGTTGTTTTGTTGATCTTTATCTGTTATTTTCATGTATTTATTTTTTTCAGTTTATTTAGTAAATACTTGCCACTTATTTTTCTTAACTGCATTGTTGGTTAAGGGCTTGTAAGTAAGCATTTCACTGTAAGGTACCTGTAGTATTGTGTGACAAACACATTTTGATTTGATAAATTGTCATTTGGCGGTTATAAACCAAAGGAAGAAACAAAGATAAACACTAGTTCACAGCAAACACGTGATTGGATTTGGCAAACAAGTAGATGTTGATCACGTTTATGAAGGCATTGCAACAACACTTGCATGTAATTTTCTCCGTCCCGCAACTACCCAGGCATCCATGAACAACCAAACCTAAACTATTCGGTTTCACCAAAATAACGTTTCCATCAACAGATACATATCCAATATATCTAGGAACAACACTTAAGATGTGTCTGGTTGAATGAGTGCTTCGCTATAGAAAAAGCGTTTAAAACACGTTATACAGGTCTCCCTACTCATGTCTGTAAAAGTGGGAGATTAGTTGGTAGTTTACTCTCACGTGACCTATAAATTGACCCCAATGCCATAGCAGCCCACACAGGCGGGATATAGTACACCCTGGATCAAAACGCTTATTTGATAGTGAAGGACACATTCAACACGAATCGTAGGTATTGTTCTTAGAGATATCGGATATGCCTCGTTGATGGGAAACCGAATAGTTTAGGTTGAAGGAAAGGACGCCAAGCAACGGAAGCTTCAGCAACGAGCCATCCATCTGGCTCAACACATCCCAAGTGTGGAATTGCATGGGGTTCCAGCGTGATACTAGCCAACTAGTGTATAACTTATAGGCTGCCTACTGAAACGTACCTGTCCCACTGGTTTCTCTGAACCACTTCAACCGAGCAGGGATAAATCCGAAAAATACGGTCAGGAGAAACAAACCCACGAGGGCGCCTATTTTCACCTGTAACAAGTAGTCCATCTCGATTTGTTACTATACCGGGCTGAATCAAAACCAGCAATTTTGGGATAAGCCTAGTAAAATAGCGATGTAAACCAACGGGCAGTAAAATGAATACGCCATACCAACATGTTTGCGTTACTGGAAAAACAAAAACCTATGCTATTCAAAAACTCATCCCTGTTACACAGACAATTTCAGGAGCTATTTAGGCGCCTACTAGCTAACGTTACATGTTTACATTGTCCTGCAACGTGTTGGAGGACTGCGCTAGGAGTCAGCAGCACAACTGATGACGTCACACGTATGGTAATGAGGGAATCTTAAAAATAACCAAAAACGCATTTTAAAAATGACTTTTCCGCCATCGTGTGCCAGCATAATATCCTGCTGTTAGGATAGGTCATATTTGCGTCCTCTTCCGGATGGCCACGCCTACTATGCTAATTTTAAGAATGCAGTACGATTTTCTCAGACAGCGCAGCTCATTGCTGAGTCCACAGAATGTAACGAATTCTTCCTAGGCACATAACGCCTGACCTGATTCTAATGACCAAACGGGGATATTGAATCAATCATGATGTCGTACAAGGCCTACTATGAATGTGGTTCCTTACTGTGTTCCACAATATAGCGCTTTGTCATGCTAGGCCTAGATCTAAACTTTACACTACTTAATGGAATCTCAGATTCATGACTATTCGCATGTACAGCCCCAATAGTTTCGCAATTCCTGACACAAATCGGTGCGCCTGTGTAGTGTAACCCGTTCGAGGGCACTTAAATCAAAGCTTGATGATTTAGCTGATTATTTGAATCAGCTGTGTAGTGCTAGGGCATAAACTTCCGTTTTATCTAATTTTGCTGTTGAAGTGTAGACTCCTGAGTTGCCAAACCCGTTCACAGGATTAGTTACTCTTGAGGTTCCTATGGCAGGGATGGGCGACTCCTGAGCTGGAGTAGTGTCACACTTTTTCTCAATCCCAAGCAAACACAGCTGATTAAAACTAATTGCATTCTAAACTGAAGATCGTGATTAGTTGATTATTGGAGTCAGGTGTGTTAGTTGGGGCAAAAGTGTGACACCAATCAGACACCTGAGGCCTGGAGTTTCCCAAGCCCTGTCCTAGGGTTTCCAGCGAGCTTGGTAAATCTGCTTTTCCTTTTAATGCGCCATATTGATTGAACACAATTCAAAATACATTTCCTCATGATGATCTGGTGCTGTTCAGGCAATTTAAAGTGTTAATTGGGGAGGAATGTTTTCTGGGTGATAAAAAAAAATACAATTAATTGTGCTTCCCATAACTGTGTTTTTGTATTTGAATGTATATATTTGGTTTTATTCTAATAATAATACTAAGGGGCGCGCGCACCTTCTTGTGATGATGCGTACTTCATGAGTTGTAATTGAAAATCTACTGGCATTTGGAAAGTTTGAGGTGAGGAAGAAAGTGTTGTTGAACAAGTATTAGCATTGTTAAGTATCTTGCTAGCTGGATCGAATTATCTGTTAGCTAGCCAGAGAAATGTTGAGCAACATTAGCCAATTTATCTGATTTAAATAATTAGCTTACTAATAAAGTCAGACAGTTAACGCGTCAGCAAGCTAACGTTACAACATCAGATGAGCTAACATTAGTAACCTAACCAATTCGCAATAATATAACCGGTCCTCAAGTTATAATGCCTTAGTTGCTTACTGGACCCTGGCAATCTGTGTGAAATGTTAACTAGGTAACGAACTAACCACTATCTGTTAACTAATGTTTTCCTTCTACAGATGTGGTTCATTTTCAGAATGAGAGAATTAGTGGAAAATTGTGCGTTGCTTGTTAAACAAGTGGATTCAGGGATCAAGTGTAGCTGGGCCTGGTTTAAACTGGATGCCACTATAGAGGTGAATGGAACACCACACATTTTCCCTCTTTCTCAGTTTTCCTGACACATTGTAGAACAGATGTCCACAGGCAGAAAGTGTACAATGTAATAATGTGCAGTGTAGCCCAAGGATATTGTTTTTGTGTTGAACTTGACAGTAACACATGTGAGGGGGATTATACTTTTTAAAACTCTGAATGTTATTTATGCACACATGTAGCCTTGTGCACTTGATCGGTGTCTGTAGTAGCCATTATAATAGAGCAAAAATAGAATGACTGTTTGTTTCGTTCTATTTCTACTTTAAGATGTTTTTTCCCCCAAGTGCAATATTTCTGTGTGGTCACAAGCGTTATTATAAAGGCTGTCATGGCTAGCTGCAATATTAGTTTATAGTTGTTTTTCTCAATACTTGAGTGTCATTTGCAGTCAAGTCTAGGCAACAAATAACATTGGATTTCTTTCATTACATTTTTTTAACTTGCGAGTTAGTTTCACATTAACCACTTATTTTACACACAGAGACTGATCATGTAGATCATATTCTTTTGTTGTTTAATTAATTCAAACCTGCTTTTCCCCCTAGCAAGGATTTATTTTGCATGTTTCAATGCAAAAAAAAAAGTGTCACCCTTTTGGGCCCTCACAAGTTTGCATCCCTGCAAGTGTCAAACAAAGTGGGTAATGTTGAACCCCTAACTCCTGTCTGTCACTCACTCCATTTAAATATCTTAAACGTATACAGTTGGTGTGGTCTGTACCTTGTGAATATTCCCTTTTGATTGCACAAATATTCCCATTTGTTCTCTCTGCTATAAAATAGTTGTTTTTCAGAATTACTGAACGTATGTTAAATGTCTGAGCCCATTAACCAGCCAGCCAGGCCACCACACACACTTCTTTCCCTGCCCCCACTTACATACACTCATACAATTCAGGGAAGATCTAAGTCTGTATTTACAAAGTGTCTCAGGGTAGCATTGCTGATCCAGGATCACTGATCAGGTTCCTTCCTCTGTGTAGTCAGCAGATGCAGCTGCTGTTTCAGCACTGAGGACCGGACACCTGATCAACTTCCCATTATAGGAAAAGTCACATGTAATAAGTCATCATGGCAATGACACAATTGTCTTAATATTGAATTGATGACGTTCTATTATAGGGAATTCTGATTGACTCCTCACATCTGTTTCTTTGGCCACAGTGCACAAAATGATTCATGAAATTGTTTTTTCCCATGCCCTCGCATATACACACACACTTAAATCCTTGTTATTGACAACCAAAGAAATGTGTCCTTTGTATATAAACAAATATTTTGGGCATTCTTAATTAAAATTTCAGAAAAAGGCCTATTTAATTACGTTACTAGCTTTTAAAGTCCTCAGTGTGGCAGTGGCGAGCAGGAGTTAATCCAGGAGTCTATTTGAGACCAGAGTGTACAGTACAGTGCATTCGGAAAGTATTCAGACCCCTTGACTTTTTCCACATTTTGTTATGTTACAGCCTTATTTGAAAATGGATTAAAACGTTTTTCCCCTTTATCAATCTACACACTACCCCATAATGACAAAACATTTTTGGAAATGTATTAACAATAAAAAAACATGTCATCATTAATTAAGTATTCAGACCCTTTATGACGCTTCAAGCTTGGCACACCTGTATTTGGGGAGGTTTTCCCATTCTTCTCTGCAGATCCTCAAACTCCGTCAGGTTGGATGGGGAGCGTAGTTGCATAGCAAATGTCAGGTCTCTCCAGAGATGTTCGGTCGGGTTCAAGTCCGGGCTCTGGCTAGGCCAATCAAGGACATTCAGAGGCTTGTCCCAAAGCCACTGTGCTTAGGGTTGTTGCCCTGTTGGAAGGTGAACTAAGTCCCAGTCAGGTCCTGAGCGCTCTGGAGCAGGTTTTCATTAAGGATCTCACTGTACTTTACTCCATTCATCTTTCCCAGTCCCTGCTGCTGAAAAACATCCCCACAGAATGATGCGGCCACTACCATGCTTCACTGTAGGGATGGTGCCAGGTTTCCTCCAGACATGACTCTTGGCATTCAGGCCAAAGAGTTCAATCTTGGTTTCATCAGACTAGAGAATCTTGTTTCTCATGTTCTGAGAGTCCTTTAGGTGCCTTTTGGCAAACTCCAATGTGCCTTTTACTGAGGAGTGGCTTCCGTCTGGCCACTCTATCGTAAAGGCCTGATTGGTGGAGTGCTGCAGAGATGGGAGAACCTTCCAGAAGGACAACCATCTCCACAGAGGAACTCTGGAGCTCTGTCAGAGTGACCATCGGGTTCTTGGTCACCTCCCTGACCAAGGCCCTTCTCCCTGATTGCTCAGTTTGGGGGGGGGGGGGGGGGGGGGGGTGGAGCTGTTGGCCGAGGTTTGAGTAGCCAGGAGGAAGGCATGGCCAGCCGTTGAGAAATGCTTGTTGAAGTTTTTGATAATCATGGATTTATCGGTGGTGACCGTGTTACCTAGCCTCAGTACAGTGGGCAGCTGGGAGGAGGTGCTCTTGTTCTCCATGGACTTTACAGTGTCCCAGAACTTTTTGGAGTTAGAGCTACAGGATGCACATTTCTGCCTGAAGAAGCTGGCCTTTGCTTTCCTGACTGACTGCGTGTATTGGTTCCTGACTTACCTGAACAGTTGCATATCGCGGGGACTATTCGATGCTATTGCAGTCTGCCACAGGATGTTTTTGTGCAGGTCTGGAGTGAACCAAGGGCTATATCTGTTCTTAGTTCTGCATTTTTTGAACGGAGTATGCTTATCTAAAATGGTGAGGAAGTTACTTTTAAAGAATGACCAGGAATCCTCAACTGACGGGATGAGGTCAATATCCTTCCAGGATACCCAGGCCATGTCGATTAGAAAGGCCTGCTCGCAGAAGTGTTTTAGGGAGCGTTTGACAGTGATGAGGGGTGGTCGTTTGACTGCGGATCCGTAGCGGATACAGGCAATGAGGCAGTGATCGCTGAGATCCTGGTTGAAGACAGCGGAGGTGTATTAGTTAGGGAGTTCGAACTGTTTGGGTATGGACCTGGAAAGTATGACATTACTTTGCAGGCTATCTCTGCAGTAGACTGCAACTCCTCCCCCTTTGGCAGTTTTATCTGGACGGAAAATGTTATAGTTGGGTATGGAAATCTCAGAATTTTTGGTGGCCTTCCTGGTGGCCAGGATTCAGACACGGCAAGGACATCAGGGTTAGCAGAGTGTGCTAAAGCAGTGAGTAAAACAAACTTAGGGAGGAGGCTTCTGATGTTGACATGCATGAAACCAAGGCTTTTTCGATCACAGAAGTCAACAAATGAGGGTGCCTGGGGACAGGCAAATGAGGGTGCCTGGGGACATGCAGGGCCTGGGTTTACCTTCACATCACCCGCAGAACACCTGAACTGTGCATGTCACGTGACTGGATCACAACCAGTTATATCTAGTATCCATAAAGCAACATTCAGGGGATTTCATTAATTTTGACATTTGCTCAGTACTTGAAGGGTGAATAGAAATTCTCAATAGACCTCTTTAAATGTGGTACTGCCATCGAGTGGATGAAAAATGGTACAACATGGGGTATTCTGTAAATACACAATTCAGCCATATGAAAATTGACGCAGGATTAATAATGGTAACTTGAACCCATGTCAGATTTAAGAATATGGATACCAATACCAGCACATGCATAATATATACAGCCTATGTCACATTTTTTACACTTCATCCAAAGTGCTTTACCTTACATTTATAAAACAGGCCTACAAACAGGAAATGCTAGCTGAAGTGGATGGTGACTGCATTTGGCCAATAGATGTGTAAGGACAGTAATTTCATAATCTTATTATCTTCACTATGTAACTTATAAAATATTTGATATCACAGGTCAAATGTAGCAATTACATTCACATATTACTTATCAAGAGAATGAAGGGAGGTAGGGGGAGAGGGTGTTTATTCAACCAAACCCCCCTACACCTATCTACCCACTCTCTCTCCCCACACCCACATCCCTCCATACAAGTGCCACCATTCAACTTTCAGTAAAAAATAAATCAAAGCAAATTTAAACATTGAATTAAACTGATGTAATCAAAGGGCAGTTGAACAAGAGTGAGCGAAGTTTAGTATGAGAGGGATAAAGTAGTTGACTTGGCAGCATGGGATTGGTGCCAACAGCAAACCCACTTCCCCTAATGTATCCTGGAGAGAGAGCGAAATAGATATTACAACATGACATGAGAGAAATGGAGACACTTTGAAAGCATCATGCCTAACAGGAAGTGTAAAGAAGGGTCTTTCCTTGAAGGATGGGAGGGAGAGGTGAGTCATAGCTAAAGTTTGGTATGTTCTGTTCAGTTGTCCCTCAAATAGGACTGCAGGTGCCATCAACCAGCCTACATACCATCTGTGAGTGGATTGTGAAGAGAGAGGGAGAGGGTCAACTTATGGGGCAAAAAAGTATTTAGTCAGCCACCAATTGTGCAAGTTCTTCCACTTAAAAAGATGAGAGAGACCTGTAATTTTTTTATAGGTACACTTAAACTATGACAGACAAAACGAGAAAAAAAAATCCAGAAAATCACATTGTAGGATTTTTTATGAATTTATTTGCAAATTATGGTGGAAAATAAGTATTTGGTCAATAACAAAAGTTTCTCAATACTTTGTTATATACCCTTTGTTGGCAATGACAGAGGTCAAATGTTTTCTGTAAGTCTTCACAAGGTTTTCACACACTGTTGCTGGTATTTTGGCCCATTCCTCCATGCAGATCTCCTCTAGAGCATTGATGTTTTGGGGCTGTTGCTGGGCAACACGGACTTTCAACTCCCTCCAAAGATTTTCTATGGGGTTGAGATCTGGAGAATGGCTAGGCCACTCCAGGACCTTGAAATGCTTCTTACGAAGCCACACCTTCGTTGCCCGGGCGGTGTGTTTGGGATCATTGTCATGCTGAAAGACCCAGCCACGTTTCATCTTCAATGCCCTTGCTGATGGTAGGCTTTGTTACTTTGGTCCCAGCTCTCTGCAGGTCATTCACTAGGTGAGATCTTGTGTGGAGCCCCAGATCGAGGGATATTATCAGTGGTTTTGTATGTCTTTCATTTCCTAATAATTGCTCCCACAGTTGATTTCTTCAAACCAAGCTGCTTACCTATTGCAGATTCAGTCTTCCCAGCCTGGTGCAGGTCTACAATTTTGTTTCTGGTGTCCTTTGACAGCTCTTTGGTCTTGGCCATAGTAGAGTTTGGAGTGTGACTGTTTGAGGTTGTGGACAGGTGTCTTTTATAGTGATAACAAGTTCAAACAGGTGCCATTAATACAGGTAACGAGTGGAGGACAGAGGAGCCTCTTAAAGAAGAAGTTACAGGTCTGTGAGAGACAGAAATCTTGCTTGTTTGTAGATTACCAAATACTTATTTTCCACCATAATTTCCAAATAAATTCATTAAAAATCCTACAATGTGATTTTCTGGATTTTTCCCCCCTCATTTTGTCTGTCATAGTTGAAGTGTACCTATGATGAAAATTACAGGCCTCTCTCATCTTTAAGTGGGAGAACTTGCACAATTGGTGGCTGACTAAATACTCCCCCCCCCCCCCCCCCCACTGTATCAGCCCAAAGAGAGAAGCATGAGATTGAACTTCAATCAATTTTCTAGAGCAGTAGTCACAAACCGGTCGATCTCCAATGTATACCTAGTCGATTGCCAAACATTGATGTAAAAAAAACAAGTGATAAAGCCCTGCCAGCCGGGTAGGCGAACTGTTGCCATTTTGAACCATTGTATGGCGTCTGAACGTACAAAATCAGCCTTCCTGGCGGGCCCAGAGAACAAATTAATTACACCTTTGGCCTACCACTGGCCAATCGGATGTCTGCAGTAAAGTAGCATGCATAAAAGAAAGCTACAGCAAAGTTGATACTGTGAGATTTCAAAACGTTTTTAACTCGGAGCGCCTGCTCCCTCTGACCAGCACAAACACAAACAATTATCACAAGACCACTTCTGGTTACTCTCACCGATTCCACAACACCCAACTCCGTGTTCACCCACCCTGAAACACCTACCACCTGCGATACTAAGCCCACATTCACTTCCATTTCTCCTGCTGTCTTTAGCTCACACTTTCTACCATCTACATTTTAACCAACTCAACCTTCTTCCTCCCTCTCTCTCTTAGACTTCCTCTGCCTCTCTTTTTCCCTCCATTCCTCCTCCGTATTCAAAGTATACAGCTGTGTTCAAATACCCATACTGTATACTACATACTTAATGAGTATATACTATATACCATTAGTTAATTTTAGTATACTGTTAGCGAACAGGATGCTTTCAGTTGAGCGAACTAGCTCTTCGCCTGTCTACAGGAAGTTGATGCTGTTGCTATGTAACCTCTTGTTAGCTAGTTAACAAAACACATTACTAGTTAGACATCTTATAACTTCGGGTGTGTTCTTAATTTGAATGTGGAGTGCCAGAGTGGCTCGTAAATTCAGAGCGTTGTCAGATTGTCCGTTTTGTAAATTCAGAGCATTTCGTCCTCGGAGCGCACAATTGGACGCTCGGGCGGAGGAGTACAGTTGATTTGAGTGTTCTGACCTTACGGCAGTCAAGCACCCAAGCTAACGTTGGCTAGCTTCTTCCAGACACAAATGAGACCACTCTGACCATTTTACTAACACTAGCAGAGCTGGTTAGGCTGTTTTCATGTCATCCAGAGCGTTTATGACTAACTGCTGCTGGCAACAATTTAATTGTGCTTTTTTTGTCGACATTTACTGACACCACCCGTATTCAACGGGTGTTGAGCGCTTGTAAATTCATTATTATTCATTATACACTCAGACGTGAGTGCTCTGAAATCGGAGTAGGTAGCCAGAGCGAATTTACGAAAGCACCAGAATGTCCATTGAGAACGCACAACGACTATACCAATTAGCTAAGCTAAGAATGACGGGAATAATCAAGTAAATAAACGTTGGGTAGTTGTATAGACTATAGTTAATATACTGGCAAGTTTGATGTATAAGTAGCCAACTAACGTTAGGTAGCTAGCTAACATACCGGTACATACTGCTGTAATAATATTTATTTATTTCACCTTTATTTAACTAGGTAGGCAAGTTGAGAACAAGTTCTCATTTACAATTGCGACCTGGCCAAGATAAAGCAAAGCAGTTCGACACGTACAACAACACATGGAGTAAAACAAACATGCAGTCAATAATACAATGTGAGCAAATGAGGGGAGGTAAAGGCAAAAAAAAAGGCCATGGTGGCAAAGTAAATACAATATAGCAAGTAAAACACTGGAATGGTAGATTTGCAGTGGAAGAAATGTGCAAAGTAGAAATAGAAATAATGGGGTGCAAAGGAGCAAAATAAATAAATACAGTAGGGGAAGAGGTAGTTGTTTGGGCTAAATTATAGATGGGCTATGTACAGGTGCAGTAATCTGTGAGCTGCTCTGACAGCTGGTGCTTAAAGCTAGTGAGGGAGATGTGTTTCCAGTTTCAGAGATTTTTGTAGTTCGTTCCAGTCATTGGCAGCAGAGAACTGGAAGGAGAGACAGCCAAAGGAGGAATTGGTTTTGGGGGTGACCAGAGAGATATACCTGCTGGAGCCTTGCTACAGGTGGGTGCTGCTATGGTAACCAGTGAACTGAGATAAGGGGGACTTTACCTAGCAGGGTCTTGTAGATGACCTGGAGCCAGTGTGTTTGGCGATGAGTATGAAGCGAGGGCCAGCCAACGAGAGCGTACAGGTTGCAGTGGTGGGTAGTATATGGGGCTTTGGTGACAAAACGGATGGCACTGTGATAGACTGCGTCCAATTTGTTGAGTAGGGTATTTGAGGCTATTTTGTAAATTAAATCGCTGAAGTCGAGGATTGGTAGGATGGTCAGTTTTATGAGGGTATGTTTGTCAGAATGAGTGAAGGATGCTTTGTTGTGAAATAGGAAGCCAATTCTAGATTTAACTTTGGATTGGAGATGTTTGATGTGAGTCTGGAAGGAGAGTTTACAGTCTAACCAGACACCTAGGTATTTGTAGTTGTCCACATATTCTAAGTCAGAACCGTCCAGAGTAGTGATGCTGGACGGGCGGGCAGGTGCAGGCAGCGATCGGTTGAAAAGCATCCATTTAGTTTTACTAGTATTTAAGAGCAGTTGGAGGCCATGGAAGGAGAGTTGTATGGCATTGAAACTCGTCTGGAGGGTTGTTAACACAGTGTCCAAAGAAAAGCAATGAAAGCAAAGCAATGATTTTGTATCCGCTCTCGTTGTACTTCGGCTGCATATTTTCCGTCATTCTCTTCAAATCTGAAAATGATGTGAAGCCACACCCATTTGCTGAAGAATTTCATTATGGGCCATAAAATAGTGTCCTCTGCGTGTATACTTCATATTTTGACAAATGTAGTACAACATCCGGGAACTTTTGTCATACTATGTCCATATTATTACCAATAAGCATACTATATACTCAAATGAATGTCACAAATAGTATGATTAGTGCGGTTAGTATGAGTATTCGAACACCTCTTACATCTCCTTATGATAATACTGCACTTCCCCTTACATACATCTTGTTCTTGCCTTCTCAAGGGACGCCATTTAAATCGGCTTTCACAGTCTTTGTACAATCAGCACAAACCTCCTGGAGCTGTCTGTACCTCTTCAAATCCCTTAAAGATTTTGTCATGAGTTGCTGACCTTTAGTCAAGCTGGCACCTTTATGGGGTAATGCTTTGTGTTAATTATTTGCATGTGGAAAGCAATGCCGAGACAAATGGAGTGGAGGGGAAAAAATAGGGAGACGAGGTCTAAGAGAGTGAGGGAAGAAGAGGGTGCGCTTGAGTAAGATACAAATTGTGGAAAAAAAAGGGAGATCGTTTGTCAAAGAAGAATGATAGAAAGTAAGCAGAGGGAGCTGAAGACAGGAGGATAAATGAAAGTGAATGAGGGTAAAGTATCAGAGGTGGTAAGTGTGGTAAAGTCATCGAAGACCTTTGTATGCACCGAGGATCAGGATGAAGGGAGAGTCTGTGACCGAGTGAAGTTTATGGAAAAAGTGGACTCTTGCCTTTTGGCTGATCCATTTGTGGTTTCATGGTGGGTGAAAAAAAGAGTTGGGTTATGTGGATTCGGTGAGGGTAACTAGAAGTGGTCTAGTGATAATTGTTTGTGTTTCTGTTGTGCAGAGGAAGAATGCTCTCAAAGTAAAACGAATGGGGGTAAGTAAAGTGAAGTGTTTCGTTCTCAAGAAAAAGGAACCAATGAAAGGAGTGATAACTGGGGTAGCAGTAGATATAAACGTTGACCAGTTGAGGGCAAAGATCCCCGTTGTATGTGATGCTTGTCGTTTGATGCGACGCAGACAGGGTGGCGAGAATGGGGAAACAGAAGTCATTGTCTGTTCTTTTGAGTTCTGAAGTTGAGTCATAAGCCTGACAAAGTGAAGTAAGGATATATAAGTTATCCTGTACGAGTGTATGTGCCAAATACTTTAAGATGTTACAGGTGTCAAGCTTATGGGCATGTGGCAGCAGTGTGTAGGAGGGAGGGTCCAATGTGTGAGAAATGTGCAGAAGGGCATGAGACAAGGGAATGTGTAGTATTGGGGAAAGTAGTGGACTGTTTTAATTGTAGGGTTGCCCATGGAGCTGGGGATCAGAAATGTCCCGTGCGAGAGAGGCAGGTTGAGGTTTCCAGGGTTAAAGTAGAGCAGAAGTTGTCATATGCTGAGGCAGTGAAGAAAGTAGAGGAAGATGGGTTGGGTTGGGGTGGGGGGGGGGGGGGGGGGGAGAGTAGTAGAGATATACCAGTAGAGAGGGATAGGCCAAAAAGTGAAATAAGTTTCAGTAAGATTCTCAGAGAATTGAGGTTGTGGTGGCAGCTGCAGAGAGGTATTTTGGTGTGCATGACTTGACAGCAGAAGAGTTACAGTGGGGCAAAAAAGTATTTAGTCAGCCACCAATTGTGCAAGTTCTCCCACTTAAAAAGATGAGAGGCCTGTAATTTTCATCATAGGTACACTTCAACTATGACAGACAAAATGAGAAAAAAAAATGCAGAAAATCACATTGTAGGATTTGTAATGAATTTATTTGCAAATTATGGTGGAAAATAAGTATTTGGTCACCTACAAACAAGCAAGATTTCTGGCTCTCACTGGCCTGTAACTTCTTCTTTAAGAGGCTCCTCTGTCCTCCACTCGTTACCTGTATTAATGGCACCTGTTTGAACTTGTTATCAGTATAAAAGACACCTGTCCACAACCTCAAACAGTCACACTCCAAACTCCACTATGGCCAAGACCAAAGAGATGTCAAAGGACACCAGAAACAAAATTGTAGACCTGCACCAGGCTGGGAAGACTGAATCTGCAATAGGTAAGCAGCTTGGTTTGAAGAAATCAACTGTGGGAGCAATTATTAGGAAATGAAAGACATACAAGAACACTGATAATTTCCCTAGATCTGGGGCTCCACGCAAGATCTCACCTCGTGGGGTCAAAATGATCACAAGAACGGTGAGCAAAAATCCCAGAACAACACGGGGGTCCTAGTGAATGACTTACAGAGAGCTGGGACCAAAGTAACAAAGCCTACCATCAGTAACACACTACGCCGCCAGGGACTCAATTCATGCAGTGCCAGACGTGTCCCCCTGCTTAAGCCAGTACATGTCCAGGCCCATCTGAAGTTTGCTAGAGAGCATTTGGATGATCCAGAAGAAGATTGGGAGAATGTCATATGGTCAGATGAAACCAAAATAGAACTCATTGTGTTTGGAGGACAAAGAATGCTGAGTTGCATCCAAAGAACACCATACCTACTGTGAAGCATGGGGGTGGAAACATCATGCTTTGGGGCTGTTTTTCTGCAAAGGGACCAGGACGACTGATCCGTGTAAAGGAAAGAATGAATGGGGCCATGTATCGTGAGATTTTGAGTGAAAACCTCCTTCCATCAGCAAGGGCATTGAAGATGAAACGTGGCTGGATCTTTCAGCATGACAATGATCCCAAACACACCGCCTGGTCAACGAAAGAGTGGCTTCGTATGAAGCATTTCAATGTCCTGGAGTGGCCTATTCAGTCTCCAGATCTCAACCCTATAAAACATCTTTGGAGGGAGTTGAAAGTCCGTGTTTCCCAGCAACAGCCCCAAATATCACTGCTCTAGAGGAGATCTGCATGGAGGAATGGGCCAAAATACCAGCAACAGTGTGTGAAAGCCTTGTGAAGACTTACAGAAAACGCTTGACCTCTGTCATTGCCAACAAAGGGTATATAATAAAGTATTGAGAGAAACTTTTGTTATTAACCAAATACTTATTTTCCACCATAATTTGCAAATAAATTAATTAAAAATCCTACAATGTGATTTTCAGGATTTTTTTTCCCCATTTTGTCTGACATAGTTGAAGTGTACCTATGATGAAAATTACAGGCCTCTCTCATCTTTTTAAGTAGGATAACTTGCACAATTGGTGGCTGACTAAATACTTTTTTGCCCCACTGTACATTACATGTTTATTTGTGATGTCCCTTCCTTTCAGGGTGATGGCAAGAGGAAGGAATGGATACATTTAATTAGTGGAGTAGGGGGGTGTTTATTTTAGTAATTTTGAAATGAGTGAGTATAGTGTTAGATAGTAGGGTATTTATTTAGTACATTTTTCTTTTTCAGTTAAAGTTGTACTCCAGTCTAGTAGGTGGCAGTAATGCAACAAATTGGATGCCAACCGCCGTTAAACATCATAGAAGAAGAATGTTGTTGACCCCCTAGTGACCACTGTCTGTAAGTACACGTTGGAACTAGACCCGGAAGCAGCGTGTACACTGCTGAAACCAAGGAGACAGCATGGCGGAATACACAGGTACACGTGAGTTACGTAAATAGTGATAGAAAACTATAATAATAGAAATACTGAATGGTGCACTACAGAGATCGGTCATCATATTGTAATTTGGATATTTTATACTTAAAATAGTTGTTAATTTGAAGTCATGTAATGTTGCTTATGTAGCTAGCTAGCTAAATTAGCTAACGCATTTCCTATACCGGTATGCAAACTAACTAACCAGCTTGATAGCTGAGCTTGTATTGACTATACTCCATGCAGCTAATTGGATTACCACGTTAACTCATATTAAACGAAACCTGCATTGAAAAAAAATGTGGTTGAACTTGTGATGGCTACAGCCAGTTCATGCAATGTTTGACACTGACACCAACGATGATTATAATGTACCTGTCTGTGCTGACTGACACCTTTGCTGACACTGTGACAGATCACGACGGTGGGGCAGGGGACGATGTGCCCGATCTCTCAGACAGTGATAATGAGGAACAGTGGCAGTGGATGGAGGCAAATGACAACAACGTTCAAGTTACTTGCTTATTCTGTGACAAGTGTGTATCATTGTTTTTTTTTAAGCAACTCACCGATATATTTAATCTGGTGTGAAATAGTTGTCTCTCTCTGAAAGTGTTGATGGTTAAAATATATCTTCTCCCTCATGTTTTCTCAGGATGTCAAATTCTGGACCAGAAACACTACAACACTGCCTAGTCGAGCATCAAGTCGACCTTGTAGAAGTGGTTAAGAAACACAGTAAGTTTGCAAACTTCTCTGATAAAGAGTTATCATTGTTTTAAGGTCATGATATAATCCATCCTCACATCTGATGTTGTTAAAATCCTTCCCCGTAGAATTAGATGACTATGGCTACATCAAGATGATAAACTACATACGAACAGAGGTAAGCACATCCCTTATTGTGTTTTGATACAGAGTGACTTCAGATCTTTGGCCAAAGCATGGTCCAGGTAAAATAGTAATGACCCAGGTCTCATCCTTGCTTCTTGTCATTTGGAAGTGTAGTCGTCTCTCGAAGCTGAGATTGAGGTTAGACATTTTATAGAAATTGACATTGCAAAAGAACAGGTGTTTAGACTACCTGATAGAAAGAACGCAACATGTAAAGTGTTGGTTTCATGAGCTGAAATAAAAGATCCCTCAAATTCTTCCTATGAACAAAAAACGTATTTCTCTCAAATTTGGTGCACACATTTGTTTACATCCCTGTTAGTGAGCAGTTTTTCTTTGGCAAGATAATCCATCCACCTGACAGGTGTGGCATATCAAGAAGCTGATTAAACAGCATGATCATTTCACAAGGCTATTTGGCTGTGGACAATAAAAGGCCACTCTAAAATTTGCAATTTTGTCTCACAACATAATGCAACAGTTGTCTCAAGTTTTGAGGGAGGGTGCAACTGTCATGCTGACTACAGGAATGTCCACCAGAGCTGTTGGCAGAACATTTTATTTAAATTTCTCTACCATAAGTTGCCTCCAATGTAGTTTTAGAGAATTTGGCAGTACGCGTCCAACTGGCCTCTCAGCCGTAGACCACTTGTAACCACACCACCCCAGGACCTCCACATCTGGCTTCTTCACTTGCGGGATCGTCGGGGGGGGGGGGTCTGGCTCCAAAGCGGGTAGGCCTGGGAGAGCATAGTCCATAGATTAGGCCCTAATGAATTTATTTTTTACCGACTGATTTCCTTTATATGAACTGTAACTCAGTAAAATGGTTGAAATTGTTTCATGTTGCCTTTATATTTGTGTTCAGTGTATAGTGTTTTGGATCTTACTGAAAGGAAATCCATAGAAAGGGCAAATGCGGGAAGGATGCTTGGCATGCCTTTTGAAATCCGTATCCAAAATAATTACTGAGAAATAACCAAAGTTAGGATTAAAATCAGGAAGTTAAAAAAAAAATTATCCATAAATTAATTTTAAGAAATTGTGTCTAAACAATATTCATATTTCAGAGCCTCCAATAAGGTTTCAAATGACACCACACTGGCTGTGTAGTATCTACAAGCTAATCATTGTAGTGTCTTATGTCACACATTTCCCAACTTTCCTGTATTATTATTTTGGATACAGATTTCAAATGTATGCCAAACATCCTTCCCCCAAAGGACCTTTCCAGGGATTTAATATCAGGAATATTGAAAACATCATAATTATCTTTGGGCCTATCTTGTGTGGGAAGCACTATTGCTGATATTATTGCAAGCATGCAGTTTGCAGGAGCCTTTTCCAACACGCATGTAAACAAAAACATAATTATAGATGTTCAATAGTATTTTTCATAGATCCTTTACAGCTATGATTTGATTAATCATGAATTTTAGGTTCTCGAACCTCCGAAATGAATCAGTTACTTCTGTGTCTTATCGTTAAAACAGTTCGCCATTCTATGTCGTACCAAATACATCCCTGGTTTTCCAAGTTCATGGACAATAATGGCTGTGTGTTTGTGTTTGCAGAAGTGCAGTGGGCAGAGCTTGTCTTCGCTGCCTGAGTGTTCTATTCCCTGGGAGAGTGATGAGTACATGAGGCCAGCTTTACAGGATGACCCCTTACTGCAGATAGGTACTGGCTTTCATTGTTCAACTCAAAGGCCTCCATTTAATCACGAACAGATAAAGGGTAACTGCATTGCAGGTATATTTAGAATGTTTTCACCAGATGTGGGGTTTTGCATCAATATCCTATGTTGTTTTAAAGAACAACTTGAACCTGTTTAAAACCAACAAAGCCTTTAAGCTGTCATTATAAACAGAGTGAAACTGCAGTGCTGTTTTCTTTTATCTGGTATTATTTGAGTTGTTGCAACCCATTAGTGCCTCATTGTGACTGGAAATTTGCATGGGGTGACGTTACTGGCGTGGTTCACACAAAGGAGGTTGGGCAGAGATGCGATTGTACACAGTACTGTTAGTAGAGTAGGCAGTCGTTATCTTCCCGTTTTTGAAATGTGTTCAAGTGAGTCTCTCCCTTTTTGTTAGATCTGGAAGAACTGTGTGAGGGGAAGGGGATTTTGGCTGGCCCCTCTACTGGGGGCCAGTGTGAAGCCAGCCGCTCCTCTGATGCTCTTCTGCAGAGGGCCCAGGCTGCAGAGGAGAGGGCCCAGCGCACAGAGGAGGCCCTGGCCAGAGCCATGGACGACCTACACAAACTCAAGTCAGTGCTGCTCACACTACTATTGACATTTTTGTTAATTACTGCTACTTACTACTACTATTACTGTTATTAGCATCGCCACTGCTACCACTTCTGATTTTATTACAGAAATACAAATTACTACATTAACCCTTTACACTCGAGGGAATATGTCCTTTATGGATAGGGTCCAATTGAAATGTTTCTAACAAGAAATATGAGAAGCATATGCATAACCATGGTAGCAATTGAAAGGGGAAGTATTGGACGGTGCTCAACCACCATTGAAAACACAATATTTTATTGCTTAAGCTTTTAATAGTTGCTTCAAGAAAATGTGTTTTTAATGGTAAGCGAGCGTTGCACCTTTTCCTTTTCGGGAAATGATCAGAACAAAGGTGAGGACACAACAGTTCACCCGACACGACCGAATCAAGAGACCCTGACTTCTGACCTAAAGTATAGTATGTTTTAATACATTTTTTACTTGACCTTTTATTTAACTAGGCAAGTCAGTTAAGAACAAATTATTGTTTACAATGACGGCCTCCAGTGTCCTCAATTGCGCAATCAAAACGCATTTTCTATTCCTCTCCTTGGGGCACTCAGTGGGAGAAGGGGTGAGTGTGTCTCATCACAGCAGCTACCAGTGAAACTGGTACAGGGGTAGGGCAGAAACTGTCATTAAGGAATCAGGCCAGGGTAATGGACTTTACTGTTTGACCAAATCAGTTTTAGCCGCCACAAAAATACCAAAGTTTGAGTGAAGTAACCACCTAGAATTTCCAGATGGCACTGATGCGACCAATATATATATTTTTACTTGCACAGTCAAGTCAATTGGTCACATATTGCTACCAAATGGATCCCTGCATTTGATCCCTGCGCACTGGTGTTTCTCATTCTCACACCTGCACCTCCCACCTGCGGCCAGCAGAGGGACTCAGTGAACTCAGTATTGCAGAGGCCTTTCCTTTGTTTAGGAGGAGAAGGGAGGGAGGGAAATTCCACTGCTGCATAGAGGGGGAGTGGGGGGATATAGATGCTGTCTTTCCATTTATTGTGCTGTAAGTGTGTGTGCGGTTGGTGCTGTAAGTGTGTGACTGTGCTGTGGTAAATCTGTTCCAATACATTCCGGATAGAAGTTGCCCGTAAGTGCTGATCTAGGATCAGCCAATCTGAACCTTAAATCATGGTGGTGGGGGGGAGGGGGTGGTGCAAAACTGATCAGGGTCTAAGGCAACCTCATCCTGCTCTGTTGTAAAAATACTATTGTATTTGTTTCAGGTTGCTGGCCCAGGGTCTAGTATTGAATGCGGATGTGGGTCGGGGCACCGGGTCCTTGGGTGCCGTGGCTGAGCTCCGGGAGGACGAGGACGAGGCCTACTTCAGCTCATATGGCCACTACAGCATCCATGAGGAGATGCTTAAGGTCCGCTACCACAATGGCATGCCTGCGCATATGCATACACTCATGCCCTCTTCTTCTTAATTCAGTAGACACTGCAGAGAGAGGAGGGACGCAGGTTTAGCAGTGCGGTTTATCCTAAAGGCTCGATGTAGCATTAAATGAAAATGATCGACTCTTTGCAAACTATGATGTTGATAACATTAAGTTTTTCTCAGTGACAAATCAGCAATAAGGAGTGAGCTCTCATGCAAAACATCAGCATTACTATACCATGGTGGGGATTTGAGATGTGGTAATTGTATTTCACACTTCTTAAGCATTATAAGTTGTGTGTGTGTGGAAGGAGAGGTGTGGGTGGGAATGCTAGGTGGTCAACCCTCTCTTCCTCTCTCACTTATTACCGCAGTGCTTCGACATGATCCGTTCCCTCTCTCTGATTGGTGCTTAGCACTGTTAATGTTTGTGTCATATATGTATATACGTCAGACTAAACTCCATCAAAAACCATTCCTCGGAGGAAAGAGGAACCACGTTTGCGGTAGAAGATCGTCAACTCTTTTATGGGCTGCCATAAAGTGGATCACTGTTGGTCACGGTGTGTGTGTGTGCGTGCTTAAGACAGGGCGAGAGAGAAAGTGAGTCTCACCATGTAACCCTCCCACTTCCTTCCCTGCCCCATCATCTAAGTTCAGTCTGTTTCTCCGGGCAAGTTATCAAAGATAAATCTTGAAGAATCAATTCTCTATTACTAGAAGCTCTGGTTTTCAATCATCCTTGCTCCAAGGATCCTTCGCTACTCCTCATGTCAGACTAATATAATGAATATGAGGTCAGGTTTCATGTCAGATCAATCAATCAAATTTATTTGTAAAGCCTTTTTTTTTTTTTTTACATCAGCCGATGTCACAAAGTGCTGTACAGAACCCCAGCCTAAAACCCCAAACAGCAAGCAGTGCAGATGTAGAAGCAGTCTTTGGAACAGATCGGATTTAATCTTCTAATTGATTTGTGATTTATTTCAACACCATGGGGTGGGGGTGGTTTCCTTGACACTATTAAACCTAGTCCTGGACTAAAAGCAAGCTCAATGGAGAATCTCTGTTTCTGGGAAACCGCTCCTATTGGGATTTATCTGTAATTTGGCAAAATATTTGATGGTTTGTTCTGTTTCTGTCAACACACCAACAGCATGAGAAGGCATCATCCGAAATGAGTGCGGATAAGTTGTGCGTTTTAAATGTGTGTTTCATGGGTACGTAAAAGGCCTCCTTCTGAAAAGCGTAAAGATTTGATTGGCAGGTTAATTAGCCCGTCCTGACCAACTAGATTCCTCATGGAATGGTTGAAACGATGCCAGTCCTTTCTATTTCTATGTTAGATTGAGTCTACTTTTCTTTAGATTGCTCAGCCTAGCATGCATTATACTCATTTACCGTGGAGTCAAATCCCCAGTCAGCTCTGATTCCACGAGATGACACCACATACAAGCACAAACATGTAATCTCTCCTCTTCACGGGAACTCTCCACCTCATAGACATACAACCGTCCATCCCGCCCTGCTGTGACACACACACCTTGGTCTCGGGTGACTGGATAACTTGTTACAGTTTATGTTGTTTCTGAAGACATGCTCTATGATTGTTTTCTCTGCCCATGGTAATGGATGACCTGAATGCTCTTTGTGCCTTCCTTTCAGGATAAAGTGCGCACAGAAAGCTACAGGGACTTCATGTACCTCAACCCGGAAGTGTTCAAGGACAAGGTGAGCAAAGAACTTGGCAGTGCAGGTTTTAAAATATAGATTGCTATGGCGGTGACGGCGCCTCGTTTAAAACGCTGCGACTTCATTACGCACTGTAGCGCCTCTTGGCCGGGGACTGTGGAGTGCTGATAACGAGCGCACACCAACCCCCTTATTGCCACCCTTCCTCCCCAACCGTGCACTGTCATTGGAAGCAGGCAGCGTCCATCTCCAAGGCCATCCCTTATGTGTTGCCACCGGGTATGCCCCGAGGGAGGGGGTAGATGATAGGTTGGGGGGGGGGGGGTGGAGCAATTTTTCAGTCAAAGGGGTTAGGGATGGGAGAGAATGGGTAGGAAACAGGACGGTTGCTGGAAGAAGAAACGCAGGGTTTGGTCTGGGTATTGTTATCCCTGTCATCGGAGTGGCGGTGGATAAGGGTTATGTTGACCTGCCGCAACCCCTGTCATTGTGATAAACACTCTGGCTCCTCTCCTGCACCTCGCCCCCAGTATGGTCCTTCAGCGTACCAGAAATAAGTATCTCTTGAAAATATATCTTGAAGGTATTTTCAGATTTTCCTTGTACGGATTGTGAAAGAGAACGACAGTGGGAAAAGATAGAGATTGTGTCGAAGGGCTGTAGGCTGGATTCAAACCCATGTCACTAGACCAGCCAGGCCACAGGATAGGAGTATATCAGAGGGAGAAATGTTTGTGAGGGAAGTTGAAAATGGTTTGTATTACGAGGGCTATGTGTTTGCTGTTTTGTGTGTAGCTCAATCCTTTTCCCGTAGCTCCTTCTCAGATGTCAATAGGTAGGTCAAAACTCCATCCTACCAAAACAGTCTAAAATTTCAGGCGGCCTTTTCAAAAAGCTCACACTAAAAGGGCATTATCATAATTTTCACAGGATTATTCCAACCTCCTTGTGTGGAAGTATATATGAAACACAGGAATATTGTGTTTCTGATTTCACTGGCCATTTAAAAAAAACACTCCTGGCCACTCTTGAACATCTTTTAACTAGATAGCAAGTATATAGAAATTATAATGGACCTACTTTGTGTGTTTTTCTAATACCAGCCCTTTTTCTTTTGACGAACAAATCGTCCGCTGAATTTAATTCCTGATGTGGCCCTCGGGACTAAATTATTGGCCAGCCCCTGGTCTACACCCCTGTTAGAACATTTCTATCTACCCTTCTTAACACGCTAATCAGCCGATCCTTTACTAGTTATAAGGAAGGGGAAGTTTCCCCTTCTACCTCCTATACTGCACTTCTACCTCCTATACTGCACTTCTACCTCCTATACTGCAGGTGGTGCTAGATGTGGGCTGTGGGACGGGCATCCTTTCTATGTTCGCCGCCAGAGCGGGAGCCAAAATGGTCATTGGGGTGGACCAATCAGAAATCATCTACCAGGCCATGGACATTGTCAGGTGAGCCGCCATTGTTATCCCAGGGAATCCTGGGAAATGGAGTGTTTTTAGACAAGTTGGTTGTGTTGTACTGCCCTGTTTCAAATGCCCCCCTGTTTCGTGCCAACTGGACATGAATATTATGTGATATACAAACACTCACCTGTAACACACCCCATTGACAAGAGGGTGTCTATGAGCTCAGATAAGGCTTTATAGGGATGGTGTGTCAGTGTCCATACGTCTACTGCATATAACTTATAACCCCCGTATCACAGGGACCAGAAGCCAGTCAATGGCTGTGTCTGAATACCCATACTTGTGTTCTAAATATTAGGCATTATGGGTATGCAAAATAAAATGTTTTATAGTACACTATTAAAAATAAAGGTTCAGATCAAATCAAATTTATTTGTCACATTCACATGGTTAGCAGATGTTAATGCAAGTGTAGCGAAATGCTTATGCTTCTAGTCCCGACAATGCAGTAATAACCAATGAGTAATCTAACCTAACAATTCCAAAACTACTACCTTATACACACAAGTGTAAAGGGATAACGAATATGTGCATAAAGATATATGAATGAGTGATGGTACAGAACGGCATAGGCAAGATGGTATTGAGTACAGTATATACATATGAGATGAATAATGTAGGGTATGTAAACATTAAATTAAGTAGCATTGTTTAAAGTGGCTAGTGATACATTTTTACATCAATTTCCATCAATTCCCATTATTAAAGTGGCTGGAGTTGAGTCAGTGTGTTGGCAGCAGCCATTCAATGTTAGTTAGTCTGATGGCCTTGAGATAGAAGCTGTTTTTCAGTCTCTCGGTCCCTGCTTTGATGCACCTGTACTCACCTCGCCTTCTGAATGATAGCGGGGTGAACAGGCAGTGGCTCGGGTGGTTGTTGTCCTTGATGATCTTTATGGCCTTCCTGTGACATCGGGTTGTGTAGGTGGAGGGCAGGTAGTTTGCCCCCGGTGATGCGTTGTGCAGACCTCACTACCCTCTGGAGAGCCTTGCGGTTGTGGGCGGAGCATTTGCCGTACCAGGCGGTGATACAGCCCGACAGGATGCTCTCGATTGTGCATCTGAGAAGTTTGTGAGTGTTTTTGGTGACAAGCCAAATTTCTTCAGCCTCCTGAGGTTGAAGAGGCGCTGCTGAGCCTTCTTCACGATGCTGTCTGTGTGGGTGGACCAATTCAGTTTGTCTGTGATGTGTACGCCGAGGAACTTAAAACGTACTACCCTCTTCATTACTGTCCCATCGATGTGGATAGGGGGGTGCTCCCTCTGCTGTTTCCTGAAGTCCACAATCATCTCCTTAGTTTTGTTGACGTTGAGTGTGAGGTTATTTTCCTGACACCACACTCTGAGGGCCCTCACCTCCTCTCTGTAGGCCGTCTCGTCGTTGTTGGTAATCAAGCCTACCACTGTAGTGTCGTCCGCAAACTTGATGGTTGAGTTGGAGGCGTGTGTGGCCACGCAGTCGTGGGTGAACAGGGAGTACAGGAGAGGGCTCAGAACGCACCCTTGTGGGGCCCAAGTGTTGAGGATCAGCGAGGTGGAGATGTTGTTACCTACCCTCACCACCTGGGGGCGGCCCGTCAGGCAGTCCAGTACCCAGTTGCACAGGGCGGGGTCGAGACCCAGGGTTTCGAGCTTGATGAACCAAATAAAGTTCCTAAGAGCGATGCCATAGGGTAACCATTCTAGGTTATTTGAATAACCTTAAATGGGATGGTTCACTGAAGAACCACACACTCCAATACCTTATTTTAAGCAAATAAGGTGCTGATCCTCATTTGTATATTTCCCAAGGTGCCTTTCGAGTACATTTTAATTACCAGTACCACCCTTGACTGTGTTTGCTAGTGACAGAGACATGATTGTTATATTCATTAATTTTCAGCACTGTGGCCTTCACCAAGTAAAATCCTATGTGAATATGTTATTGTTAAAATGTTATTATTTAACACAATACACTACATAGTTTGTAAGGCCTTGTTTTGAGGGCCTAGTTTTACCCTAAAACTCATGGTTTACAGATCACATCAGGCCTGCAAGTCACATAATGCTGGCTTGTAAAGTTGTGTAATTCCTATTGAATTCCAGCCAGAGGAGGGATATCCAACATTTTGAATTTTTATTCACTTACAACCTGCATTCAGAATGACTGCCAGGGTTGGGAAGACTAAAGTATGACACTACCTAAATCATCTAAACTGGAACAAACATTTCAGTATCAGGTGCAGTAAGTCCAGGTAACAGATTGGATTCGTTTAGAAAAAAAATGTTATTTATATTTGGGAAGCAGAAGAATAATCAATCAAAACATGGATATTGAATCACACAATAAAAAAATATACCTGCAGTAGAGCATGCTGGGAAATATGATAATGATGGCTGTGGTTTTGGTTAAACTCTGGTTAGTAACATCACTGGGGTTATTTTACACCACTTAGTGTTAACTTAACTCCTGAATCAACACTAGAAATGTTACACTGAAAAATTTACTAATTAACGCTGGCCAATTTGCTGTGTGCTATGAAAGTGACATTTTCTTGATTTTCTTGTACCGTTGAGCTCTAGCGACTCTTTGTGGTGGGCCGGGTACCTGCAGGCTAGACTTCGGTCAGCAGCTGGACGGTGTTTCCTCTGACACGTTGGTGGGGCTGACTTTCGGGTTAAGTGAGCAGTGTGTCAAGAAGTAGTGCGGCTTGGCAGGGTCGTGTTTCGGAGGACATGTGGCTCTTGACCTTCGCCTCTTCCGAGTCCGTAGGGGAGTTACAGCGATGGGACAAGACTAACTACCAATTGGAAATCACGAGAAAGGGCTAAAAGTACTAAAACATATACACTACCGTTCAAAAGTTTGGGGTCACGTAGAAATGTCCTTGTTTTTGAAAGAAAGGCTACTTTTTTTGTCCATTTAAAAAAAAAAAACATCAAATTGATCAGAAATACAGTGTTAATTTGAAATTACATTGTTAATGTTGTAAATGACTATTGTAGCTGGAAACGGCACAGTTTTAATGGAATATCTACATAGGCGTACAGAGGCCCACAATCAGCATCTATCACTCCTGTGTTCCAATGGCACGTTGTGTTAGCTAATCCGAGTTTATCATTTTAAAAGGCTAATTGATCATTAGAAAACCATTTTGCAATTATGTTAGCACAGCTGAAAACTCTTGTCCTGAATTAAAGAAGCAATAAAACTGGCCTTTAGACTAGTTGAGTATCCGGAGCATCAGCATTTCTGGGTTCGATTACAGGCTCAAAATGGCCAGAAACAAAGACCCTTCTTCTGAAACTCGTCAGTCTATTGTTGTTCTGAGAAATGAAGGCTGTTCCATGCGAGAAATTGCCAAGAAACTGAAGAGCTCATACAATGCTGTGTACTACTCCCTTCACAGTACAGCGCAAACTGGCCCTAACCAGAATAGAAAGAGGAGTGGGAGGCCCCGTTGCACAACTGGGCAAGAGGACAAGTACATTAGTGTTTAGTTTGAGAAATAGACGCCTCACAAGTCCTCAACTGACAGCTTCATTAAATAGTATCCGCAAAACACCAGTCTCAACGTCAGCAGTGACGAAGCGACTCAGGGATGCTGGCCTTGTAGGCAGAGTTGCAAAGAAAAAGCCATATCTCAGACTGGCCAAAAAAAAAGAAAAGATTAAGATGGGCAAAAGAACACACACTGGACAGAGGAAGACTGAAAAAAGTGTAATGGACAGACGAATCTAAGTTGGAGGTGTTCGGATCACATAGAAGAACGTTCGTGAGAGGCAGAAAAAATGAAAAGATGCTGGAGGAGTGCTTGACACCATCTGTCAAGCATTGTGGAGGCAATGTGATGGTCTGGGGATGCTTTGGTGGTGGTAAAGTGGGAGATTTGTACAGGGTAAAAGGGATCTTGAAGAAGGAAGGCTATCACTCCATTTTGCAACGCCATACCATGTGGACGGTGCTCAATTTCCTCCTACCACAGGACAATGACCCAAAGCACAGCTCCAAACTATACAATAACTATTTAGGGAAGAAGCAGTCAGCTGGTATCCTGTCTATAATAGAGTGGCTAGCACAGTCACCGGATCTCAACCCTATTGAGCTGTTGTGGGAGCAGCTTGACCGTATGGTACATAAGAAGTGCCCTTCAGGAAGCATGGGGTGAAATCTCTTCAGATTTCCTCAACAAATTGACAACTAGAAAGCCAAAGGTCTGCAAGGCTGTAATTGCTGCAAATGGAGGATTCTTTGATGAAAAAGTTTGAAGGACACAATTATTATTTCAATTAAAAATCATTTATAACCTTGTCAACGTCTTGACTATATTTCCTATTTAAATTTGCAACTCATTTCATGTATGTTTTCATGGAAAACAAGGACATTTATTTGTTTGACCCCAAACCTTTGAATTGTAGTGTACAAATAGCTTCGTTATTTTGTGCTACTTTTTATTTTTAATTTTTACATTTTATTTAGTAAATATTTTCTTAACCAACAATGCAGTTCAAGAAATAAAGTTAAGGGCTTGTAAGTAAGCATTTTACGGTAAATTCTACACCTGTTGTATTTGGCGCATGTGACAAATACATTTTGATAAAATGTTGCTTTTCTAACAAGGGGTGGACATCTATTTCTGGAGCGTCTACAGGACTGCCAGTTAGACTTAGAATCAATCAGCCTTGCCTTAGCCCAAGCTAAATTTATCTCCTGAACTTTCTCTGATAGTTCATGTGTGATCAGGGATTAGCTCTATCCTTTATCCTTAGTTCAAGAAACTAACATGTTTATCTGCAATAGAGTTGAGCAAAGAAGTAAAACATTTTAGTGCCTATCCAAGTCAGAGATATTTGACACAACCCCCCCCCATTCAAACAATACCATATCAGACAAAAGTTGTTGCTCATTGAAATTCCTATAATTTCTCATTGTAATAATGCGAGGGGGGATTTATGTAGCTTTGCATCTCTTATGCAGTCAAGGGGGGGTTCAAATGTCACTGAACTCATTAGCAAAAATTCCATAGGCTGTATATTTGAGGGGCATTTTGTCAAAATAATATTTAAATGAGTAGATTTTTCAGGGTGTTTAAAGTTGTGGTAGTTTGGTTCAGTTATCAGCTGAGTTAGTGCAGATCTTTTTCAGCAAAATCTATCAGTAACTAACATCAACCAATCCAAATTAAGATCACCCCAAATGTCTAATTCAGATTAAGCATAGTTAGATCGTAGGGCTAAAAGCACATGTTGAGGCAGAGGGAGGGCGATAAAATTCCCACTCGCGCAAGTTTAGGACGAAACTAGACATTAAAATTGCTTAAGGACAGAGAGTGTGAGAGATGCATTAACATTTAAGTTGTCCTTTGTAAATATGGTGACACCTCCACTTCTAAAAACATAACTAGCCAGAAACACATCAGTATCCAGCACAGTCTTATTTAGTTTCAGATATTACCAAAATGTCAATGTTGGTTTAATTAATGATCTGCCACTTTTTAAAATGTTTGCCTAAAATGACATACCCAAATCTAACTGCCTGTAGCTCAGGACCTGAAGCAAGGATATGAATATTCTTGATACCATTTGAATGGAAACACTTTGATGTTTGTGGAAATGTGAAATGAATGTAGGAGACTATAACACATTAGATCTGGTAATAGAAAGAAAGAAAACATGATTTTTTTTTTTAACAAACGCATCTTTGAAATGCAAGAGAAAGGCCATAATGTATTATTCCAGCCCAGGTGCAATTTAGGTTTTGGCCACTAGATGGCATCAGTGAATGTGCAAAGTTTTAGATTGATCCTATAGTGTGTAAATAGTATTTTTTTGGGGGGGGGTTTCTTTCCTATATATCAGTATATTGTGCAAGCTTTTAATCTGTTTGCTAAGAGTAGCCACTTCTTCCCTTATGTCCTCCGTGAGTAAATATTGTTGCATCAGAATTCCAGTCGGTCCACATTGTTTCCCATAAGAGGGCATAGTAAATACAGCTCCTGCAGCGCATTTAAATGCTCGCTATTTCCCCTGAACGGGGAAGCCTCCATGGGAAGAGACAGAGGAACTAAATCCGTGTCGCAGAGATAGAGATTTCAGGCAGATAAGTAAAAAAAAAAAAAAAAAACATTAACTGATGCATTTTTCTGGATCTATACAGGCCATCGAGAAATACACTGATACTATTTTTAAAATTTTAATAAATAGTTTCTAGCCTGTTAAACGTAAGTTTCTGTGACAAACAATTCGCTCTCAAACAAATTGGTGCACTCGCTGTCCTTACTGCAGTCCAAGTCAGCACATCTACCTGCCAACCTGCCAGAAAAATACTGAGCTATATTGTATGCTACTTTTTTGTGTGGGAATTATTTTATACTAATACAATTGCTCAGAGGGAGGCATTTTGTTTAACAAGTAGTACAACAGGGTCAAAGGTATTGGCACCGCTGTTGTCCACTTGCAAGGATAATGACACTGAGCCTTTTTCTAAAATGTTCTATGAGATTGGAGAACACATTGGGAGGGATCTTAGATCATTTCTCTTTCCAAATCCTTCGTCTGCTCTTATGGACTGCCTACTTCAATACAAACCACAGGTTTTCAAATGGGGTTTAAGTCTTGAGATTGCCATTGCAAAATGTAGATTTATTTTGTGGTCAATTAACCATTTCTTTGTATATTTTGATTAGTGCTTGGTGTCAGTGTTTCTGCTACAGTCATTTAGCTGCGGCGCTGCCACACCCCCCAAAAAATGCGCACTTTGAAGATGCTAGAACAGTCCACACATACTTTTCCTCTGCAAACAAAACGAGTAATGGAAAAAATAGAAAAATCAGTTATCCCATAGTAGAATAGTTAATCTATTTAACGAATGGTGACATAAAGTGGTTTCTGTGAGAAGTACAGGCGTCTTCCCCTAACAGGTCGGCCTACGTTATATTCACTTTGTTTATGCAAGATTTCTGGGACATACTATTCTGTGGGACGCTAACTAGTTAAATGATTGGCAGCACCATGCTTCAGACTATTTATAGCCGCTATGCTGCATAAGTTGGGCTACAGGTGATGATGCTTATTGCTAATAGCATATCTGATAATATGGACCATGCATAGGCTATATGCATGGTCCAATATGTTAAAGTAACGCTAACAAATTATTTTACCAGTATGTTATTTGGCTCATTTCTGGATGTAGAAATTATATTTTAGATGGTGTCAGGATAATACAAAATAAAAATAAAAAACATTTTGGAGTAGAATGTCCTTTTTAACAAGTCACAAGAACTGAGCTTCTCTGTCCTTCTACATATAAATTATCCGGTGGGCACCTCGGATCCACAAAACTAGAGTGCCATGATGCTTTCTATCACAGCAAATTTGGTTCTGATGTTGTACTCGCACGCTTGCAGTGATTTATTAGGAAACACATTGGAGTCTTTGCTTCAGCAAATACATTTGAAATGTATTTTCAGTTGGAAAGTGTTTTGGAAATATATTCCCTCCCTAGTAGTATGTGGACTAGTACACTTCCCTCCCCAGTGTAGTATGGACTTTCTCAGTAGAGGTCTCTGTGACTTCCAGCCACCTTTTTATTTGTTTCAGGTGGTTGAGCTCAATAAAGTGGGTGTCAGACAGCCTGGCCTTAACTCACATCATTTAGTGCACATGCCTGACTCTTTCCTGCCTCTCGGCTCTTCCACAGCTGCTCCCTAAACTACTGCTAGTGCAACCCATCTTTTAATTAACATTTCCCTCGGACAAAAGCACAAAAAGTTGCTTAATGAGCAGGAGGGATGGGGGCAACATCTTATTATGCCAGGTGTTCACGTTCCGATCATATGTCAGTCAAAACCCATAGAGCGCTGTGAAGCGCAGAGCCAGAGCTCTGGTGTAATTTATAGCATGTTACTGTACAGCCACTGTGTTTCAATTTAGGCATTTATCAGTGCCCAAATCTGCCATTTTCAACCTGTATACTGGTACGAGTGTAAGGGGCTACTACACTCTCACCTGCTGTGTGTTTTATAACACCTACACCCGTTTTTATAACAGTTCTCCACTAGCACCACCAGTGAACTGGACAGTGCTTCCAAACCAAACTCATTTACCACCCATAGACCAACAAACACTCCTCAATCTGTGTATGCCTGAATGCAGCTTTGAGTTAGGGGCCATTATTGTCTGTTGTTATTACCATTATGCAAGGGAGTGTCGTATAAGCAAAACAATGGGATTGCGGGAGAGGGGACGTTTTAATTTTACAGCCCACTAGCTCGCTGTCGGGTGTGTGTGTTGGCATGCAGGCAGTTTCCCACTAGGCCTCTCAGCGTGGCAGGAGAAAGTAGTGAAAACATGACATTGTACCCCAGATGCACACCTATACAGATACACACACACACACGTGCAGTTTTTGTCACTACCCCACAGTAGATCTTAATGAAGGCATACAGTTGCTTACGAAAGTATTCACCCCTGTGGCATTTTTATGATTTTATTGCCTTACAAACTGGAATTAAAATATATATTTTTTGGCGTTTGTATCATTTGATTTACACAACATGCCTACCACTTTGAAGATGCAAAATAGTTTTAATTGGGAAACAAACAAGAAATAAGACCTACAAAAAAGGAACTTGAGCATGCATAACTTCAGCCCCCACCCCCCCTCCCCCCAAAGTCAATACTTTGTGGAGACACCTTTTGCAGCAATTACAGCTGCAAGTCTCTTGGGGAATGTCACTTTAAGCTTGGCACATCTAGCCACTGGGATTTTTGCCCATTCTTAAAGGCAAAACTTCTCCAGTTCCGTCAAGTTGGATGGGTTCCGTTGGTGTACAGCAATCTTTTAAGTCATACCACAGATTATCAATTGGATTGACTTCTGGGCTTTGACCAGGCCATTCAAAGACATTTAAATGTTTCCCCTTAAACCACTCAAGTGTTGCTTTAGCAGTATGCTTTGGGTCATTGTCCTGCTGGAAGGTGAACCCCCGCCACAGTCTCAAATCTCTGGAAGACTGAAACAGGTTTCCCTGTATTTAGCTCCAGCCATCATTCCTTCAATTCTGACCAGTTTCTCAGTCCCTGCCGATGGAAAAACATCCCCACAGCATGATGCTGCCACCACCATGCTTCACTGGGGGGGATGATGTTCTCAGAGAGATGAGAGGTGTTGGGTTTGCGCCAGACATAGCGTTTTCCTTGATGGCCAAAAAGCTCAATTTTAGTCTCATATGACCAGAGTACCTTCTTCCATATGTTTGGGGAGTCTCCCACATGCCTTTTGGTGAAGACCAAACGTGTTTCCTTATTTTTTTCTTTAAGCAAGGGCTCTTTTTGGCCACTCTTCCATAAAGCCCAGCTCTGTGGAGTGTACTGCTTAAATTTGTCCTATGGACAGATACTCCAATCTCCGCTGTGGAGCTTTGCAGCTCCTTCAGAGTTATCTTTGGTCTCTTTGTTGCCTCTCTGATTTAATGCCCTCCTTGCCTGGTCTGTGAGTTTTGGTGGGCGGCCCTCTCTTGGCAGGTTTGTTGTGGTGCCATATTCTTTCCATTTTTTAAATAATGGATTTAATGGTGCTCCGTGGGATGTTCAAAGTTTAGGATATTTTTTTATAACCCAACCCTGATCTGTACTTCTCCACAACTTTGTCCCTGACCTGTTTGGAGAGCCCCTTGGTCTTCATGGTGCCACTTGCCTGGTGGTGCCCCTTGCTTAGTGGTGTTGCAGACTCTGGGGCCTTTCAGAACAGGTGTGTATATATACTGAGATCATGTGACACTTAAATTGCACACAGGTGGACTTTTTTAAAACGAATTATGTGACTTCTGAAGGTATTTGGTTGCACCAGATCTTATTTAGGGGCTTCATAGCAAAGAGGGTGAATACATATGCACGCACCACTTTTCCGTTTTTTATTTTTCCATTTTTTTCACTTCAACAGTTTGGACAATTTTTTTGTATGTCCATTACATGTAATCCAAATAAAAATCCATTTAAATTACAGGTTGTAATGCAAAAAAATATGAAAAACGCCAAGGGGAATGAATACTTTTGCAAGGCACTGTATGTAATTAAAATTAGAGCCCGACTGATTAGGGCTGTTACGGTCTTGGAATTTGAGGTTACAGTACATGGTCACCGACATAACTGTTCAGGGGGGTCAAAAAAAGGGGAGGTCACAATTCTGTTTGTACACTTTTTTTTTATTTTTTTTCACCTTTATTTAACCAGGTAGGCTAGTTGAGAACAAGTTCTCATTTTCAACTGCGACCTGGCCAAGATAAAGCATAGCAGTGTGAACAGACAACAACACAGAGTTACACATGGAGTAAACAATAAACAATTCAATAACACAGTAGAAAAAAAAGAGTATATACATTGTGTGCAAAAGGCATGAGGAGGTAGGCGAATAATTACAATTTAGCATATTAACACTGGAGCGATAAATGATCAGATGAACATGTGCAAGTAGAGATACTGGTGTGCAAAAGAGCAGAAAAGTAAATAAATAAAAACAGTATGGGGATGAGGTAGGTAAATTGGGTGGGCTATTTACAGCTGGACTATTTACAGCTGCAGTGATCGGTTAGCTGCTCAGATAGCAGATGCTTAAAGTTGATGAGGGAAATAAGTCTCCAACTTCAGCGATTTTTGCAATTTGTTCTAGTCACAGCCAGCAGAGAACTGGAAGGAAAGGCGGCCAAATGAGGTGTTGGCTTTAGGGATGATCAGTGAGATACACCTGCTGGAGCGCGTGCTACGGGTCGGTGTTGCCATCGTGACCGGTGAACTGAGATAAGGCAGAGCTTTACCTAGCATGGACTTGTAGATGACCTGGAGCCAGTGGGTCTGGCGACGAATATGAAGCGAGGGCCAGCCGACTAGAGCATATAGGTCGCAGTGGAGGGTGGTATAAGGTGCTTTAGTAACAAAACGGATGGCACTGTGATAAACTGCATCTAGTTTGCTGAGTAGAGTATTGGAAGCTATTTTGTAGATGACATCGAGGATCGGTAGGATAGTCAGTTTTACTAGGGTAAGTTTGGTGGCGTGAGTGAAGGAGGCTTTGTTGCGAAATAGAAAGCCAACTCTAGATTTGATTTTGGATTGGAGATGTTTGATATGAGTCTGGAAGGAGAGTTTACAGTCTAGCCAGACACCTAGGTACTTATAGATGTCCACATTCTAGGTCGGAACCATCCAGGGTGGTGATGCTAGTCGGGCGTGCGGGTGCAGGCAGCAACAGTTGAAAAGCATGCATTTTGTTTTACTAGCATTTAAGAGCAGTTGGAGACCACGGAAGGAGTGTTGTATGGCATTGAAGCTCGTTTGGAGGTTAGATAGCACAGTGTCCCAGGAAGGGCCAGAAGTGTACAGATTGGTGTCGTCATTAGAAAAACCGAGGCTACTGAGTCTGCCGATAAGAATATGGTGATTGACAGAGTCGAAAGCCTTGGCCAGGTCGATGAAGACGGCTGCACAGTACTGTCTTTTATCGATGGCGGTTATGATATCGTTTAGTACCTTGAGCGTGGCTGAGGTGCACCCGGGACCGGCTCGGAAACCGGATTGCACAGCGGAGAAGGTACGGTGGGATTCGAGATGGTCAGTGATCTGTTTGTTGACTTGGCTTTCGAAGACCTTTGATAGGCAGGGTAGGATGGATATAGGTCTGTAACAGTTTGGGTCCAGGGTGTCTCCCCCTTTTGAAGACATACTTGAAACAAACCATTATTATCGTAGCATTTCATTATTGTTATTATTCCTCAACCAATTAAGAAATGCCAGGTTGGAGAGGATCTGTTGCGTTTTTGTGTTGACACAACGTTAATGGAGTCAAAATAAAGATATATGCCAACCTGTTGGCTTTTCTGCATATGTTTTTTTTTATTACTGATCCTATTTCGACGCACAAATGAAGTTTAATTCCACTTTTCCCGAAATATTTGCATCACGTCACAAACCATGCTGTTGAGGTCATTCGATATCAGTGGCATTAACACATTTTTTTCAGAGAGAGTACATCTTAATGAAATAATGTAGCCTAAGCTACTAAAAATAGGCTTTTGATCCTTATTAAACAGATGGAGTCCAGACAGGCTACTTTAGGAAACTTTCTGAATGGACATGTAGGCCTATAGAGAGAATCAGCAATCTCACACATGCAAACCGTTGTAAAAGCACCCGTTAATCAAAGCCAACAGCGTGTGTCAGACACACAAACTATTTTTCCTTAAAATATATTTAAAAACCTTGGCCTACCTTAGGCTTTCAAGAAAGTAGGCTTTAAGATAATGAGTAGACAATGAAAGTATGAAGTATTATAATTTGTGCATTCAGAAAGTATTCAGGCCCCTTCCCTTTTTCCACATTTTGTTACTTTACAGCCTTATTCTAAAATTGATGTGGAAAAGTAATTTAATCAATCTACACACAATACGCCATAATGACAAAGCGAAAACAGTCTTTAAGACATTTTATCAAATGTTAAAAATAAATAAATAACGGAAATACCTTGTTTACATAAGTTCATACCCTTTGCTATGAGACTCGAAATTGAGCTTAGGTGCTTCCTGTTAACATTGATCATCCTTGATGTTTCTACAACATGTTTGGAGTCCACCTGTGGTAAATTCAATTGATTGGATATGATTTGGAAAGGCACACACCTGTCTTTTTAAGGTTCCACAGTTGGCAGTGCATGTCAGAGTGAAAACCAGCCCATGAGGTCGAAGGAATTTTATGTAGAGAACCTGATGGTCACTCTGACAGAGCTCCAGAGTTCCTCTGTGGAGATGGGAGAACCTTCCAGAAGGACAACCATCTCTGCAGCACTCCACCAATCAGGCCTTTATGATAGTGGCCAGACGAAAGCCTGCTTGAGAAACGGAATTCTCTGGTCAGATGAAACCAAGATTGAATTGTTTTGCCTGTCTGCCAAGCATCACGTCTGGAGGAAACCTGGCACCATACCTACGGTGATGGTGGTGATTTTCAGTGGCAGGGACCGGGAGACTAGTCAGGATCGAGGGAAAGATGAATGGAGCAAAGTACAGAGAGATCCTTGATGAAAACCAGCTTCAGAGCGCTCAGGACCTCAGATTGGGACTAAGGTTCACCTTCCAACAGGACAATGACCCTAAGCACACAGCCAAGACAATGAGTGGCTTCGGGGCAAGTCTATGAATGTCCTCGAGTGGCCCAGCCAGAGCCCGGACTAGAATCCGATCGAACATCTCTGGAGAGACCTGAAAATAGCTGTGCAGGGACTCTCCCCATCTAACCTGATAGAGCGTGAGAAGATATACAGAAAAAAATGGGTGAAACTCCCCAAATACAGGTGTGCCAAGCTTGTCTCATCATACCCAAGAAGAATTGAGGCTGTAATTGCTGCCATAGGTGCTTCAACAAATTATTGAGTAAAGTGTATGAAACACTTATGTAACTGTGATATTTCATTTTTTTAAAATATTTTTTTATATAAATTAGCAAAAATGTATAAACATGTTTTTGCTTCGTCATTATAGGATATTGTGTTTGTGTAGATTGATGAGGGAAAAAATGTATTTAATCAATTTTAGAATAAGGCTGTAACGTAACAAAATTTGGAAAAAGTCAATGGGTCTGAGTTCTTTCCAAATGCACTGTATTTAGCAGATTGTGTTGGGCGAAAAAAAAATCTAAACTTGTTTCTCTCAAGTGTAGCAGGTTTTGAACTCTGCTAACAACGTTTCCACTCTGAAAATGAGAATGGTAAATTACTGTTATTAATTAACATAAATGAATGTAACCAAATGGCCGGGATAAACAGTAAATTGCATGTTTTACAAATGATAGGCTACCACATGGGCGTTCATAGGCTACTATTCTACTTTGCGGGGATTTTTTTGGTCTCGATAACGACAGCATATCTGCCAGGACCGGGCCTGATCAGCGTTGATTAGTCTATAAAATAAGAAAAGATTCCGTATAAAATTGTACCATGCCATGTTGGAGAGGATTGGCGCATTGTCCATTTGACAGTTAGTTCATTATAGGCTTCGGAGCCAGAACAACCTTGTCGACTGCTGTTGAATAATTAATGAATAGTCAGACACATCCAACCTTTTTTAAAAATATTTATTTATTTACTAGCAAGCAATCAAAACGAGCCACCCATCAACTCCACACATCAACAGCAAACATTTTTACTGCAGTGCCATATCCTATAGCATTCTACACCCCCGCCATCTAGCGATTAGCTGCTCGAGCATCAAAGGAAAGTTGGAAAGAGGAGGAAATGTAGAAAGTTTAATAAACAAAGTTAGCAAACATTCCTGCTATTAGGTACAGTTTATCTACATGAAAATAAATGTCATAAAATACTAGAATGAATTTAGGTCTATTTAAACAATTATTTTCATGACAGTCTCCGTCCATAACTGTCAGTTACATGGTTATTCAATTACTGTCACAGCCCTATGACCGATACGCTATTTTGGGTCTGATTACAATTTTTATTTTGGGGGGGAGGGGACTTACAGATACCGATATGTATGCCGATATACTGTTTTACAGTGGGAAAATTAAAAATGTACATTTTTCGACACTAAATTCTCGTAAATTGCCATCCAAAATAACAAATATCCAATAACTATGCTTCTTCCAATGTTGATTTCATACGTTGTGATAATAATGACACATCATGATAATGGTTCAGATTAGCATTAGATTCCCTTTTTCCCATCCTATTTATTGAATATCGGTTATCGGCCGATGGCGATATAGCTTTAAAAGGCCAAAATTGACCGATTCCCAAAAAATAAAATATATATATATAAATAAATAAACATTTTTTTGTGTGTGAATCAAAATATCAGTTTTGCTCTCATTATAATTGGTGCTGTTTGCCAGACAGGAATCTCTCTCTCTCGCTCATATGTTTAAATTAGAAAACAGGACGAGTTAAGTTGCCAAAGACATTGCCTTTGAAAAATGGGAGATTCTTGATGGATTACAACTCATAATTACTGCAATAGATTATTTTATTATACAGATAACCCTACTGAATTACCTGATTTAGTTGAGTGTTGCCTTGAGAGCTAGACTGTTGTTGTGTAATTTTTCAACCAGCTGTACTGAAAGCCATGCTCACAGATAGGAATACTTTAGGAACATCACCCTGATGAAGATTTGAACACTGAACCATATTGGTTTTTAAAAGAATGTTCCACTCAAAATACAATCGAACTGTGCCGTTGGCTGGTCTAGTTGTAGTGCTGCACTAGTTGTAGTGATGCTGCCCCCAGACCACATTTGTCCCTGGGTGCAGCGATTCCCAGCCCCCCGTTCCTCCACTCACATTCTCTGCTTTATCCCTCTCGTCGATCTCCCCATCTACATTACTATCCTAAATGTGTCAATGTCAGGAGAATTTAGTTCTCGTGTTCATTAACCAATTCAATTAAACTACTCAGTCTGCTATATCAGGATTTGTAAGATACTGATATAAATGAAGACAGACAGAGGCCCAGTCTACAATAGTAAAATAGTTAAATGTTTATTCACAGGAATGTTCTCTTTATCATTTCCGGTACATTGGTCTATATACCTCACATTTCGTCATAAATGTCCCTCTTCCTCTCAGATACTATGGCAATATAGTCCACAAGCCTTCTCACATTGTCTGCCACGTGTTAAACAATCTACTACAAGCCCAAGGTCTCTCCCCTCCCTGGGTGGGGACAGAATGTCCTGTAAGGAACACAGTATTCCAACCGGTCTGACGATAGCTCCATTCGTTTCTAACAAGGAACAGAAAGTCCTTGTTCTAATTCAGAACTAAAACTACACACAGTATATTCAGTGTTGTGATTATAATAAGATTCATACAGTGACAGAGAAGTATTCTGTTTAGTAAATGTATACATAATTTAGTCATTATTCATGAAAGTCCCATTACAGTCAATAAAATCTTAAAATACCTTAATACTCAGTGTCTGTAGGAGCGAACCATTTTTGTGAACAGGGTGGTGTACCTAATAAACTGACCAATGTGTGTCTGTAACATTAGATTTTCTTTGCTGTAGGACATTGGGTGGAATCAACTATGTTTTATTTACAAGGAGCACATTAGGAGCACCTAATTTGAAAAATGTAGGCGCACCCAAAGACATTTAGAAGCACAATTAAAATATGAGGTAATAAAGCTAGAATCATTGGGCTTACTGTAGTGCCCTGTACCCCCGGGGGAGTTGTGGAATAATCCTGCTACTCCGATACAGATGGATTTAAGGTGATGAGACGTGTGTATTTAACCCACGGGGGGATTAACACCACAAGCAACCAGAAGAATGGCACTCTATGTCCGTCTTTCTCTAACATGTACATACACACACGCTCTCGCTCTCTTTCTTTTAGTCATATCTCTTTCTACCCCTCAACGCCCCCCTCCCCCCACCCAGTGTCCTGACATTGTCCTCGAAATTACCCCAATAATGAGATTACAGTGTATCCTTCTCCTGAAGGGAGGGAGAAGAAGGGAGGTAGAGCGGGGGGATAGGGAGAATGTTAGAGTGATTCTGGGAGGATGTGATAGCGAGCGAGAGAGGGAGCGGAAGATAAGGATCAGCGCTGCATAAATGCACTCTTGGGCCGTGAGTAATTGTTCTGTCCCCAGTAACATTAGCTGCCATGATAATGGAATATGCACAGAGATTGATACCCTGGGTTGCCGGTCAGAAAAGGAAGGATCATTTAAACAGGGTGAACTCTCGTAGTCACCACATCAGTATGGACTCGCATGTATTGTGTATACACACACCTCATCTGTACACACGTGCTCTGGATGTGCGCACACACACAAACACACACACATACACATACACATACACACACACAGGTCAGGTTGGGTTTTCGTTAATACACAAACCTCTGTGTGAAAGGGCCATAGGGGAGGAACAATTATGTCCTACTTACCCAAAATAGCTTGGCCTTTGACCAATGTTAGAGTAGTAGGTTGGGTATATGTCGGAACAAATTCACTGTTTGTTGTGCCTCAACTACAGGGACTTTTTTCTTTATATACTTGTGAGAGAGAGCCTACTTAATTAATAAAAATAGCTCATCCTTTAAAGTCCTAACCTTAGAATGTTACACAAAAGCTGTGTGTTGTTGGGAGACCATAGTACAGCTATTGATTTGTTACCATGATTACAACTATTCTATTCTGGAGTTGAATGCAAGTGTAAAAGTACAACTAATGTTGAGTAGAACACTGTGCCCGATCTATGGTTTTGGCCTATTTGCTGAAAGCATCACTCCCAACACTTCGTTATTTAACATTTAATTTGTTCTTTTTGGATTTAAGGTTCTTAATGTACTGTTTAATTTATCTCTGGCTGTAATTTTGGACTATCGCATATTGTCTTGTTTCATTATGGCAATAAAAATGTTTTGAACAGGAAAGATAACACATTTTTTCTTCACCGTCTCGTTTCCTCTCAGGTCGAACCAGCTGCAGGACAGGGTCACTCTGATAAAGGGCAGGATAGAGGAAGTCAAACTGCCCGTTGAAAAGGTGGACATCATCATCTCAGAATGGATGGTAAGTTCACTGTTCATTACAGGTTGTGGTTTAAAAATAAAAAAAAAGTGATGGACATTCCAAAGATAATGTATATTTTTCGGAAGATTTCCTGAATCTGCTTGAATTGAAATGGAAATGCCGCAAACCCTGACAAATTATATTGTTATTCTAACTGATCTGAACACTATCTCAACATACAGTATAGAAACCTCCACTACACTAGTAACAGCAGTGACTATTTTAAACATGGTATGTATAGAATTAGCCCCGGCCATGTCCCCTTCTAAATAGTTAACCAGGGTTACTTGGAGTCGCTCAGAGCACTGATGCCCATTCATCAGCCAGGTCCTCGCTGGCGAAACGGATGAAGGGGTTGAAAGTTGAACACTCCGCTGAAGTCATCCTTTATTCATGAGCAGGCCGTATCTGTCCCCACTCACGTCCCGCCCCAGCTTTCCCCGAACCCCCGGGGTCAGACGGAGCATTGCGGTTCGCACGGGCACGGAATCTCACGCCGTTACCAGGGGAAATAGAAATTCACAGCGTGACACGAATCTCTAATGACACCGGCTCACAGAACGCTAATAAATCTGAGAATCCTCCTGTCACTTCTCATCACCGCAGCGACTGTGGACATTTCTCAAAGAGTGCAGGGCCCAAAACGCTGCCCTAGGATCTGCCTGTGTAAAGTGGAGAAATGACAGGAAATGACAGCCCTTGCAGAGTCGTAAATTCATTGAGTCTGCGTTAGACCTTATTGCCGGTAAGTTGAAGTAAGTCTTGAGTCCCGACTGCAAGAGACTTATGAATCCCCGTGTCTTACAGCGGTGTAGACCCAACGAGGTCTGTCTTCAAGTTGTCATCAATGGATTTTAATTAGAATACCAGTCCTTTATAGATGTGATCTGATGCAAGTATTTACCAACAGAGTGATATAAATCACTTATTTTAATACCTCAAATTTGTTCGTGCCATCATGACTTTGATTGATCTACAGGCTATCAATATTCCTAACTTAACAATTTATCATAGTAGCCAATCACCAGTGTGTCACACTGTACATCTGAACACATACCTGGGTGTGAGGCTTTACTTTGATGACCTTGTGTCGTTGCTTTACTCATAGACGAGAGTGATTCTGGCAGAACCTAGGGCTATGCTGATCCCAATGCCAACGTATCATGCTGTAATACATCACTAAACTGGCCTCTTATGTCCCCCAACTCCGCCCAGCACACAGCACACACACACACACACACACACACACACACACACAGAGAGAGAAGTCCAACACATACTCACAAGTACATGCGCACACACACACACACACACACACACACACTCGAAGAGCACAGTGGGGGACAGAGGAGAGCAGTGCCAGCCAAGTACCCCAAGCCTCCTAATGCTTCCAACAGGGGACAGGGAATATGGGTCATACCTCTGCCAACCAGCCAAAGGGGTGCTATGGATACACAGGAGGGACATCACTAAAATTAGACACTTCTAGAGAACATGACTGCTTCCTTTCACTCTTGAAGTGATAGAAGAATATTAAAGGCACAGTCTAATTCAGTTAGATTTTATTATTTTTTACAAATATTAGCCATGTCTTGGAGAAATATATTTTATCTCTGAGATAATCACAACATTTGGTCAACAAAGGCGAAGAAAGCCTCCTTTATGTTCAGAGAACATTTTGTCATATGCTACTTCTCATAGTGTGTGATTTGAAAATATTGGCCCTAGGTGAAGCTTACTCAGTAATACACACACTACAAGTTAACTGGGTGATGTAAAGTGATCCATCCAGTAAGGTCTCTCTACCCCGAGGGAGACGTGACAAGTTCCATCGGAAAATGTCAGAACTTTTGGCCGTCTCCCACTTTCAGACTAGACGATAGGGGATCACTCGGGCTGGTGATTAATGGGGGCGGGTTAATTTTTGTGAAACAAGTCGCCTGTCTACCTAGCCGGGGTGTTGTTTGAGAGATGGCCTTTAGCCGTGCCACTGTTGTTTCATAACTCAAAGCATTGATCTGTTCCTCTCTCTTTTTTCTCTCTCTCTCTGAGGTAGTGTCCCAAATGGCACTCCATTTCATATATAGTGCACTACTTTTGACCAGGGGTCACGGGGCTTTGATCAGAAGTAGTTTGCTATGTAGGGCATAAGGTTCCATTTGGGATGAAGCCAGAGATGAGAGACCTCTGACTGGGGGGAGGAGGGGTTGAATTACTGAGAAGCTAAATAAAGATTGTTACCTAGAGATCAATCAGGTCTGATGGGTCTAGGTGACTGTTTTCTGACGGGAGGGGTGGGGAGGACTCTCATGAGTGAAGTTGGCTTTAGAATCAGTTTTGTGGCCTTGATCCCGGAGAGAAACTTTTGGGGCTGAAGTTTTTATATTGAAATCCACATCTAGGTCTCTTCAATGTGAGCGCAAAGCTTAATTCCATTGGTTGGCCTAGGTCACTGGGAAGTGAGTAGCAAATGATGGTGAAAAGTAAATGAAGCAGGGTAAGCTTGACTTGGAAAAAAGGCTTTCAGAAAATGTTTTTTTTTCTCCGGGAGGCGGTAGGTAATTGAATTGAGGAAAACACACTTTTCATAACTTATCAAGCAAAAGGAAGACGTGAAGGACTTTGGCTTAACGTTTGTGGTCTGTAGATTTGACAGTATTTTTTTAAATCCTATTTTACGAGGATTTGTTTTGAGGTGGGCAAAGTTTTCCTCAACGTCCACTTTGGAGGGCACCAGAGTTTGTTTGGAGAGTTCAACACACACACACACACACACTAACTGTGTGCCGTAGATCTGTGGAGCCAAATTAATGGCAGCCTCCTCTCTAGCCTCATTATCAGTAATAGGAGTCTCACCTGCCCAAGTGGAGGACAGCAGTAATCAGTCATACTGTCGCCCAGTCGGACTGACTGTCACTCACCCACACATGCATAGGCACTTACACACGGTGACACACACACTCACAGAGACAGACACTTGAAAACACAAACATACGCACATTGACACACATGCTGGACAATATTTTGAATTGACCTTAACCAACTTCAGGTTTTCAAATCAAGCTTTATTTATACAGAACATTTCAGACATGGAATGCAACACAATGTGCTTCACAGGAAAAACAAACTGTGAAAATAAAAAGCTGAAATATTTACTACAGAACAAACAACATAAGATAAAAATGACAAAACTGAACAACTAAAAAGCACCCTAAGGTGCAAAGCTAAAAATACATTTTAAGATATTTGAAATATGTCCACAAAATGCTTTCTCTACCTCCAAGACAACACTTACTGTAGGTGTGATACCATGTGACCTAGCAGGATTAGAAAAGTACTTCTCCCCTCTCTCTTACTCTCTTAACTCTGAACAAAAAAGGAGAGAAAAGGACCACCATCTCCAGCAGGCCGGCCACAGGCCCTGGACCTTTGCCTCTAATGGCCAGAACTGGTAACTGATAAATTAGGGGAAAGGTATCTTTTAGAGAATAGTACCTGTAATCCAGTACAGAAATTGGAACGGAAGTGCCCATGCATTAAACAGGATCAGAAGAAGAATTAGTCTTAGAAGGAAATATATATACAACAAGCAAAACGATCATGCTGTTTTTATGTGGCTGCTATGAAAGTCAACTGTTTGCATGTGATCAGGGGTGTGTTCACTCCGCCGATTCTGTTCAAAAACGTTTCTTAAATGGAAGCAAACAGAACAAAACAGGGATAAACATAACTGAATGTGTCAAATAGAAGTTGCAACTGTTGGACTTACGAATACATCCTAGATCAGCTAGATGCAGGCAAGAGTGTACAAGGCAGTATTGAATGTGTCACTGTCTGTCACCTTGATTACTCAAAATTTGCTCGACCTGTGCAATTACGCTGTAAACATTCATAGGCTAGGTTGTAGGAACCTCATGATGGGTACAGAGAAAAGTAGAGTATCATGCAGTAGCCTATCGATTGAGCTGGGTGAATTTTATTTATCAGTTATTTTACTAGGTAAGTTGATTGAGAACACGTTCTCATTTACAGCAACGACCTGAGGAATAGTTACAGGGGAGAGGAGGGGGATGAATGAGCCAATCGGAAATTGGGGATTATTAGGCGACCGTGATGGCCGAATGGAATATGAATGAGAGTCATCCAATATGCTGTAATAGAAATAAGGCCATGCTCATGAAACAAACAATCACCCTCCCTAATCATAAACGGCACCAACCGCCACTGGTCTGAATGCACTCATGACCCAATTCTATGCACTCAAATTATGGTCTACTTTTCTGAATTGCCTTGTGAAAGCCTAACACTGAAATATTGTATTTTGGCTATACATGTTGGCAATAGTAACTACAAGCTTTAAAATTATGCCCACCTAACCTAGATTGCAATTTATAATGGACTGTTTTTGGATTGTGTAAACAACAACAATAGCGTAAAGGCAGAGATGCAGGGCTGGGTTCCAAACAAAACAACTACAATTGTGCGCTCTGTAGTTCTACAACACCGCCAGGAGAGCTAAAAAAAAAAAAACGTATAGTTCATGACTCATCTTTGAGTCATAACAGTGCATTGAAATGACTTATGAACTGTGCACAATTTGGAGAGGTGTGTGTGGCTACTTGGAAACACCAGTTAGAACTCTTACTCAAACCCTTGTCATTTTTTTGTCTCATATTGCACCTACCACAAATGTTCTTGTCATCTTACTGTATGTATCCAGAGTATTTTCAGATTTTGTTATCAACAAATGCGGCAAAGTACAGTAAATGCACATAAAATAAAATGTTATTTGGATTCAGTCTTGTCAGGTGAATTGTTGTCTTCATCTTTAGTCTCATAATTTTCCCATAATCTCCTAACTGTTCCCTTTTAATTGCTACCATGGTTATGCATATGGTTTCCATATTTCTCCTGTCAGAAACATTTATATGTATCCATATAGGCCAATTCCCACGAGTGTAAGGGGTTAATAGCATTAGTTAATTGTGATGAGTCGCAATGAATTTGCTCAAATATGTCCCTAAAGAAAGAGTGTTCCATTTATAATGCAGTGCATTGAGTTAGGGTTTGCTTGTAAGCAATGGGGAAACAACATTGTTTCACCATAAACAACACAAAAGTAACTAACTGTAACTAACTTCTAGCTAGTTATGCTCCCAGTGTTCAAGTAGGCCTACTCACTCTTATAGATGTTCTGGAAGTTTTACACTTGCACAAACACAATCTCTCTTTCTCACAGAAACACACACAGCTTTAAGTACTGTTAAAGCTTCAGGCATTCTAAATGAGTGTGTCTAGGGATAAAGAATACTGGCTCTCAACAACAACAAAAATAGATTATGGCTGCCCTTAAGTTTTGCTTTATCATATTTTATTAACATTACACAATAAATGCATATTTTATGGTTGAATGTAATTGTCTCTTGTAAAATGTACTTAACTCTTTTGAACTTGATGTGCACCAGATTCATTCTTGTTGAAATTAACTGACCAGATTTTGTTTGTTGAAACAGTTTATCTTTTTGGGGGGCAGAGCTCATTAGAATAATACCCAGCCTGCTTTGCAATTGTACACTTACATTTTGGTAATTTAGCAGACACTTATCAAGAGCGACTTCAGTCAGTGCGTTCAACTACGGTAGATAAACAACCACATGTAAAACATTTATGTAACCGTTACTGAGAATGCTGTTGTAGTTTAACTGGTCTGTTGGTTAGTTCACTGTACCTTAAGTCCTGCTGATTTAGGAGCTGGCTGAGAAGCTCATGGATGATTAAGAGGCATATGGGAACATAAAGCTCCCTACTGAAATATTCACTATATACCATTATTAATTGGAAATAAAACTTTCAAATGTAAACAAGTGCTTTTTTTAGTCGTTGAATGCAACTTAAAGAGTGAGAACTGACACAATTGATTAATTTGGGAGGTACTTGTTCGAATTGAGTTGAAACACATATACAGTGCCTTGCGAAAGTGTTCGGGCCCCTTGAACTTTGCGACCTTTTGACACATTTCAGGCTTCAAACATAAAGATATAAAACTGTATTTTTTTGTGAAGAATCAACAACAAGTGGGACACAATCATGAAGTGGAACGACATTTATTGGATATTTCAAACTTTTTTAACAAATCAAAAACTGAAAAATTGGCCGTGCAAAATTATTCAGCCCCCTTAAGTTAATACTTTGAAGCGCCACCTTCCCATCAATTTTAACCATCTTCCCTGTCCCTGCTGAAGAAAAGCAGGCCCAAACCATGATGCTGCCACCACCATGTTTGACAGTGGGGATGGTGTGTTCAGCTGTGTTGCTTTTACGCCAAACATAACGTTTTGCATTGTTGCCAAAAAGTTAAATTTTGGTTTCATCTGACCAGAGCACCTTCTTCCACATGTTTGGTGTGTCTCCCAGGTGGCTTGTGGCAAACTTTAAACAACACTTTTTATGGATATCTTTAAGAAATGGCTTTCTTCTTGCCACTCTTCCATAAAGGCCAGATTTGTCCAATATACGACTGATTGTTGTCCTATGGACAGAGTCTCCCACCTCAGCTGTAGATCTCTGCAGTTCATCCAGAGTGATCATGGGCCTCTTGGCTGCATCTCTGATCAGTCTTCTCCTTGTATGAGCTGAAAGTTTAGAGGGGCGGCCAGGTCTTGGTAGATTTGCAGTGGTCTGATACTCCTTCCATTTCAGTATTATCGCTTGCACAGTGCTCCTTGGGATGTTTAAAACTTGGGAAATCTTTTTGTATCCAAATCCGGCTTTAAACTTCTTCACAACAGTATCTCGGACCTGCCTGGTGTGTTCCTTGTTCTTCATGATGCTCTCTGCGCTTTTAACGGACCTCTGAGACTATCACAGTGCAGGTGCATTTATACGGAGACTTGATTACACACAGGTGGATTGTATGTATCATCATTAGTCATTTAGGTCAACATTGGATCATTCAGAGATCCTCACTGAACTTCTGGAGAGAGTTTGCTGCACTGAAAGTAAAGGGGCTGAATAATTTTGCACGCCCAATTTTTCAGTTTTTGATTTGTTAAAAAAGTTTGAAATATCCAATAAATGTCGTTCCACTTCATAATTGCAACAATTTCAATGATTTTACTGAGTTACAGTTCATATAAGGAAATCAGTCAATTAAAATAAATTCATTATGTTCTAACCTATGGATGTCACATGACTAGGTAGGGGCACAGCCATGGGTGGGCCTGGGAGGGGATAGGGCCACCCACTGGGGAGCCAGGCCCAGCCAATCAGAATTATTCTTTCCCCAAAAAAGGGCTTTATATACCGTGCATTCGGAAAGTATTCAGACCCCTTGACTTTTTCCACATTTTGTTACGTTACAGCCTTATTCTAAAATTGATTAAATTGGTCACTCTGACTACAGAGAAACTACAGAGTTTATCTGTGGAGATGGGAGAACCTTCCAGAAGGACAACCATCTCTGCAACACTCCACAAATCAGACCTTTATTGTAGAAATGGCAGACGAAAGTCACTCCTCAGTAAAAGGCACATGACATCCCGCTTTGGGTTTATCAAAAGTCAACTAAAAGACAGACCATGAAAAACAAGATTCTCTAGTCTGACTAAACCAAGATTGAACTCTTTGGCCTGCATCACATCTGGAGGAAACTTGGCACCATCCCTATAATGAAGCATGGTGGTGGCAGCTCCATGTTGTGAGAATGTTTTTCAGTGGCAGGGACTTGGAGACTAGTCGGGATCGGCGTAAAGTACAGAGGGATCCTTGATTAAAACCTGCTCCAGAGTGCTCAGGACCTCAGACTGGGGGTGAAGGTTCACCTTCCAACAGGACAACAACCCTAAGCACACAGCCAAGACAACGCAGTAGTGGCTCTGGGACAAGTCTCAATGTCCTTGAGTGGAGGCAATTGGTAGAGGCCTCCCTTCAAATATTGAAGAATTAGAGCAGTGTTCTGCTGAAAAGTGGGCCACATCGTAAGTGCAGCAAGCTCAGTGATTGCAACACATTTATACTAAAATGAACAACCACAGAAAAGCACTAAGCTTATTTCTTTCAAATTGTGTGTACAAATTAGTTTTACATCCCTGTTATTGAGCATTTCTCCTTTACCAAGATAATCCATCCACCTGACAGGTGTGGCATATCAAAAAGATGACTAAACAGCATGATCATTACACAGGTGCACCTTGTGCTGGGGGCAATTAAAGGCCACTCTAGAATGTGCAGTTTTGTCACACAACACAATGCCACAAATGTCTCATGTTTTGAGGGAGTGTGCAATTGTCAAGCTGACTGCAGGAATGTCCAATAGAGCTGTTGCCAGATAATTTAATATTAATTTCTCTACCATAAGCTGCCTCCAACGTTGTTTTTAGATAATTTGGCAGTACATCCAACCAGCCTCACAACCACAGACCACGTGTAACCACGCCAGCCTCCACATTCGGCTTATTCACCTGTGGGATCGTCTGTGCTCAGACAATGCATGGCCCCATGTTGCAAGGATCTGTACATAATTCCTGGAAGCTGAAAATGTCCTGCATACTCACCAGACATGTCACCCATTGAGCATGTTAGGCATGCTCTGGATTGACGTGTACGACATCGTGTTCAAGTTCCTGTCAATATCCAGCAACTTTGCACAGCCATTGAAGAGTGGGACAACATTCCTCAGGCCACAATCAACAGTCTGATCAGCTCTATGCGATGGAGATGTGTTGCGCTGCATGAGGCAAATGGTGATCGCACCAGACACTGACTGGTTTTCTAATCCACACCTATTTTTTATTAAGTATCTGTGCCCAACGTAGATTAGGGTCTAATTAATTTATTTAAATTGAATGATTTCCTTATTTGAATTGTAACTCAGTAAAATGTTTGAAATTGTTGCATGTTTTGTTTATATATTTGTTCAGTGTAGTTAAGATACGAGATGTGAGTATTCCCCTCACACACCCCCAGTGCAGTGACGTGGAGATGGATCCTGTGTTTTGCTAATAAACATTGTGTGTGTATATGAGAAGGGCGTAGCGGGGTCGGATTGTGAGTCACGCTGTTAGGCTTGAAGAGATCGTCCCAACGCATTATGGGAGAAAAAGGAAGGCGTAACTCTCCTTCCAGACGTTTCTCTTCCTCTCCGAGTCTTCCCCTCCCTCTCCTTCAGGTGAGGCAGTGTCCCGTGAAATTGAGCTCTAAATTATGAGGTCGGGATACGTTGCGAGAGCGTTTTAACAACGACCTGGTTCTGAGAAAAGGAGAGACCAGGACTAATACAGTCAGCCAGTCAGTAGATATGGACTTTGGTTCTGGAGTGGAAAATAACGGGTTACTGTTGGGCAGGGGGGACCAATGTAGACCCTAACGCTACTTTAAATTCGGAGGCAATCATCATCTTTTCAGTTCATCCATGGGCCATGAGATGGTGGCGATTGTAGTTTGTCTCCCTCCCTCCCTTATCTTCTCTCCTCTTTCTGCTGAAAGGTTATCTTAATTTGAATAATCATCTGTGAATTATTATGCAGCTGGCCGAAGCCATCTCACTTGCTCTCCCTCTCTCTTTCTCTGCGCCTCTACTTCACCTCTCCTCATCTTCCTCATTTCCTTCTCTCAAAGAGGTTCTGGTCCTAGCCCCTTTCCTGATCTCCTACCCTTTTTGTATGCACAGATCTGAAAGGACTGGATTGGTGTAAGCAATATGGGGATTGCTCCACTGCCCTCCCTGAGGCCATATTGCTTTCATCTATCCACCTCTTTACTGTTTGAAGATCTGGATGAAAGCAATATGGCTTCATGGAGGAAAAGGGTGAGTTACACCAATGTTATTTACAGCAAAGGGCAACAGTAAAGGATCTAGGGGTTGAGGTTGAACCGAGCCAAAAGAGGAGGAGTTAGGTCTATAGGAAGGGTTGCCGGAAATCATTTTGGGATATCAGAATGACGGTAACTCACCAGCATTACGACCAGGAATACGACTTTCACGAATTGGTTCCTTTGTTCGTACCCCCCAGGGCAATTTATCTGATTTCAGAGGTTGATCCAAAATACCGCCGGCGGAGAAGAGGTATTCGGAGTAGACTTTTAGTCCGACTCAGGAGGCGCGCACACCATCCACTGCTTCCAAGTATATTACTTGCTAATGTTCAGTCTCTGGATAGTAAGGTAGACAAGCTCAGGAAGAGAATCTCCTTCCAGAGAGACAGTAAGGATTGTAACATACTCTGTTTCACGGAAACATGGCTTTCTCGGGTCTTTGTCCGTACATCAAACTGCGTTCTCAGTATATAGCGCATACAGGAATAAAGAAATCTTCGGGAAGAAGTAAGGTGAGGGTGTATGTTTCATGATTAAAACACTGATTGTGATTAAAACACTGGTGTGATTGTGATAACATACAGGAATTTAAGTCCTTTTGTTCACCAGACCTAGAATACCTTTCAATCAAATGCCGACCACATTAACCCCCAAGAGAATTATCTCAGTCACAGCTGTGTATATTACCCCTCAAGCCGATACCACGACTGTCCACAAAGAACTTCACTGGACTTTATGCAAACTGGAAACCACATTTCCTGAGGCTGCATTTATTGTAGCTGGGGATTTTAACAAAGAAAATTTGAGGAAAACGCTACCGAAGTTCTACAAACTCATTGACTGTTGCGCTCTCTCTGAGAACATTAGACCACTGCTACTCAGCTTTTTGAAATGCCTACAAGGCACTCCCCCGCCCTCCCTTCGGTAAATCAAATCACGACTCCATTTTGCTCCTCCCTTCTTATTGGCAGAAATTCAAACAATAAGTACCCGTGCTAAGGACTATTCAGCGCTGGTCTGTCCAATCGGAATCCACACTTCAAGATTGTTTTGATCACACAGTCTGAGATATGTTCCGGGAAGCCTCTAACATTGACGAATGCACGGATATGGTGGCTGAGTTTATCAGAAAGTGTATAGGAGATGTTGTACCCACTGTGACTATTAAACCCTACCCTAACCAGACACCGTGGATAGATGCCAGCATTCACGCAAAACTGAAAGCGGAACAACTGCATATAACCATGGCAATGTGACTGGGAATATGGCCGAATACAAACGGTGTAGTTATTCCCTCCGTAAGGCAATCAAACAGGCAAAACGTCAGTATAGAGAGAAAGTGGAGTCGATATTCAACGGCTCTGACACGAGACGCCTGTGGCAGGGTCTACAGACAATCACGGACTACAAAGGGAAAACCAGCCACGTCGCGGATACCGACGTCTTGCTTCCGGAAAAGCTAAACAGCTTCTTTGCCTGCTTTGAGGATAACACAGTGCCATCAACGCGGCCCGCTACCAAGGACCAAGTATTCCTTCACCGTGGACAACGTGAGCAACACATTTTAAGCATGTTAACCCTCGCAAGGCTGCTGGCCCAGACGGCATCCCTAGCCACATCCTCAGAGCATGTGCTGACCAGCTGGCTGGAGTGTTTATGGACATATTCAATCTCTCCCTATCCCAGTCTGCTGTCCTCACTTGCTTCAAGATGTCCAACATTGTTTCTGTAACTGAACTAAATTGCTATCGACCCGGTAGCACTCACTTCTGTCATCATGAAGTGCTTTGAGAGACTACCTTACCTGACATCCTAGACCCATTTAAATTTGCTTACCACCCAAATAGATCCACAGATGATGCAATCACCATTGCACTGCACACTGCCCTATCCCATCTGGACAAGAGGAATACTTATGTGAGAATGCTGTTCAATGACTATAGCTCAGCGTTCCTCACCATAGTGGTCTCCAAGCTCATCATTAAGCTTGAGGCCCTGGGTCTAAACCCCGCCCTGTGCAACTGGGTCCTGGACTTCCTGACGGGCTGCCCCCCAGGTGGTGGAGGTAGGAAACAACCTCCACTTCGCTGATCCTCAACACAGGGGACCTGCGCCTTCAACTCAATCATCAAGTTTGCAGACGACACAACAGTAGTAGGCCTGATTACCAACAATGACGAGACAGCCTACAGAAATAACTTCTCACTCAATGTCGACAAAACAAAGGAGCTGATCATGGAAACAGCAGGAAGCACGCCCCTATCCACATCGATGGGACCGCAGTGGAGCAGGTGGAAAGCTTCAAGTTCCTCGGCGTACACATCACTGACGATCTGAAATGGTCCACCCACACAGACAGTGTGGAGAAGAAGGCACAACAGCACCTCTTCAACCTTTTGGAGGCTGAAGAAATTTGGCTTGTCATGTAAAACACTCAACTTTTATAGATGCATTATTGAGAGCGTCCTGTTGGGCTGTACCAACACCAGGTATGGCAACTGCAACGCCCGCAACGGCAGGGCTCTCCAGAAGGTGGTGCTGTCTGCCCAACCCATCATCAGGGGCAAATTACCTGCCCTCCAGGACACCTACAGCACCCGCTGTCACAGGAAAGCCAAAAGAATAATCAAGGACAACAACCACCCGAGCCACTGCCTGTTCATTCTGCTATCCAGAATGCGAGGTCAGTACAGGTGAATCAAAGCTGGGACCGAGAGACATAAGCTGTTTTTCAATCTCAAGGCCAACAGACTGCTAAATAGCCATCACTAGCCGGCTACCACCCGGTTACTCAACCCTGCACCTTAGAGGCTGCTGCCCTATATTCATAGACATGGAATCACTGGTCACTTTAATTATGGTTACATACTGCTTTACTCATCTCATATGCATGTACTGTGTTCTATTCTACTGTATTTTAGTGAATGCCACTCTGAAATTGCTTGTCCTAATATTTATATTTCTTAATTCCATTCTTTTACTTTTAGATTTGTGTGTATTGTGAATTGTTAGATACTTTTGCATTTTGGTACACCCGCAATAACATCTGCTAAATATGTGTATGTGACAAATAAAATTTGATTTATATAGCCCTTCTTACATCAGCTGATATCTCCGTGGCGTACACAAACCCAGCCTAAAACCCCAAACAGCAAGCAATGCAGGTGAAGAAACACAGTGGCTAGGAAGAACTCCCTAGAAAGGCCTAAACCTAGGAAGAAACCTAGAGGAACCAGGCTATGAGGGGTGGCCAGTCCTCTTCTGGCTGTGCCGGGTGGAGATCACAGTGGTTGTAGAGGGTGCAACAGGTCAGCATCTCAGGAGTAATTGTCAGCTGGCTTTTCATAGCCGATCATTGAGAGTATCTCTACCTCTCCTGCTGTCTCTAGAGAGTTGAAAACAGCAGGTCTGGGACAGGTAGCACGTCCGGTGAACAGGTCAGGGTTCCGTAGCCGTAGGAAGAACAGTTGAAACTGGAGCAGCAGCACGGCTAGGTGGATTGGGGACAGCAAGGAGTCATCATGCCAGGTAGGCCTGAGGCATGGTCCTAGGGCTCAGGTCCTCCGAGTGAGAGAGAGAGAAAGAAAGAGAGAATAAGAGAGCATACTGAATTCACAAAGGACACCGGATAAGATGGGAGAAATACTCCAGATATAACAGACTAACCCTAGCCCCCCTCACACAAACTACTGCAGCATAAATACTGGAGGCTGAGACAGGAGGGGTCAGGAGACACTGTGGCCCCATCCGATGATACCCCCGGACAGGGCCAAACAGGAAGGATATAACCCCACACACTTTGCCAAAGCACAGCCCCCACACCACTAGAGGGATATCTTCAACCACCAACTTACCATCCTGAGACAAGGCAGAGTATAGCCCACAAAGCTCTCCGCCACGGCACAACCCAATGGGGGGGGGGGGGCAGACAGGAAGACCACGTCAGTGACTCAACCCACTCAAGTGACTCACCCCTCCTAGGGACGGCATGGAAGAGCATCAGTAGGCCAGTGACTCAGCCCCTGTAATAGGGTTAGAGGCAGAGAACCCCAGTGGAGAGAGGGGAACCGGCCAGGCAGAGACAGGAAGGGCGGTTCGTTGCTCCAGTGTCATTCCGTTCACCTTCACATTCCTGGGCCAGACAACACTCAATCATAGGACCTACTGAAGAGATGAGTCTTCAATAAAGACAAAGGTTGAGACCGAGTCTGCGTCTCTCACATGGGTAGGCAGACCATTCCATAAAAGTGGAGCTCTATAGGAGAAAGCCCTGCCTCCAGCTGTTTGCTTAGAAATTCTAGGGACAATTAGGCGGTCTGTGTCTTGTGACCGTAGCCTACGTGTAGGTATGTACGGCAGGACCAAATTGGAAAGCTGGGTAGGAGCTTGCCCATTTAAACGCTTTGTAGGTTAGCAGTAAAACCTTGAAATCAGCCCTTGCCTTAACAGGAAGCCAGTGTAGGGAGGCTAGCACTGGAGTAATATGATCAAATTCTTGGGTTCTAGTCAGGATTCTAGCAGTCGTATTTAGCACGGATAAAGTTTATTTAGTGCTTTATCCGGGTAGCCGGAAAGTAGAGCATTGCAGTAGTCCAACCTAGAAGTGACAAAAGCATGGTTTAATTTTTCTGCATCATTTTTGGACAGAAAATGTCTGATTGTCGTAAAATGTCTGATTGTCGTAGATGTTACTTAGATGGAAAAAAAGCTGTCCTTGAAACAGTCTTAATATGTTTGTCAAAAGAGAGATCAGGGTCCAGAGTAACGCAGGTCCTTCACAGTTTTATTTGAGACGGCTGTACAACCATCAATATTAATTGTCAGATTCAACAGAAGATCTCTTTGTTTCTTGGGATCTAGAACAAGCATCTCTGTTTTGTCCGAGTTTAAAAGTAGAACGTTTGCAGCCATCCACTTTCTTATGTCGGAAACACAGTCTTCCAGCGAGGGCAATTTTGGGGCTTCACCATGTTTCATTGAAATGTACAGCTGTGTGTCATCCGCATAGCAGTAAAAGTTAACATTTTGTTTTCGAACGACATCCCCAAGAGATAAAATACATAGGGAAAACAATAGTGGTCCTAAAATGGAACCTTGAGGAACACCGAAATGTACAGTTGATTTGTCAGAGGACAAACCATTCGCAGAGACAAACTGATATTTTTCTGACAGATAAGATCTAAACGAGGCCAGAGCTTGTCCGTGTAGACCAATTTGGGTTTCTAATCTCTCCAAAAGAATGTGGTGATCGATGGTATCAAAGCAGCACTAAGGTCTAGGAGCACGAGGACAGATGCAGAGCCTCGGTCTGACACCATTAAAAGTTAATTTACCACCTTCACAAGTGCAGTCTCAGTGCTATGATGGGGTCTAAAACCAGACTGAAGCATTTCGTATACATTGTGTGTCTTCAGGAAGGCAGTGAGTTGCTGCGCAACTGCTTTTTCAAAATTTCTTTAGAGGAATATGAAATTCAATATAGGCCAAAAGTTTTTTAAATATTTTCTGGGTCAAGGTTTGGCTTTTTCAAGAGAGGCTTTATTACTGTCACTTTTAGTGAGTTTGGTACACATCCGTTGGATAGAGAGTCATTTATAATGTTCAACACAGGAGGGCCAAGCACAGGAAGCAGCTCTTTCGGTAGTTTAGTTGGAATAGGGTCCAGTATGCAGCTTGAATGTTTAGAGGCCATGATTCTTTTCATCATTGTGTCAAGAGATATAGTACTAAAGGTCCTGGGGCAGACTCAGGACAGCAGAGCTTTGGAGGAATACACAGATTTAAAGAGGAGTCTGTAATTTGCTTTCTAATAATCATGATCTTTTCCTCAAAGAAGTTTATGAATTTATTACTGCTGTAGTGAAAGCCATCCCTCTCTTGGGGAATGCTGCTTTTTAGTTAGCTTTGCTACAGTATACATTTTTTTGGGGGGGGATTGTTCTTATTTTCCTCAATTAAGTTGGAAAAATAGGATGATCGAGCAGCAGTGAGGGCTCTTCGATACTGCACGGTACTGTCTTTCCAAGCTAGTCGGAAAACTTCCAGTTTGGTTTGGCGCCATTTCCGTTCCAATTTTCTGGGAGCTTGCTTCAGAGCTCGGGTATTTTCTGTATACCAGGGAGCTAGTTTCTTATGACAAATGCTTTTTTGGGGTGCGACTGCGTCTAGGGTATTGCGCAAGGTTAAATTGAGTTCCTCGGTTAGGTGGTTAACTGATTTTTGTCCTCTGACGTCCTTGGGTAGGCAGAGGGAGTCTGGAAGGGCATCAAGGAATCTTTGGGTTGTCTGAGAATTTATAGCACACATTTTGATGATCCTTGGATGAGGTCTGAGCAGATTATTTGTTGCGATTGCAAACGTAATAAAATGGTTGTCCAATAGTCCAGGATTGTGAGGAAAAACATTAAGATCCACAACATTTATTCCACGGTACAGAACTAGGTCCAGAGTATGACTGTGGCAGTGAGTAGGTCCAGAGACATGTTGGACAAAACCCACTGAGTCGATGATGGCTCCCAAAGCCTTTTAGAGTGGGTTTGTGGACTTTTCCATGTGAATATTAAAGTCACCAAAAATGTGAATATTATCTGCTGACTACAAGGTCCGATAGGAATTCAGGATGACCGACCAAAGTCTGTGGAATAGAGAGAATGTTATTCTGCCTAATTTACAGAAGGTATTCAACACTTAAATCTCGAGGTTACAAATCATTAAAATTCCTTGTACGAGGTTCTTTTCAGAACTGAGTACTGCATTTTTCAAATGTATGGATTGCTTCACATTTATAAACTAACCCATCTCTGGCATGCCATTTTAGTTTTATTTTAGTTCCCTCTGCTCTGTTTATGGCATCTGATGCTTTTCTCTTTCGGTCCAGTGGATATACACTGAGTATACAAAGCATTAAGATTAAGCTCTTTCCATGGCATAGACTGACCAGGTGAAAGCTATGATATCTTATTGATGTACTTGTTAAATCCACTTCATTCAGTGTAGATGGAAGGGGAGGAGATATCAATATTAGGAAGGTGTTCCTAATGTTTGGTATACTCAGTGTATTTTGGAGAAGATAAAGTCAGTGTGGTGTATTAGCAATGAAAGTCAACAGGTGGTTTTAATAGAATCACACAGCTGAAACCATTTATATTTCTCACTACTGTCAGTCTATTTATTGTTATGTGTTGGCATGTGAGTTCCAATCATATCAATAATTTAATATTTATTTTGAGAACTGTGACACAAGTAACATGAATCAAAATCCTTGTGAACATTTTAGGATGTGGAACTGGTCTGTCTAAGTCTAAATGGGAATAACTGATCTTTTGTCGCTCTTACTCCAATCTCTATTACTTGGCATTCAGCTGATCAACTGCTCACCATGAAAACAAAAACACATCATTAGCTAATACAAAAAAGGAAGAACAGTTATTGTAGTTACTCTAGCCTATCTAACGTTAACGTTAGCCCTAGCATCTTTGTTAGCTAGCTTGCAAGCTAGTTTGTTTTTGCCAACTAGCCAAAATGGCAATCTAACCTGCAATTTAAAAAAAATATATGTTTATTACAGTTAAATGACATTAGTAGCTAGCTAGCTAGTTACTAACTTTGAATATAAAAATGTCCTGATTTCGGGTTGGCTGTTACACAGCAATATAGCTAGCTAGCTAGCTAGCCAGCCAGCTTACTATGATAGCTATGGAAACAGTGCATGTGTTCAGACAGACACTAATAATGAGAGAGCTTCATACCTGGATGCGGAGTGTTGTGGTACAACTTCTGTAACCATTTCCATGTCTTGATTTGGCGTAAAATGTCCTCTTAACAAAACAGGTATTTTCTTTTATATTTTCCTTTTCTCATGCAGATGGACGCCTACACTACACTCTTAACCCAAACAAAGTATTGTGACCAAAACTAACCACAGATGGTGATGACCTGACTTCAAACAACAGCGCCATATATTAAGAAAACTCTATCAACCTTTGCCCAAACCTGATAGTAATTGGTCACAGTTGTATTATATTAAGTTATTTAAATCTCACCTCGAATTTCAATTGCAGTTGCTTGTTCGACTATGTTTTCCCATGTTTAAAATCACCGGAGCAAAATTTAATTCAAGACGTGACGAGATCATATGAAATAGACAATCAAATCTTTATTTATCCATTATGCAGAGACAACGGAAATGTGTTGGAACCTGCTGTCACGGTACCCATCCCCACCACACAATTACTCACATTACAGTCTGGGAGCAGCACAGGGTCAACTCTGGAGTTAAATGCCTTGCTCAAGGGCACATCGGTAGTAAGTGGCACCTGAGATATTGACAGCAACCCTCCGATGCATGTCTCCCTGACCATTGTATTGTACTGATCTGTCCTATCTCTCTTCCAGGGTTACTTCCTGCTGTTTGAGTCAATGCTGGATTCGGTTCTCTATGCCAGAGACCTCTATCTGGCCGAGGGGGGCTCAGGTGAGTCACGCGCACACACTCTGTACTGTACTGTACTTACTTAATTTTCCCCATTGGGATAAATGTGTTGCACTATCATATACACTTTTTATAATGGCATTTAAGAAAAGGACAAGAACAATACGAATGGACAATAAAAGAACGATGCACATTTATGATGGTTCTATACAGCCTGCTGGTCTTAGTGATTGAATAGGGACATTAACCCAAGCTACTAAGGAGGAATATCACATCAAATGATTCAGTCAAAAAGTGATTGAATTCATATAGAACGACCCTATACCCTACTGTATATGTACAGTATATACAGTAAGAAGACCCCCCCCCCCCCAAAAAAAAAAAAAAAATACATATACACTTAATATGCTAGATCAGGTTTTTTCCGATTGCGCTATCTATTGTGGTTGATTATATTGTGGGTGGAGCTTAAAATGTCAGTAGACGAAGCATGACCGTCATGTGACCTCAATGACTGAGCAGAGCTATCAGGCAGCTTGTTTTTCTATTATGGACATGGATGCAAACACATGCATGGACACGCACACACACCACACCACACACACTTCAGTATTGTTCCACTAGTCCACCAAATGCCCCCTGTAGGAAGTGCAGTAGAAGGCAGTAGCCATCCAATGCCAGTTCAGTGTGGTTTTATATGTACATTTACAAAATGTTCTTGTGTATACCTGTCTCCAGAGCCTTATGTCAGGCCGTGCATGCCACTTTGGTGAAAAGTGGAGCAACGGGAGTTTTAAATTATAGGAGAAATCACTTGTGGCAGACTTCACTGCTTTATTTTTTACTAAAGCGCAAAACCACTGCAGTTGATGCATTGCAAAGTTCTATTCTCTTAATTATGGTTTTCTTTGGTGTGTGTGTATGTAAGCACACTAGTGCAGGGACGATAAATTGAAAAATAGACACCAACATTGTCTTCGTCTTACCGAAGCAACTTTTGTTACGTCACATTTGTTTTTTTCTCTCGATTTGCGTACTGAACGAGCAATGCTGAAAGTATTCTCTTGTGGACAGAAACACATAACATGACTGGTATGGTAGCGTAGCATCTGTCAACAGACTGGGACGCGACGACTACCGAGGAGCTTTTTTCTGGTGCGCAGACCATCACTGACCATCACGGACAAATCACGCTTAAAGAGTCAAAAATAAATCGGATCTTTCTGGATCCTATTTGATCAGGTTGCATATCAAAATAGAAATCATGCATTCTCTGGACATGTTAGATGAAATAGCTAACTTATTTTTTTAACCATACCATCTCAGTTGTCTTACTTCTTAAAGGCACTGGAAAAAGTTTGTCTAGAACCCTGCCGCTAATGGAAATTAACTGTGCATTTAAAAGTGAAACAAATCGTTGTATTTATCGTTATCAAGCAAAATGGGTCAATTTTTTGAGAAGAGTTTTTGTCCATATCGCCCGGCTCTAGTCTGTACACATGTTGACAGATGGTACACAGTACAGTATTTCACTGCTTTCCTGCCTGTTTGTTTTTGTGCTTTTTACCGCAGGTATGTAGCCCATGCCGGCATGTGCACGCACTGGTGTGTGTGTGAGAGAGCATATGGATATTCAGGGTCAGCTGCTGTCTGTCACTGGCCAGGCTTAATGATTTGTGACAAACAGGGCCTGACACAGGAGTAGTTCTGAAACACTGCCTTTTACTGGCTGTCAGGGACAGCCGAAAGGTCACACACCTGGAGAGGGAGAGAGGGAAGGATGGGGCAGGAAGAGAAAGGGGTGGGGAGAAGAGGGTGCAGACTAGAGAGTGAGTGAGAGGTTAGAGAGATTAAGATGAGGTTAGAAAATGAGAGGTTAGAGAGAGAGAGGGATGGAATGAGATGAAGAGGAAAGAGGGGGCAGAGCCAGATGAGGGGAGCAGAGGGCAAAGAGAAAGAATGAAGGATAAAGAGTATAGGTAAGATACTGAATCCCCACCTTCTCTGATTTCTCTTGGTTGGAAGTCATTATTTGTCAAGCATTCTCTCCTTTTTGGGGTTTCTTATTTCACTATAACTCACTGATGGGCGTGTGTGCCTTCATGCGTGTTATTTCTCTATCTCCTGTGTGTGTGTTTTTACATTAGTGTGTTTCAGAAGTTCCCTCATTCTACCCAGCACATTAACAACCTCTTCATCCTTAAATGTGTCCCCATTCACCAGAGTAGTCCAGCGTCAAGGGATAAGGGATCTTTTTTTGTCCGTCCACCCCCCCACCCCCCAAACGGGCTGTGAGCAGTGAGTCGAGAAGGACACAGATGTCAAAACCATGAATCTGGGGATGCCTGTGTACCGCCTCTGACTCGCTCTCTCTCTCTCTCTCTCTCTCCATCTACAGTACAGCATCCCTCCTCCCTTGCATTTTTTCCTATTTTCTTCTCTCCCACCCCTATCTCTCTCTTTCTCTTCTTCCCTCCCCCTTTCTTTTTCAGGCCTGTTCCATTCCTTCCCAATCAGCATCCCTCTTCTCTCACCTGGCCCTTATAATTACTCACTTGCTCCAGTAATCCAGGGAAAAATTAAATGACAAATCTGTCGTCATGGTGGCAGGTGTCACAGTGGCTGAAGAGCCAATCAGAGGAGCCCGTGAGACACTCATCACATAGCTGTCTCCATCCATTCAGAGTCTTCCTGTTTCTGACACAACACAACTAATGTTATCACAACTGAACTAGCCTACTAGTAAGTCTAGCTAACATAAGCGAACAAATTAAATACGCATAAAATTACACTTATACACTTATACTTGTTTACTTGACTTTTATACTCTCTAAATGGACTTTTTCAAATATTTTACTCTGGCAAGTTTGCCACCGACAAACTGCAGTAGGGAAGTAAAGCCGAAGTGGAATCCATCACTTCCGTTGTTTGGCTGTGCCCATAGCAACGTTTGAAAATGAGGTGGATAGCTTGTATTATTGACCATGGGGAGTGGAGTATGTTAATTTGCTAATATGCGCTATTCTGCGATCAGAGAGGTGTGGGGGGTTACCTTAATCGACATCTATGTCTTCGGCGCCCAGGGAACAGTGGGTTAACTGCCGTGCTCAGGGGCAGAACGACAGATTTTTACCTTGTCAGCTCGGGGATTCCTTCCAGCAACCTTTCGGTTACTGGTAGTCAGACAGAACAGTCTGTGCAAGGTTTCTTCTGTCACTGTATGATTGTCTTCTGTGGCCTTGTCGCATGAATAAATGAGAGCAATACTGTGTGTGCGTGTCCTGGTGTGTGTGCGTGCGTGCGTGCTGGCGGAAAGACCGTGTCAGGGGAATACACGAAGTGCAGGATAATAGTTAATTATTAAGTGCCATAACATCTTATATGAGGATTGTCAAAAAAACACAACTTCAAGTTAGCACCACAACAACGAACTTAACCTTTGCCGAGTGTTTCCCTTAGCAGGTCATTGTCTGCTTTTTTGGCAGATATAAAAATGACAATTATTAAAACATTGCCGGACACGTCTCTCAATGTATGACTATCGCCTGCTTGTCTTGGTCTTGCACTCTCACTAGCGAACATTATCAACTAGGTCCAACCCGCGACTGTTCACGCACTAACTAAGTCTGACATACACAGTTGTATGGACAAACGTGAGCTCATTGCTGCCTGGATATGTATCTCCTTCTGTTCTCCCATGTACACACACTTTTTACATTTACAGTACGTTTTTCTACGCTGAGAAGGCGTTATGCTTCTTCTGGAATTCACGTTTTTATTGTCATGCGCACCGGTACGGTGATATGCCTTTCTTGGTTGATCTTTTCCAACAACGCAGTAGTACTAGAACACGAGGAAGTAAGTGAGCTATATATAGGATCAGTTCCAGTGCCACTGCCAATACCATATTTACAATGTGCAGGGATGCTGGAGCGGCAGGGTTAGATACAGTATGTAAGGTAACCAGGCATCAGGATATATTATAAACACAGTAGCAGCAGCGAATATGATGATTGTACTGTGAGTGTGTGCTTGTGTTGAGTCAGAATGAATGTGTGTGTGTGTTATGTATGTGTGCAAATTAAGTGTGTGTGTGTTGGAGTGTCAGTGTGAGTATGTAAAATGTTCCTAGATTGAGTGTGCATGGGAGTGCACATTTTTGTATAAAATAGAAGGGTCAGTGTAGACATTTTGTTAGCTATTTAGCAGTATTATGGCTTGGGGCTAGAAGCTGTTCAGGAGCCTGTTGGTGTCAGACTTGATGCTCCGGTACCGCTTGCCGTGTGGAAGCAGTGAAAACAGTCTATGGCTTAGTTGGCTGGAGACTTGAACACCTTTCCGGGTCTTTCATTTTTGCCGTCCTACCCAACTACATACTACTGTTTTCCTGTCATCTTTCCTTTCTTTTTAAAAGAATGTGCATGTATCCATGTTTAGCACCAAAGCAATCCTCGTCCATGGATTTCACAATGAGTTCGACAGTAGACAGCAGTTGTTGCAATAAAGACATTCTGCTGTCCGTAGCTTCCCGCCAGTCAGGTGTGTGTGTGTGTGTCATGTACAGTCTACTCTTCGATATTGTGTTTGTGACAGTAAGTTATTTTGTGACAACTTTGAAGTGGTTATATCTTTCTTAATTTCTAGCACTTAAGCATATGGCTGTAATGTCCCTCCATGGGGGGGGGGGAACAGCCATGGCCCCAAGCACTTCAGCCTCTGCCAAATCACCAAGCCGATTAACCAGTCAGATGAACTCATTTTTAGATGTTTAACGTTTACAAAACACATTAAGACTCATGTTTAATGTTCATTTCAAATTCATGGTTTAATGTTTATAGAATACATTCAGATGGGGTTTAATGTCTTCGTATAACCAGAGCCTGGTTTGGCTCTGTGGCTGTATCGAGGTGAATTACTCCCTTGATTTAATTCTGAGTTGCAGGAATGTTTTTTTTTTTTTAATTTTAAATACTTAAAAAATGTATTCTACATAAAGCATGTTTTGTATTTTTTGTCCCAGTCATAAACATGTGTCACAAACCAGGTCAGTATTGACAAAGTGTAAAAAGTAGGATAGAGCGGCCATAAAGGTCTGGTATTTGATGGATATACTCGTTACTGGTGCTTTATGAAATGGATGCCGAGTCAACAGAAGTCTCTTATAATGGGGTTTCAGTCCGAGAGTGAAATTCATGTTTCATACTGTTAGGGTAATGTTTTCAAGAACTTCCTTGCCTCCTTTCCTCTTTTATAACTTCTATGAGAAATTGGTCAGCATATGGTAAGCTAAATATGGTAACAAGTAATCAAATCTAGTAAAATTGTTTACTGTTGTACCTGCCTCGTAAACTGATATACACTATACTGAATATATATATATATATATATATATATATATATATATATATATATATATATATATATATATATATATATATATATATATATATATATATATATATATATATATATATATACACACATACACACACACACACACACACACTACTTTTCAAAAGTTTGGGGTCACTTAGAAATGTCCTTGTTTTTGAAAGAAAAGCTAATTTGTTGTCAATTAAAACAACATCAAATTTATTATAAATACATTGTTGAGTTTGTTAATGTTGTAAATGACTATTGTAGCTGGAAACGGCAGATTTTTTTAGGGAATATCTACGTAGGCGTACAGAAGCCCATTGTCAGCAACCATCACTCCTGTGACCTAATGGCACGTTGTGTTAGCTAATCCAAGTTTATAATTTTAAAAGGCTAATTGATCATAAGAAAACCATTTTGCAATTATGTTAGCAAAGCTGAAAACTGTTGTCCTGATTAAAGAAGCAACAAACTGGCCTTCTTTAGACTAGTTGAGTATCTTTAGCATCAGCATTTGTGGGTTCGATTACGGGCTCAAAATGGCCATAAACAAAGAACATTCTTCTGAAACTCGTCAGTCTATTCTTGTTCTGAGAAATGAAGGCTATTCCATGGGGGAATTTTCAAGAAACTGAAGATATCATACATCGCTGTTTCTAACTACCTTCACAGAACAGCGCTAACTGGCTCTAACCAGAATAGAAAGAGTGGGAGGCCCAAGTGCACAACTGAGCAAGAGGAAGGATCTGCCCCTTTGTTTACAATTTTCGCCTAAAATGACATACCCAAATCTAACTGCTGTAACTCAGGCATCAATGATATGCATGTTCTTGGTACCATTTGAAAGAAAAAACTTTTAAGTAGAGGTCGACCGATTAATCGGAATGGCCGATTAATTAGGGCCGATTTCAAGTTTTCATAACAATCGGAAATCAGTATTTTTGGACACCGATTTGGCCAATATTTTTAAAATATATTTTTTACACCTTTTATTTAACTAGGCAAGTCAGTTAAGAACACATTCTTATTTTCAATGACGGCCTAGAAACGGTGAGTTAACTGCCATGTTCAGGGGCAGAACGACAGATTTTTACCTTGTCAGCCTCGGGGATTCGTTTTTGCAACCTTCCGGTTACTAGTCCAACGCTCTAACCACCTGCCTTACATTGCACTCCACGAGGAGCCTGCGTGGCAGGCTGACTACCTGTTACGCGAGGGCAGCAAGAAGCCAAGATAAGTTGCTAGCTAGCAATAAACTTATAAAAACAATCAATCTTCACATAATCACTATTTAACTACACATGATTGATAATATTACTAGTTTATCTAGTGTATCCTGCGTTGCATGTAATCGATGCGGTGCCTGTTCATTTCTCATCGAATCACAGCCTACTTCGCCAAACGGGTGATGATTTAGCACTGATTGCAGCAGTGTATGTGCAAAGTTTTAGACTGATCCAATGAACCATTGCATTTCTGTTCAAAATTTTGTGTCACGACTGCCCAAATGTGCCTAATTTGTTTATTAGTAACTTTTCATGTTCAAACAATAGCATGGCATTCTTTCACTGTAATAGCTACTGTAAATTTGACAGTACAGTTAGATTAACAAGAATTTAAGCTTTCTGCCAATATCAGATATGTCTATGTGCTGGGAAATGTTCTTGTTACTTACAACCTCATGCTAGGGACACCGATCCCGAAAAAGTTTTCTAAACAGGTCAACATTCCGAAAGCCGCGGGGCCAGATAGATTACCAGGACATGTACTCAAGGCATGCGTGGACCAACTGGCAAGTGTCTTCACTGGGATTTTCAACCTCTCCGAGTTTGTAATACCATTGACTACAGCTCAGCGCTCAACACCATAGTGCCCAAAAAGCTCATCACTAAGCCAAGGAACCTGGGACTAAACACCTCCCTCTGCAACTGGATCCTGGACTTCCTGACGGGCCACTCCCAGGTGGTAAGGGTACGCAACAACACATCTGCCAAGCTGATCCTCAACATTGGGGCCCCTCTTCCCTTCCAATACTCCCTGTTCACCCACGACTGTGTGGCCAAGCACGACTCCCAACACCATCAAGTTTGCTGATGACACAACAGTGGTAGGCCTGATCACCGACAACGACGATAGGGAGGTCATCAGAGACCTGGCCGTGTGGTGCCAGGACAACAACCTCTTCCTCAACATGAGCAAGACAGGAGCTGATTGTGGAAAAGGCGGGCCGAACAGGCCCCAATTAACATCGACGGGGCTCTAGTGGAGCAGTTCGAGCGTTTCAAGTTCCTTGGTGTCCATATCGCCAACGAACTATAATGGTCCAAACACACCAAGAAAGTCTTGAAGAGGGCACGACGACACCTTTTTCCCCTTAGGAGACTGAAAAGATTTGGCATGGGTCCCGAGATCCTCAAAACGTTCTACAGCTGCACCATCAATAGCATCCTGATCGGTTGCATCACTGCCTGGTGTGGCAACTGCTGACCGTAAGGCGCTACAGAGGGTAGTGCGTACGGCTCAGTACATCACTGGGGCCAAGCTTACTGACATCCAGGACCTATATACTATTTTGTGTCAGAGGAAGGCCCAAAGATTTGTCAGACTCCAGTCACCCAACACCATCATCATAGACTGTTCTTTCTGCTGCCACACGGCAAGTCTAGGACCAAAAGGCTCCTTAATAGCTTCTACCTCTAAGCCATAAGACTGCTGAACAATTAATCAAATGGCCACCTGGACTGTTTACATTGACCCCCCCACCCCCCTTTTTGTTTTTACACTGCTGCTACTCCCTGTCACGCCCTGACCTGAGATATCTCTGTTTTCTTTATATTTTGGTTACCTTTCGGTTACTAGTCCAACGCTCTAAGGCTAGTGATGTGATTGGTGATGAGAGTAGAGGATTTATTTATTTATTTGTATTTATTTATTTATTTTTCCGAATTGAAAAAAATCATGATATTCGAATAGTGAAATAATTTCAAATGCATATCCCTATCCCATATCACTCTTCTCCTCTATGTTCAGTCTGTCCATACATCTCACCCTCTTACTCTCTTTTTTAGTCTACCCTGATCGTTGCACCATCAGCCTGGCGGCAGTGGGCGACACGGAGAAGCACCAGGACCGCATTGCATTCTGGGATGACGTATACGGGTTCAAGATGGCGTGCATGAAGAGGGCCGTGGTGCCAGAGGCCGTGGTGCAGGTCCTCAAACCAGACACACTCATCTCTAAACCTGCAGTCATACAGGTATATACACACTCAAGGTATAGAGAAAGGAAAAAGGTTACAGAAATAGAGTGGGTGTAGAGGGTGAATACCAAGCGAGGGAAAGAGAGTTAGTCATAGAGAGAGAGAGAGAGAGGTCCCTGGAGGCAGGTTGTTGTTGTGTGTGGCAGTGCTCTAGTGCTGGGTGATTGATAAGTCTAATCCTTGTTTAAGTTCCTCTTTAGGAAACTTCATTACTCTGTCCCCCCTGCAGATGGAGAGGCACTCACTGAGCTGATGGAGAAAACACACACACACACACACACACACACACACACACACACACACACCGCAGAGAGACTACACATACACAAACACTGCAGGGAGAGTACAACACACACACACATTACAAGCACAATCATCCTCACAGATCCTGCACTTACATACAACATATACACACACATTGCATTTCCTAATGGACTTTCTATATCACACACACAAATGAGAGCATGGATACCTTTTTAAAACCATTTTCCATATTCTCTGTCTTTTCCATGGACGCTCCTTCCTCTACCCATCCTCCATTTTGTGAAGTAGCATGTTCTTTTCCATGTCTCTCCCATGATGAACGAGCGGAGCAGGTGAAATAATATAATTTGAATCCTCTAATCGATAGTTTCTCCCCTTTAGTGAAAAATGGACAGCTCCCCCTTGGCCCAAATTGCCTGGATTTCTGTCCATTGCCTCACTCTGATACGATCCAATAACATTCCATTAAGGATGGTCGGAACAGCGTAAAATTAAGAGCCTGTCTCAGGGAATTGCAAATCCCTTTTCAAACAGTTATTGCTTTTTTCCTCTCGGAATGTTAAGGAATGTGCTTTAGAAGGTGAAATTGAAAAGGGGTATAAAACCACCCCTAGTTGTTGTACTTTTTTTAGGTATGTAAGTCCTTTGTTGGGGAGTCTAACCTCTTGTTTTGGCAAGTATTCTGTTTTTGGTGAATTGTACTCAAGAACAGGGGAAGGGCAGTCACCTTTAGTACAAGTGCTTAGTTGTCTTGTATCGCTGATACTTCACTGTTCTTCTGTTTCTTGCTTGATAAGACCAAAAGCGTGTTATAATTTCCTGGTTTGTTGTGAAAGTGTGTGCATTGATCTTTTGTTTGTGGACTCCTCTCCTCAGGGAATCGATTGTAACGCAGTGTCTCTCTCTGAGCTGGAGTTTGCATCAGACTTCTGCCTAAAGATAACAGACAGCACAGACTGCACGGTGAGTCGCGTGCACACACACACACACCTAACTCAATCTTCTGAGTTAATCAAGGCTGTCAGCGGTGAGGATTGATCACAGGTGTGGTGATAAATGGGGCCAGCTAATTGGCTAGGAAGGGTGAGGTGGGTGGTACACCAGTGTGATGGATAGACAATCCTCCTGATCCCCAGGTGTGGCTGACTACATGCATGTTGCGTCACATGTGAAGGGAGTTTGTCACACAAGGGAGACCTTGTTACATATGTGGTGTGTTCCTTCTGTACCTTAAATATAAACATTTAATGCATATTTAATCTTTATGTTAAATATGCACATTTTGGTGCCTTCTCCAATTACTAATCAGGTCAAAACTCTACAGTGGGGTGGTGGTGGATTTGCGTCATGGCACAACTTGGCATTTTCCAGCAGGAATTGAGTGCTCTTATAGGACAAGTTCAGATATTGCCTCCCCATTTAGAAGCGTTCTGTGCCATTTAATGCCTACTGGGAACTGCTTTCTCTTATCTGTCTCTTATCCTGAGTACAAACCACCGTCATGTGCCCTTGAGCAAGGCACTTAAACCCAAAATTGCTCTACATTGAGGTGTGCTGAAATGTGGCTGACCCTGAGCCTCTCAACGTGCTTTGTGTGTATGGGGTTGTTGGGGGGCAGAATAAAAATAAACATTATAACCAAAAGGAGTATCCAAATAAAGACTCTAACACTAAAAGCTCTAACACACCTGATAAACCTGGACTGATAGTGATAACCATGGTACAGTGGATTATTTTTAAGCATTTTTGTAAGTGCTGCAGTGGAGCAAAAGCCCACACTTCCAGACGCTTTCAGGACCGGAGTCAGAGACCCCTTGTTTACATCTTCTCCGTAACCAATCTTAGGCACCAGAGCCCTATGCCGATCAGTCTGTGAGCTTCCCAGAGGAGGGGTAGACAAAGAGTCGCGGTGTGAGTGCCTGCCAGCACAGTACAGAATAGACTAGATGATAGGTGGATGACAGTTCACCGTACAGAGTGAACTATCATCCACCTGTCATCTAGTCTATTCTGTACTGTGCTGGCAGGCACTCACACCGCGACTCTTTGTCTACCCCTCCTCTGGGAAGCTCACAGACTGATCGGCATAGTGCTCTGGTCAAACGCAGTGCACTATGAAGGGAACAGGGTGCCATTTGCGAAGCAACACACAGAGAGAGAACAGAGAGCAGAAATAGCCCTGGTGGACTCCGGCAAGTGATTTGTCTTTGGTTGGCCCATTGTATTTCTGAGAGCATTGTGCAGTGTCTCTCTCCACTATTTCAAAAGTTAATCAATAGCTGGTTATTATCTGCTTCTGCTCTTGGTCGGCCCCGTGGATCTAATGGAATTTGTAAACATCCTCTCATTTTTCCTCTTTTCTCGGCCACATAATTGAACACATCCACCTTTTTTATTTGTTCCTTTTCTTGGAATGTGGATGACCTGTTCTAGGTTTAGAGCCTAGTGCAATGAGAAAAGTGAAACAAAAAATGATATGATCGGGCTAAAAACAGTCATTTAAATCAATGTTTTTAGTGCTTTTGTGTTAATTATCTTGTATAAAAAAAAATTGCCAGGCATATTTTTTTCCTTCAAATCTCTGTAAGTGACTGAGCATTTGACAATTAACAGAATCTCTGGTGACAGGTGTTAAGGGTGGCCCTTGGGTGTCTGTGTTTGACCAGTATTTCAAAGGGGTTTTGTGGATAGTGGGCAGACTGTGGGAGTTGGAAGAAATTTTCCATAGCCACTGGCCAGTTTCGTGTTTTCCCCCTTATGGGTTAATGTTAGGATTTTAGAGGCGCCTAATCTTAGATCTTTGCCTATTGGTAACTTCTGCCCTGCGCGTGGACCACGTGTGAGGGAGAGAATGTGTGTGGGTGTGTATGATGGAGCTCCTGCTTTTGTTCTCCTGTCGACAGTCCATTCATCAGCGATGCCTGCCTAACCTTGCATTAAATGAACAGCACAACCCCTGCGTCTGCGCCGCGCACACAGAAGACAAATACCCCCCCCTCTCTCTCCCTCCTTCTGTCCCCCCTTTTTACTCTATCACTCCTCCTTTCCTCGCACGTGTAGGCCGTGAAAACCTATGTTTTTATGTATTTTTAAACTGCAGGTTAATTTCATTCAGTCTTGTGGTTCAATATCTATGCACTAGTCTATAGTCCAGATACAACCAATTTTCCCCTTGGTGAGATAAAATAGTCCTTATTGAACTTTTTAAGACTAGTTACTTTAGACTAGTGTTAAGACTTTTATTACTCCAATGCCATTATTTTATGATAATATCCACTAGAGCTCATTGCCCTGGTTGCTGTGAATTGTGGGGGGAAAATGAACACAAGAAGTTATAATACTATCCCTCACTTCAAAAGCCTCATAAAGATCTGGGTTGGTTCTAACACCAGTGTCTCTCACTGCTGAAGAGGTTGGAAGAAACTCACTTTTGCTTGATTCGTCTTTCAACTGCTCTCCATCAAATTTAAATCGTATAGAAAAAGTGGCCTTCAAGTCAGACAGAAGGCGCTCTCTGAAATTTCAGGGGTGTTTTGGAGCACATTACGAGCAAAATCATTAAACTCCCATCTCTGGTTATTTGTCAGCATCGCTAGTTGTACACCAGGTGACTGTCACACCAAACACCTTACAGGTGCAGCCCCCATAACGTAACCCCATGCGTGTTACTGAGTTTACAGTCGCCCCTGCTGTGTGTATTACCAGAGTTTAACTAGGCAGGAATGCAGGGCCTCAGAGTTCCACTTGACATCAGAGATGTGATTCCCCCCCCCCCTTAGTAATGAGGAAGTCCTGTCTGATTTCACACGGAGTATCTACTATTTTGCTTTTACATAACTGTGATACAGGCAACAATGTCAGATTGAATTCTTGACAGGGGTTGCTTATGGGTAGTACTCCAAAAAAGAGCTGTAAGGGGAGACGGATCAATGAAAGTGTCATATACACTGAGTGTACGAAGCATTAGAAACACCTTTCTTATATTGAGTTGCACCCTCTTTTGCCCTCAGAACATCCTCAATTCATCTGGGCATGGATTCTACAAGGTGTTGAAAGCGTTTAATAGGGATACTGGCCTATGTTGACTCCACTGCTTCACACAGTTGTCAAGTTGGCTGGATGTCCTTTGGGTGTAACCATTCTTGATACACACAGGACATTTTTGAGCGTGAAAAACCCAGCACCGTTGCAGTTCTTGACACACTCAAACCGGTGTACCCGGCACCTACAACTGTACCCCGTTCAAAGACACTTAAATCTTTTACCTTGCCTGTTCACCCTCCGAATGGCGCATACACACAATCCATGTCTCAGTTGTCTCAAGGCTTAAAAATCTTTCTTTAAACGGTCTTCTCCCCTTCATCTACACTGATTTTGAAGTGGATTTAACAAGTTACCTCAATAAGGGATCATAGCGTTCACCTGGATTCACCTGGTCAGTCTGTCATGGAAAGAGAAGGTTTTCCTATTGTTTTGTACGGTCAGTGTATATCAGAGACATATTTAAATATCAACATTCCAGAAAACCAAAACCTGAAATAGTTTGGTTAGTTCTATTTTACATGGAACACATGTAAGATCAAAATCAGAGAATATTCTTCCAGGTTTAGCCCTGGACTAGTGGACACGGTGAACCACCTTGAATTTGATTAGGCTGTTTCTAGCGCTAAAAGAGAGAGAATGTTCTCTTCCTATGTAGCACAGTTCCCAAAGTGTCATCGTCAAACACTGCTCCAAAATTATTTTTCTATAAAGATGGGTTATGTAAGTAATTAATGATTCCATTCAGTGCCTTCAGATTAGTATTCACGCCCATTGACTTTTTCCACTTCTGTTGTGTTGTGGGATTAAAATGCATTTGTCATTTAATGTCAACGATCTATGCAAAATACTCTGTCAACGTGGAAGAAAAATTCTAACATTTGTAAAAGATGAATGAAAAATAAAACACTATCTTGAATAGATAAGTATTCAAACCTATGAGTCAATACATGTTAGAATCACCTTTTGCAGTGATTACAGCTGTGGGTCTTTCTGGGTAACTCTCTAAGAGACTTACACACCTGGATTGTGTAACATTTGCACGTTATTCATTTCAATGTTCTTCAAGCTGTTTCAAATTGGTTGTTGATCATTGCTAGACAACCATTTCCAGGTCTTGGCGTAGATTTTCAAGCAGATTTAAATCACAACTGTAACTCAGCCTCTCCAGAACCTTCACGGTCTTCTTGGTAAGCAACTCCAGTGTAGATTTGGCCTGGTGTTTTAGGTGAAGGTGTTTTGAGTAAAGCCAGTGTGTCTATGTATGCGAATGACTCAACACTATACATGTCAGCTACTACAGCGAGTGAAATCACTGGAACACTTAACAAGGAGCTGCAGTTAGTTTCAGAATGGGTGGCAAGGAATAAGTTAGTCCTAAATATTTCAAAAATAAAAGCCTTGTATTTAGGACAAATCGTTCACTAAACCCTAAACCTCAACTAAATCTTGTAATAAATAATGTGGAAATTGAGCACGCTGAGGTGACTAAACTGCTTGGAGTAACCCTGGACTGTAACTGTCATGGTCAAAACATGTTGATACAACAGTAGCTTAGATGGGGAAAAGTATGTCCATAATAAAGCTGTGCTCTGCCTTTTTAAGAACACCATCAACAAGGCAGGTCCTACAGGCCCTAGTTTTGTTGCATCTGGACTAGAGGTCGACCGATTAATCGGAATGGCCGATTTAATTAGTGCCGATTTCGAATTTTCATAACAATCGGGAAATCTGTATTTTTGGGTGCCGATTTCCGATTATTAAAACATATATATATATATATATATATATATATTTAGACCTTTTTATTTAACTAGGCAAGTCAGTTAAGAACACATTCTTATTTTCAATGACTGCCTAGGAACTGTGGGTTAACTGCCTTGTTCAGGGGCAGAACAACAGATTTTCACCTTGTCAGCTCAGGGGTTCCAACCTTGCAACCGCACAGTTAACTAGTCCAACGCTCTAACCATTGCACTCCACGAGTAGCCTGCCTGTTACACGAATGCAGTAGAAGCCAAGGTAAATTGCTAGCTAGCATTAAACTTATCTTATAAAAAGCAATCAATCATAATCACTAGTTATAACTACTAATCCAGTTTAGCAGGCAATATTAACCAGGTGAAATTTCGACGGAGGACACCGAGCGGACACCTGGTAAATGTAGTCTCTTATGGTCAATTTTCCAATGATATGCCTACAAATACGTCACAATGCTGCAAACACCTTGGGGAAACGACAGAAAGTGTAGGCTCATTCCTTGCGCATTCACAGCCATATAAGGAGACATTGGAACACAGCACATTCAAAATCTGGCTCACTTCCTGTATGAAATTTCATCTTGGTTTCACCTGTAACATTAGTTCTGTGGCACTCACAGACAATATCTTTGCAGTTTTGGAAACGTCAGAGTGTTTTCTTTCCAAAGCTGTCAATTATATGCATAGTCAAGCATCTTTTCGTGACAAAATATCTTGTTTAAAACGGGAACGTTTTTCATCCAAAAATGAAATACTGCCCCCAGAGGTTCAAGAGGTTAATGACCAAAGGCTCGTATTTCTGTGTGTTATTATGTTATAATTAAGTCTGATTTGATAGAGCAGTCTGCAGCAGGCCCATAATCATTCATTCAAACAGCACTTACGTGCGTTTTGCCAGCAGCTCTTCGCAAGCACAGCGCTGTTTATGACTTCAAGCCTATCAGCCTAATGGCTGGTGTAACCAATGTGAAATGGCTAGCTAGTCAGCTGGGTGTGCGCTAATACTGTTTCAAACGTCACTCGCTTTTAGATTTGGTGTAGTTATTCCCCTTGCTCTGCAACGGCCACAGCTTTTGTGGAGCGATGGGTAACGATGCTTCGAGTGTGGCTGTTGTCGATGTGTTCCTGGTTCGAGCCCAGGTAGGGGCGAGGAGGGGGACGGACGCTATACTGTTACACTGGCAATACTATAGTGCCTATAAGAACATCCAATAGTCAAAGGAATATGAAATACAAATGGTATAGAGAGGAATAGTCCTATGAATACTATATTAACTACAACCTAAAACCTCTTACCTTGGAATATTGAAGACTCATGTTAAAAGGAACCACCAACTTTCATATGTTCTCATGTTCAGAGCAAGGAACTTAAACGTTAGCTTTTTTACATGGCACACATTTTACATGGCACATATTACTTTCTTCTCCAACACTTTGTTTTTGCATTATTTATTTGAGGCTAAATTGATTTTATTGATGTTTTATATTAAGTTAAAATAAGTGTTAATTCAGTATTGTTGTCATTATTACAAGTAAAAAAATTGTCTGATTAATCGGTATCGGCTTTTTTGATCCTCCAATAATCGTTATCGGCGTTGAAAAATCATAATCGGTCGACGTCTAATCTGGACTATTGTTCAGTCGTGTGGTCAGGTGGCACAAAGATGGACTTTGGAACACTACAATTGGCTCAGAACAGGGTAGCACGGCTGGCTCTTAAATGTAGACGTAGAGATAACATTAATAATGTGCATTTAAATCTCTCATGGCTCAAAGTGGATTTCATCACTACTTGTTTTTGTAAGAAATGTTGACAAGCTGAATGCACCAAACTGTCTGTTTAAACTACTAGCACACAGCTCGACACCCATGCATACCCCACAAGAAATGCCACTAGAGGTCTCTTCACAATCCCCAAGTCCAGAACAGACTATGCGAGGTGCACAGTACTACATAGAACCAAGGCTACATGGAACTCTATTCCACATCAGGTAACTGATGCAAGCAGTAAAATCCAATAAAAAAAACGGATAAAAATACACCTTATGGAATAGCGGGGACTGTGAAGAGACACACAGGCATATATGCACATGATAACACACACTACACACATGGATTTTGTATTGTAGATATGTGATAGTGGACTGGTGGCCTGAGAGAACACACTTAATGTGTTGTGAAAAGTGTTATGAAATGTAATGTCATGTAATATTTAAAATGGTATATAACTGCCTTAATGTTGCTGGATCCCAGGAAGAGAGTAGCTGCTGCCTTAGAATCAGCTAACGGGGATCCTTAATCAATACAAATAAAAATATACATTGTCTATACAGTATCTAGTATAATATCGTCTGTGTATATTCCTTCAATTTACTAATTGCCTGGGCCAGGTGTTCCATGTATGAAGATAAAAATAGCAAAGGAGGACCGTGTGGACCCATTTTGATCAGTCTCAAGACAACATTTTGGAAAACAGTTTAATATCCGTTTCTATCAAAGATGGGGGGCGATAGTGAGAACACTGGGTGGCATCCTTACATTTTTTTTATATATATAAAAGTAAAAAAAAAAATATGTATTCACATCTCTCCTGATGAACCTTTGAAAGTCTGTGGTAATAATTTTGAGCATTAATGACCTTAATTGATTCTTACATTTTAAATAGACCTATCCAGGTTATTTGCCTTTATTCATGCTATCCAATGCCCTTTTGAGTTCAATGAGAGAGATTGTCTCCCAGCGAGGAGGTGTATTTCTTTTAGAAAGGACTTAGTCTGGCTTGGTGTGTATTTACAATCAGAGTTGTACAGTTATTTATAGAAGCAGGAGAATCTTTGCTTTATTAATATTGGTTCTGATAGTAATTCCCCTGTTTCAGACTCAATAGTTGATGTATCATCTTATTGATCATTACTGTGTAGCTTGTTGGCCAGTAAATTACTGGGACCATGGAAGTAATGGTTGAGTCTAATTTTGCCCTCTGTCTTATTAAGTTCTGTCTTGACTTTGGAAAGAGTAATAGCTACCTGGTCTGAAAAGAGTGTTTGTTGAGAATGCAACATTTCCAATTCTGATATCTTCTTTAATTGTGATTTATTCAACCCATATGCAAATGCCAGTTTAATTATTTTTTTACAAAATCTTTGGTGGCATCCCATAGAATCCGGGGGTTGTCAACTGAATTTTTGTTTTTTATGGTTATTGATTTAGTTCAATTTCAAGATGATCACAGAATGTAGTAGTTTGTAGTAATGAAACTTTGAAATCCCATCTTGTGGCTCTTTTAGGAGATTCTGACATTTGAAGTTGGCAGTAGTAAGTGGGGTGGTCAGACAAGCTCATATGTCGAATTTCTATTTTCTTGATTAAAGTAAATAGAGGTATAGATAATAGTATGAAATCGTCTGTGAGTAGAAAGTGTACTCTCTTCATTTAGGATTATGTGCTCGCCAGACATCAATGAGGTTGTACCAGACAAGCTAAATTACTTCTATGCTCGTTTTGAGGCAAATAACACTGAAACATGCATCAGCTGTTCCGGACGACTGTGAGATCACGCTCTCCGTAGCCAATGTGAGTAAGGCCTTTAAACAGGTCAACAATCACAAGGCCAGACGGATTACCAGGACGTGTACTCCGAGCATGTGCTGACCAACTGGCAAGTGTCTTCACTGGCATTTTCTGTAATACCAACATGTTTCAAGCAGACCACCATAATCCCTGTGCCCAAGAACACGAAGGTAACCTGCCTAAATGACTACCAACCCGATGCACTCAAGTCTGTAGCCATGAAGTTCTTTGAAAGGCTGGTCATGGCTCACATCAGCACCATTATCCCAGAAACCCTAGACCCACTCCAATACTGCCCCAACAGATCCACAGATGATGCAATCGCTATTGCACTCCACACTGCCCTTTCCGACCTGGACAAAAGAAACACCTACAGTTGAAGTCGGAAGTTTACATACACCTTAGCCAAATACATTTAGCCTCAGTTTTTCACAATTCTTGACATTTAATCCTAGTAAAAATTCCCTGTTTTAGGTCAGTTATGATCTCCACTTCATTTTAAGAATGTGAAATGTCAGAATAATAGTACAGAGAGTGATTTATTTCAGCTTTTATTTCTTTCATCACATTCCCAGTGGGTCAGAAGTTTACATACACTCAATTAGTATTTGGTAGCGTTGCCTTTAAATTGTTTAACTTTGGTCAAATGTTTCGGGTAGCCTTCCACAAGCTTCCCACAATAAGTTGAAGAAATTTTGGCCCATTCCTCCTGACAGAGCTGGTGGAACTGAGTCAGGTTTGTGGGCCTCCTTGCTCACACACGCTTTTTCAGTTCCGCCAACAACTTTTGTATGGGATTGAGGTTAGGGCTTTGTGATGGCCAATCCAATACCTTGACTTTGTTGTCCTTAAGCCATTTTGCCACAACTTTGGAAGTGTGCTTGGGGTCATTGTCCCTTTGGAAGACCCATTTACGACCAAGCTTTAACTTCCTGTCTGATGTCTTGAGATGTTGCTTCAATATATCCACATAATTTTCATCCTCATGATGCCATCTATTTTGTGAAGTGCACCAGTCCCTCCTGCAGCAAAGCACCCCCACAATATGATGCTGCCACCCCAGTGATTCAGTGTTGAGATGGTGTTCTTCAGCTTGCAAGCCTCCCCCTTTTTCCTCCAAACATAACGATGGGCATTATGGCCAAAGAGTTATATTTTTGTTTCATCAGACCAGAGGACATTTCTCCAAAAAGTATAATCTTTGTCCCCATGTGCAGTTGCAAACCGTAGGCTGGCTTTTTTATTGCGGTTTTGGAGCAGTGGCTTCTTCCTTGCTGAGCGGCCTTTCAAGTTATGTCGATATAGGACTTGTTTTACTGTGGATAAAGATACTTTTGTGCCAGTTTTCTCCAGCATCTTCACATGGTCCTTTGCTGTTGTTCTGGGATTGATTTGCACTTTTCGCACCAAAGTACGTTCATCTCTAGGAGACAGAACGCGTCTCCTTCCTGAGCGGTATGACGGCTGCGTGGTCCCATGGTGTTTATACTTTCTTACTATTGTATGTACAGATGAACGTGGTACCTTCAGGCGTTTGGAAATTGCTCACAAGGATGAACCAGACTTGTGGAGGTCTACAACTTTCTTTCTGAGGTCTTGGCTGATTTCTTTTGATTTTCCCATGGTGTCAAGCAAAGAGGCACTGAGTTTGAAAGTAGGCCTTGAAATACATCCACAGGTGCACCCCCAATTGACTCAAATTATGTCAATTAGCCTATCAGATTCTTCTAAAGCCATGACATCATTTTCTGGAATTTTCCAAGCTGTTTAAGGGCGCAGTCAATTTAATGTAAACGTAACACTCCACTAGAACTGTGGTGATACAGTGAATTATAAGTGAAATAATCTCTCTTTAAACAATTGTTGGAAAAATGACATGTCATGCACACAGTAGATGTCCTAACCGGCTTGCCAAAACTATAGTTTGCTAACATGAAATTGAGTTGTTGAATAACGAGTTTTAATGACTCCATCCTAAGTGTATGTAAACTTCTGACTTCAACTGTACCATGATATTTGCATTACTACTAAGTAAACCTCCAATTGGTCCCCACTCTTCCACCTGCTAAAACTCCTCACCCCGATTTGGGTTGTTATCCCAATGCCCGGCAGACCACCCCCGACCCCCTCGGATCCCATGGCCCTGGAAAGACCGGGACCCATTCTTCGAAAAGAGCACACAGTGCCTCCCACAGAACAGAAGCAGATCAACCGCCAAATGCATTTACATCTCCCTCAACTTGATTTGTATTATATATAGGCATTCAAAAAAATGTGTGTGTGTGTGTATACATACATATATATATATATATATATATATATATTTCATATCCGAAAGTACATTATGGCAAGCAGTTATTGTTTTAGCAAACAATTATTGTGATTCATCTTATATTGTCTGTAACATATTTTACTCCCTTGCAACAGTTGTGGGATACACACTCACACACACTCAACCCCTTTCCCCCACAACAACCATAGACTCATATTCAGTTGGACTATCCCAGAGCCCAGCTCAAGAAAGGTCTTGATTTACCAATGCGTATACAGTTGCACTGTTTGAGAAGGCCTGCAAAACTGATCAAAAAATGGCCAGAAATGAGAAGATTTGATAAACCATTGTCACGTCCTAGGTGACGGAGGTCAGATATACCCCCTTTCCCCTGAAACACCCAGACATGGTCCCCCGTAGTAACCATATTCCCAAGAATCTCTGTGCAGTCAGACCTTTGATTTTCTGCCACAATAATATGCCCCCTCTCTGAATGTCCGAGTGTGACCCCCCCTCCCCATGGGTTACTGCAGCTAGTGTTGCCAGCACTGCCACTGCCTGGGTGGGGGCACCCCACCGGAGTCCCCACCGGCTAGATACAGTTTCGCCAAGGTTCTCATTAGCAGCTTTGAGAATTTCCTTGTATATTATGTTCTCACTTTTTATGGATATCTTTAAGAAATGTCTTTCTTCTTGCCACTCTTCCATAAAGGCCAGATTTGTGCAATATACGACTGATTGTTGTCCTATGGACAGAGTCTCCCACCTCAGCTGTAGATCTCTGCAGTTCATCCAGAGTGATCATGGGCCTCTTGGCTGCATCTCTGATCAGTCTTCTCCTTGTATGAGCTGAAAGTTTAGAGGGGCGGCCAGGTCTTGGTAGATTTGCAGTGGTCTGATACTCCTTCCATTTCAATATTATCGCTTGCACAGTGCTCCTTGGGATGTTTAAAGCTTGGGAAATCTTTTTGTATCCAAATCCGGCTTTAAACTTCTTCACAACAGTATCTCGGACTTGCCTGGTGTGTTCCTTGTTCTTCATGATGCTCTCTGCGCTTTTAACGGACCTCTGAGACTATCACAGTGCAGGTGCATTCATACGGAGACTTGATTACACACAGGTGGATTGTATTTATCATCATTAGTCATTTAGGTCAACATTGGATCATTCAGAGATCCTCACTGAACTTCTGGAGAGAGTTTGCTGCACTGAAAGTAAAGGGGCTGAATAATTTTGCACGCCCAATTTTTCAGTTTTTGATTTGTTAAAAAAGTTTGAAATATCCAATAAATGTCGTTCCACTTCATGATTGTGTCCCACTTGTTGTTGATTCTTCACAAAAAAAATACAGTTTTATATCTTTGTTTGAAGCCTGAAATGTGGCAAAAGGTCGCAAAGTTCAAGGGGGCCGAATACTTTCGCAAGGCACTGTATCTCTTCGATGATATATCGTTCGTGGAAGTCTGGTTTCTCCTCTGAATCACATGGGAGAATACTTGCAGCTGGAGATTACGCACCAATTTCAACGCAGGACACCAGGCAAAGGCAACATTTACCACATACCTGGTAAATGTAGTCTCTTATGGTCAATCTTCCAATGATATGCCTACAAATACGTCACAATGCTGCAAACACCTTGGGGAAACGACAGAAAGTGTAGGCTCATTCCTTGCGCATTCACAGCCATATAAGGAGACAATGGAAAACAGCGCCTCAAATTTTGCTCACTTCCTGTTTGAAGTTTCATCTTGGTTTCGCCTGTAGCATCAGTTCTGTGGCACTCACAGATAATATCTTTGCAGTTTTGGAAACGTCAGAGTGTTTTCTTTCCAAAGCTGTCAATTATATGCATAGTCGAGCATCTTTTCGTGACAAAATATCTTGTTTAAAACGGGAACGTTTTTCATCCAAAAATTAAATACTGCCCCTAGATTTTCCTTTTCGGCCTGGGACCCAAATTAGAAATCTTGTATTTTCCTGGGACCAAAGCTTAGGAAAATATGCAACTATACATAAATATTGGTACATCTCATTGCCCTTATGCCTAAAACAAATGCAATATAGACAAAAACAAATAAAAAATAATTGTCTTTATAAATATATATGCATGTTTATTTTCCACCATTAAAAACACTCTTACATTTCTGTCTCGGTTGGAACTGTTAAAATAATTCAATTTCATTCTAAACTGGAATAAACTGATTGGTCACATCACACAGATGAATCACACACACACACACACACACACACACACACACACACACACACATACACACACACACACACACACACACACACACAGGCTTTTTGATAGTGCAACCCTAAGTAACAATACAGATGAAAAATGAACAGGCCTACTGTAGATCTTACTGTATAAATTGTTAAAATAAAATCTAGGTTTGAACTGTTGCTGTTAAAATACAATGCGTATTTTTTTATTCTGAACTAGAATAAACAGATTGAACACATCACACAGATGTAGACCAGAAAACACACACAACCAGTCCTAATGAGGGGCTGGTTGAAGTTTTCCACAAGCATGTCTGTTCTGGGCTCAGTTTTTGACAGTGCAACGCGGAGGTCATACTCCGCGATAAGACTGTTTCTGTTCTTGTTTTTTTGAGTATGTCAGAGTTGAGACCCCTGACTTGCATAGGTATGTGGTACCAAACTGGATCAGAACATCTACTGCTTTCGCAGTCAGACAGGAGACCGCTTCCTGCTGCAACCCAGAACTGTGTGAGTGTTTGCCTCAATCACTTTATTCCAGTTCAAAATACTAATTATTACTTGTATTTTAACAGCAAGTTCCAACTTAGACTAGTTTTCAATAATAATTTCTACAGGAAGATTTATAGTAGGCCTGATCATTTTTCATCTTAATCTGTACTGTTACTAAGGGTTGCACCATCAGTAACAAGCTAGCCTGTTTGGCTAATGTTAGCTATTAGCTGTGTACAAGGCCAGGGGATTGTTTGAAAGATAAGCTCACATCTACTACTATGAGAGATAGTACTCCTTTATTTCTGCTGATCATCACCTGTTATAAAATGACAACAATGCCTTGCTAGTTGACTTACTTTTCCGCTGTCGAAGCACTGTTTCCTGAAGCATTCTGCCCTGTTCTGAAAGAACTCCCAGGGTTTACCATCATGCAGTGGATGTTTTGTCAGGACGTATTGTTTTATTAATTTGTGTGCGCTTTCCACGTTATTTCTCAAAGTTTGTATGAAAGAGATAAACCCATCCCTGTATTTGCGTTTCATGACAATTGAGCTCAGTCAGAACTTGTGGCTAGCATGAGTCCATTTGATGACAGTGGTGAGTGATGGCGAGTGGGAAGGACACGTCATTGGCTGACAGTGCATCATCTGCTGCTGAACGACAGCGCTGCATCGTATGTCGCGGAGTGATCTTCAAGAAAACTGTAGAAAAAATATCAGTTGATCCGTGAAGAACACAGGCATCTACCACTCGCATAGCTGCCAAACTGAGCAGAGGCCGCTGCTAAGCAGAGAGCGCACTGAACAGAGAGCACAGATGCACTTGGCCAAATCAATTCCAGTAATTAAAGAAATAATTACAAATTTACTCTGACACGTTGCATCCCACCATTAACAGGTCCGAGACCCACTTTGGGTCGCGACCCATACTTTAAGAAAAGCTGGTGTTGGGTTGTGGACTGTTCCATCAGTATATGTAGGACCATAAATAAATACATTAGATGTAAATATATAAGTATAATTCAATATAAAATGTATATCCCTCATCTGCACAAAATAGAAAGCTCTCACAACCCCTGCTCACAGACATACATCTGGGAAATGCAACCATTTCCATTCTCACTCAACGCCACACTTTCCCAAACAACAAAAAACACACACCACACCATCCATCTCAATACAACCACACATACCCACATACTGTGCCTTATGTCTGCTGTGTTTTTATCTCCACCATGTTGAATTAGTGATTTTGTGTTCCATTTAGTTCTTTTTGAAGATCGATAGAAAAGAAAAGCTATATCTTTTTTTGGTCGATAGCCCTAACTCTCTGAGTTAGTGATTGCTGTTTAGCAGTCTGATGGCCTTGAGATATAAGCTGTTTTTCAGTCTCTGATGCACCTGTACTGGTCTCACCTTCTGGATGGTAGCGGGGTGAACAGGCAGTGGCTTGGGTGGTTGTTGTCCTTGATGATCTTTTTGGCCTGCCTGTGACAATGGGTGCTGTAGGTGTCCTGGAGGGCAAGTAGTTTGCCCACGGTGATGCGTTGTGCAGACCGCACCACCCTCTGGAGAGCCCTGCGGTTGTGGGCAGTGCAGTTGCTGTATCAGGTGGTGATACAGCCTGACAGGATGCTCTCAATTGTGCATCTGTAGAACTTTATGAGGGTTTTAGGTGACAAGCCAAATTTCTTCAGCCTCCTGAGGTAGTAGAGGCGCTGTTGCGCCTTCTTCACCACACTGTCCGTGTGGGTGGACCACTTTGCTGTTTCTTGAAGTCCACGATCATCTCCTTTGTTTTCCTGACACAACACTCCAAGTGCCCTCACCTCCTCCCTATAGGCTGTCTCGTCGTTGTTGGTCATCAAGCCTACTACTGTTGTGGTCTGCAAACTATGGACAAAAAACATGGCTCATGACACCAATCCTACACACTAACAACGATGCAGAAGAGAACTACAACCATGCTCAGATGAAAACAAGGAGTTTAGTAGAGAGATCAATCGGAGTCCTAAAGTCCAGATTCAGATGCATTGACCGCTCTTGGGGAGTTATTTTATACAGCCCAGAAAAAAACATGCAAAATCATAAGCTTAGCATGTACCTTGCACAACATCTGCAAACAACACAGGATGCCACACCCCAATATACCTGACATTCTACCAGCTGTACCTGACCAGGATGTTGCCGCTGGTAGATGTAATGCTGGCCTACTAGCAAGAAATGACCCCATAAGGAGGAGATTCACATGACAAAACATAAAGTTTGTATGATATCGAAACAGAATTATTTTAGAATATTATTCTTCAAGTCTTCTTCGCTTCTGCATTGCAAACTTCTTCTCTGGGGCTAACTTCTCTTTCTCAAGGGCTAATCTCTCGCCTTCCACCTTCAGCAGCTCCTCCTGCACCCTGAGCATGGCCGTGACCTCCCCCAGGAGCGTACTCTGGACACCCACCATCTCATCTACACCAGCAAGCCTCCTTGGGGTGTCATAATGGATATGGATCTGAGACAGGCGCATCTCCTATGTGCCTTCAGTGATTATCTGTTGAGAAAATACAATTAATCTGTTATGGAATGATATGTGTTGTGGGCCTATTATATAATAATAAACGTTTTAAATGAGATATCAAACAAACACCTACCCCTGCTTGTTCTTCTGTCATATGATTATGACGATCCATGGCTCCCACATCTGGGCACATGGGCATGTGGATGATGTCCAGTGTTATTTCTGGAAGGTCAAAAAACATTTTTTCAGCATGACAACAAAGTTTGAAGAGCTGTAGGCTTGCTGTGATGAGAGAAGTAAACAAGTGTAACATTAGCTGCACAACTGGATAATTTTGTAAACATGAACATTTGATGGCGCCACTGCCACAGATACAGTTGGCTACCAGACAATTAAAGAAAACAAATGAAATGTGCATTATCTAGCTAGCTAGTAATTAGGAATATATTACAATATTCTAGACGTGTTATATAGCTAGAATTAGCTCGTCAATTTGCAAAGAAGAACTTTGCTATCTTAGTTAATGTTAATGTCGTTAGCTATGTTGGCTAATTAGTCAGAGTCAATGCCCGACCGCAGTCCCTGTACTACCGTCTCTCCTATCATGGACAACACCTTCTCCTGAGCTGGTCCACATGAATGATCGATACCCCCCTCCAGTCTTCAACTCCCTGCTTCTTTCAGCTCCCTTCTTCTTAGCAGCCGACTTCTTGTTTACGGCTTCCCTGTCCCTTGCCATGCTGACCCTAACAAGCCAATTTATATTTTGCTGTGTTTATCAAAAGTGTTGGAAAAACTTGTTAATACCCAACTGACTGGCTTTGTTTTTGTCTATAGTACTCTCTCTGGTATGCAATATGATTTCCGCTCATGTTATGGATCTGTCACTCAAACCTTAAAGGTCCTAAATTATGTCACCATTTCCCTTGATTCTAAGCAATGTTGTGCTGCTATTTTATTGACTTGGCCAAAGCTGTTGATACAGTAGACCATTCCATTCTTGTGGGCCGGCTAAGGAGTATTGGTGTCTCTGAGGGGTCTTTGGCCTGGTTTGCTAACTACTTCTCTCAAAGAGTGAACTGCATTAAGTCAGAACATGTGCTGCCACTACCTACCAAGGGAGTGCCCCAAGGCTCGATCCTAGGTCCCACGCTCTTCTCAATTTACATCAGCTACATAGCTCAGGCAGTAGGAAGCGCTCTCATCCATTTATATGCAGATGATAGTCTTATACTCAGCTGGCCCCTCCCCAGATTGTGTGTTAAATGCTCTACAACAAAGCTTTCTTGGTGTCCAACAAGCTTTCTCTGCCCTTAACCTTGTTCTGAAACCTCAAAAACATAGGTAATGTGGTTTGGTAAGAAGAATGCCCCTCTCCCCACCAGTGTGATTACTTCCTCTGTTTAGAGCTTGAGGTAGTCACCTCATACAAGTACTTGGAAATATGGCAAGACGGTACACTGTCCTTCTCTCAGCACATATCAAAGCTGCAGGCTAAGGTTAGGTTTGGACTTGGCTCCTCTTTCACCCCAGCTGCCAAACTAACCCTGATTCAGATCACCATCCTACCCATGCTAGATTATGGAAACATAATTTATAAATTGTCAGGTAAGGAGGGTGCTCTCGAGCAGCTAGATGTTCTTTACCATTCGGCCACCCTATGCTCCTCTGTAAACTGGTCATCTCTGTATAACCGTCGCAAGACCCACTGGTTGATGCTTATTTATAAAACCCTCTTAGGCCCCTCTCCCCCCATCTGAGATACTTACTGCAGCCCTCATCCTCCACATACTACACCCGTTCTGCCAGTTACATTCTATTAAAGGACCCACATTGTGCACACATCCCTGGGTCGCTCTTCTTTTCAGTTCGCTGCAGATTGCAACTGGAACGAGCTGCAAAAAACACTAAAACTGGACAGTTTTTTTCTCCATCTCTTCATTCAAAGACACTCTTACTGACATTTGTGGCTGCTTTGGGTGATGTATTGTTCTCTCTACCTTCTTGCCCTTTGCTGTTGTCTATGCACAATTATGTTTGTACGGTGTTTTGTGCTGCTACCATGTCGTATTGTCATGTGTTGCTGCCATACTATGTTGTTGTTTAAGGTCTCTCTTTACGTATTGCTGTGGTGCTCTCTCTTGTCGTCATGTGCGTTTTGTCCTATATCTTTATTTAACATTTTTAATCCCAGCCCCGCAGGAGGCCTTTTGGTAGGCCGTCATTGAAAATAAAACTTTGTTCTTAACTGACTTGCCTCGTTAAATAAAACATTTAAAAACCCGACGGCATAGACCGACTCGGCCATTCTCGCCTTTCCTCTCTTTTTGGTCTCTGCAGTGACCCCGCAGTTATCAAGTCTCCCCAACAGCAACCTTTTCCTGGCTGCTATTTCCTCCACCATCACTTCAAGATCTTATTTGCTTTAGTTTTTATTGCACTTTCCTTGGTTATCCATTTTTGGTTTCGCTGTAGCTTGTCTGATGGTTATAATTTGTGAAAAATATAGTTTTTTTGTGTGTGTAAAGTGTTTGCGAGCCAACTAAACATGTTTTATTCTTGAGACATAAAGCAAAAAAATAGATACAATAAAATGGGCCAAATCCTATCATCCCATTGGTTTCAAGCACATCGCTAATGTCAATGCCACGAAAGATATTTACTAAGTTCAAAAGAAAGATGTTCCTAAAAACGATGAATTCCTAAGAACATTTTGAGGAATTGCATTATTTGAACTTTTTATTTATTTGTAATTAGTATTTTGTGAATCCGATCCTGGTCGTTGTGGTTGAATCTGTGTTTGAAATTCATTGCTAGTAAACTATAAAAATTGAGTCGCACAATCCATATATAAACGGACAGTAATTTTGGGGGTAAATCACCAACGTTTCGGCGTCACTGTGCCTCCTTCAGGGTGATGTCATGAACTCTTGAACCAGGTTATGTAGACAAACAGTTCAATTAGTGCAACCAATGACAATAGTGGGGCATGTGTCATAATGATTAAGTTAATTAGAATGAATTGAGTGAAACTGTTAAAAAACAATAGTTTATGGCATATGAAATATATAGGCTATTAGGCATATATATAGGCATATGATATATATAGGTTATCATATACAAACATAATTTAATATTGTACATAATATTAGCATCAGCATACATTATTGTTTAATTCACTTTCACATGTTTAATTGTTTCCTATTTCATTTATATTTGTCACATGTAATCTTTTGGTTGAACCTTAATGCATAATAAGAATCATCAACTGGGGGAACATATTAGGTGTACCCTAATAAGCTGTAGAAAGAATATATCAAATTATAAGTCTTGTTCAAAAAAGGGTGAATTGTTCTCAACTTGCCTAGCTGGTTAAATAAAGGTGAAACAAAAAAATAAGAAGGACCTGAGATCAAAGTCAATATTCAGACCACTAGGGGTCAATGTTTTTAGATAGGATATCCAGTAAGCCTCTCTTTGTAGTAGTAGGATCTCGATGTTACCTCCTCTCCTTGGTAGAGCAACATCCTCAATTTGAGGGAGGAGATTGGATGGTGACCTGCTACTGGATAGTCAATGTTCTTACACCTGATTGAGCTGCGGGTGTTCAGCTATGCGTTGTTTTAATTGTCTTTTTCTTTGTCCTACGTGGCTTTTCCACATGAACAGGTGATGATATAGATTACGCCCTTGCTCTTTCATTGAGATGATATCCCTAACATTTGTCAACCTGTATTTGGGTGTCTGAAGGATGTTTTTGTAGTGCTATTGCACTGTGCGCATGAACCACATTTGTAGTTCCCATTTGGAATGGGTGTCAAATGTGTCTGAGTGGGCTCAGGGGGTATGTCAGATCTCACCAAGCTATCTCTAATATTGTGACCACGCTTATAGACCACCAGTGGGGGTTCCTTGAAGAGGTGTGTGATTTTTGTTGTTGTCTGATTGCAGAATATGCCAGTGCTTTTTCAGGATGGCTTTCATTTTCTCCGAATGGTTGCGTTTTTCTTTGGTTGAGTTTTTCCTCTCTTGTTTTTTGTTTTTTTTAAGATATTTTTATCATTGCAGCATCAATATTATGTCCTTGTAGCCTCTCATTTAGAATGCATCTGTCGTTTTTTTTTTTGCATTGCTGTTAAGATCTGTCTTGTGGCCACAGATTAGTTTAACCCTGCATAACTGGCTATATGGTAGACCATTCTTGAGGGGAAGGGGATGCATACTATCCGCACATAGCAAGGTATTGCAGTCTGTGGGCTTTGTGTCTAAGTCTGCTTGACTGAGGGACCTGACAGATAATTGTAAGGTACAGAGGTGAGATGGTCATTTTAAAAACAAGTTAACCACTATTATTGCACACAGAGTGAGGCCATGCAATATATTTTACTCCTGAATTTAATTAGGCTTGCCATAACAAATGGTTTAAATACTTATTGAGTCAAGACATTTCGGCTTTAAATGTTTTATTAATTTGTAAAAATGTCTAAAAAACATCATTCCACTTTGAAATTATGGAGTATTGTGTGTAGGCCAGTGACACAATCTCAATTTAATCAATTTTACATTCAGGCTGTAACACAACAAAATGTGGAAAAAGTCACTGTAAGAGTTAGCTTTCCCTCGTTTTTATTTTAATTACATCAATACCTTTTTTGAATATTCAAACGGAAGGCACTGGTCATATTTCTCTGTTATTTGAGGGTCACTATTGACAACTTTGTTGAATTTATTAAAGGTCATCTAGACTTTTAGGCCTCAACCATCGGCCACATCTGTAATAAATACACTTTGGGGGGTTCGGGATATTTTTTTGTATGTTTTTTGCATGTCTGTAGGGTGTAGGAAACGCCATGCCTCACACATAGCATACAATGCATATGAAAAGTATTCACACCCCTTCCCCTTTCCACATTTTGCTACATTACAACCTTATTCTAAAATGGATTTAAAAAACATTTCCCTCATCAATCTACAGACAATACCCCATAATGACAAAGCAAAAACTGTTTTTTAGAAATGTTTGCAAATGTATTAAAAATAAAAACCTGGTCCTTTATTTACATAAGTATTCAGACCTTTTGCTATGGGAAATTGAGCTCAGGTGCATCATGTTTCCATGATCATCCTTGAGAGGTTTCTACAAGTTGGAGTCCACCTGTGGTAAATTCAATTGATTGGACATGATTTTGAATGGCAACGCACCTGTCTATATAAGGTTGACAGTGCATGTCAAAGCAAGAACCGAAGCCATGAGGTCAAAGGAATTGTCCGTAGAACTCCTAGACAGGATTGTGTCGAGGTACAGGTCTGGGGAAGGACAACCATCTCTGCAGCACTCTACCAATCAGGCCTTTATGGTAGAGTGGCCAAACGGAAGCCACTCCTCAGTTAAAGGCACATGCCAGCCCAAAAGGCACCTAAAGGACTCTCAGATCATGAGAAATAAGATTCTATGGTCTGATGAAACCAAGATTGAACTCTTTGGCCTGAATGCCAAGCCACCCATCTGGAGGAAACCTGGCACCATCCCTACAGTGAAGCATGGTTGTGGCAGCATCATGCTGTGGGGATGTTTTTCAGCGGCGGGGACTGGGAGACTAGTCAGGATCGAGGGAAAGATGAACAGAGCAGAGAGATCCTTGATGAAAACCTGCTCCAGATCGCTCAGGACCTCAGACTGGGGCGAAGGTTCACCTTCCAACAGGATAATGACCCTAAGCACGCAGCCAAGACGACACATGAGTGGCTACGGGACAAGTTCTTGAGTGGCCCAGCCAGAGTCCGAACTTGAACCCGGTCAAACATCTCTGGAGAGACCTGAAAATAGCTGTGCAGCGACACTCCCCATCAAACCTGACAACGCTTGAGAGTACCTGCAGAGAAGAATGGGAGAAACTTGTATTATCATAACCAAGAAGATTTGAGGCTGTAATCGCTGCCAAATGTCTTTCAACAAAGTACTGAGTAAAGGGCCTGAATACTTATGTAAATGTGATCTTTCAGTTTTGCATTTTTAATACATTTGCAAAAATGTCTATATACCTGTTTTTGCTTTGTCTTTATTGGGTATTATCTGTAGATTGTTGAGGGAAATAAACTTTAATACATTTTTGAAAAAGGCTGTAATGTAACAAATCTGGAAAAAGTAAATGGGTCTGAATACTTTCCGAATGGGCTGTATTTCTGAAGAGTGTTATTCGTAATGATCTGTCAAGAACAAAAATTGGCGATTGGCGTATTTGTTTGGCCACCCTGAACACCCACGTTATACACACCTGTCATTAGAATAATGAAGTACAGTGTTAAATCGTTGAAACAAGTATGGGGAATAACTGAAAGGACAACTGAATAATAACATAACTTAATGTGTATCTTGTTAAAATGGTCCAGTAGAGTAGACATTTTCATTTTGGTTATGCACACATCACTAAATAATTTGACATTGTTGGTCCAAGTATTAATCTAGTACAAACTGCTCATTCTCCTCAATACTCACTTCAGAATGTGTGAGAGCCGCTGGAGTCGCACATTTCCTGCTCTCTACCCAATGTGTGTGTATGTGTGCAGGCACTGCGGCGGAACAGTGGGAGATGGGAGCAGGCCTGAGTAGAGTAGGGAGGTAGGTGCGCTGTGTTCAGCACTACTCACCAAGCAGACTGGGGCCTGGAGAGCGGGGTGGATAGGAGGAGGGGCACATTCACACTAACCCTCCCGTGAGTTAGCTGTGGAGGAAGCCTCCACGCCTGGATAAACCCCATCAAAAGCGTATTAGATCTCCCTCCCTTCCCCCCCTTTCCACTCCCCCCGTCTCCCCCTTTCACACTCCTCCTCCCCCCTGCTGTATAATAGTATCTGGTCGAGCCACGTGGCGTGCCGACACGCGGTCGGGCAAAAGGGGAGTGATGATGAATTGCTCCCTGTTGGTGTTATCCGTGATGATAATTATTAATTTTCTCTCCCTCTTCCCTGGGAACGGGGGTCCGGAATGTGGCGGCATTCCAGAGCGGGCCGCCGGAAAGCCCGCTGTCATCACTTATCCCTGACAGATCCCGGGCCGAAGGCTAAACGCTGATGAAAATAAAAAGCGCTCATTTGATTTGTCCCATTTTCGCAGTTTGTGTGTCGTCCCCCCCCCATAAGTCCTCCTCTCTCATTCAACGTCCCCCTTTCTCACTCCCTCCTGGCCTCTCTCCCACCTTCTCTTTCTGTCTCTCGCCTTCTATTTCTCTCCCTCCCTCTCTCTCTCCCTAACCTATGCAGAGGTGGGTGGGCTGTAGTATTGGTGTGTAGCAGCCTCGTGGGGGTCTTATTTTTGGCTTACCCACCATGGTTAACTAAGCCTGTACTCTGCTTCAGTCTTTGGTGTTTCACGTTACAGTTTTGAAGCTTTGAGCTGATTAAGCTGGAATTAAGCCTATTTATCCCAGCGTTTCCTTTTCACTTTTTCATTCTTCCATTTTACTTTCTGTACGGGACATGCTATTACATTTTTCAGAAATAAAGTATCTGTAAGAGTTTTTAATAGAATTTAAACAGTATCGTATGTTTTTTGTAATCGTATTCCGAGTAAGTAATTATTTTTCAGTCCCTTCCAGAGCTGAAGATCTTTTGATTCCTTCTAGTGTTTTAAACATTTTTTTTTTATATGGATCATAAAGTCAAGATTTTTTTCTATCTTACGGAGCTCCCAGAGCTTCACTGCGACTAACCTGCCTAGTCTAACTCACTTCTCAATTTCAACAGTCCTCTTATTCAGTTGAATGAAGGCCAACCTATGGTCTGGAATGAAGGCAGTCATTGTTAACAAAAATTAGGTTTAGTTTTAGTAGTTTGTGTTGAGCAATTCGTCATTAGTAGTTTTAGACAGTATATTTATCAGGTTTAAGGTTTAGTTGTCTGTATTAAGAGACTGCTGATTTGTTTTGTTCAGGCAGAGTGTATTTGTCAGGATTATGAAAGTTAAACATTCTAGAGACTTGGGTTCAGTGCTGCCAATGCAACCTGTGATCTCACGCTTTATAACGTTGAAACCTCAACTCACCAGACATTTCCAAACAGAACAAAATCTGAGATGTTTGTAAGTTTCATTTCTTTGATTGTTTTAATGGACTTCCTCTCTCTGTCCCATCGAAAAAGTTGAAAACAACGCAGAGGTGACAATCAATCCCGCTTATGAGGCGTTGTCAACGGCGACGAGAGCCGAGGCTGATCCCTACCCCAAATACCAGCGAGAGGTGAATCCGCTCTGCCTGACGAGCAATTAGGCCTAATTTCCCAATTACCTCGCGACTGAGCGTTCCTGTGGCGTTCATTAAAAGCCATAATTGCATTGGGTTGACATGCTCCTTTTTCCCACTTTGGGACGTTTCTCCCAGTCTGGCTCAGTGCTAGTGCTAGGTTCCCGCCCCTGCCTGTCTGAATCAATAAAGGCTGATTGTAGAACGCGGCGTTGAGTGTGTGGAACATGGAGTCGATGACGGCCCAGTGATTATGAAGTATGGACCCCCAGTATGTTTGTGTGTGTCCAACCTCCTTTTCTCGGGACACACATTCACTCTTGCTTTGAAATTCCTGAGCGGGGAGTGTTGAACCACACCTTTAATGCTGATGTGTGGTGTAAATACTAAGCATAATGTCTTGCTCATTTCAAGGATTGCTGTACCCGAGGGATATTTTAGCTTCATGGCCCACCAAGTTCAACCACCACCCTCTCAGAAGTAAGCTATCATGACTCCTTCACTATTTCACACTCACTGTCTCTCTATTTCCCTCTCTCTTTTCCTTCTCTGCCATGCTCTTTTCCTGTCTATATCTCCCTCCCATGGCTCGCTCTTTCTCTCCCCTTGCATTGATTCTGGTCCTCTTTGTCTGCGAGAACCGGCATCCAAATTGTCAGCTGCGGCAGGATTAAAAGCTATTAGTTCTGCATCATTGCCACTACAAGTGCGCTCTAGAGATTGATAGTGACTCTCTTCCTTCAGTTGGGGGAGAAACAAGAGGAAAACTGGCCTGAGGGGGTCGTTTTTACCTCACACATCTAAAGAGAACAGTCACCTCCAGGCCGTGTGTGTGTGTGTGTGTGTGTGTGTGTGTGTGTGTGTGTGTGTGTGTGAGAGAGAGAGAGAGAGATTTCAATTTGTTTAGTTACGTGAATTGTTTTTCACTCAAGTGTTTGTTTATAGCTTAAGGCTCAGTCATGTATTTGAGTCTGAAATGAACACCCACCATGAATTCATAGAAATAGTGTAATTACAAAATGATGATCTATTCACAAATGGCTGTGCAATATGCATCTATACTGTACACACATACCATTCAAGAATACCCACGGCATTACATATACACACAGGCCTACCCTTTAAGAGCAATACAAACAATAAGATATGCACAAACACACACACAAGGGTTTATTTTCATCATGAAATGACTCTTACTTTACAATACACGGGCTGTGTTCGAATTAGACCTAGTAGCCACCACATTAAAAAGCCGACATTGCTTATTTTGTGTAACACACCGGTATTAGCCGGTCAGCAAAATATGCCCAGTATTATCAGGGACAGCCAAAAAGTAATTTATTTATTTTGTGAAGCGACAGGCCTCAGACGAGGTGAGGTGTACCACATGGGACCACCGTGTGTCGACTCAGCCAAATGTAAGGCTCCATGTTGTTTTTAGATGGGAGGTTGCAGAGAGGGGACCCTTGGTTCTATTGAGTTCTGCCCTTCCACAGCGAGCCACGACTGCCCACACAGTAGCTGTGGGAGGATGCCAAAGGTTTAGCACCCACTCAATAAATAATGTAGTTTGGTTTACCTTGGTGTCCATATCCTGTGACGTAGATATACACTGCCGGTCAAACATTTTAGAACACCTACTCATTCAAGAGTTTTTATTTATTTTTACGATTTTCTACATTGTAGAGTAATAGTGAGCACATCAAAACTATGAAATAACACGTATGGAATCAGGTAGTAACCCAAAAAGTGTTAAACAAATCAAAATATATTTGAGATTCTTCAAATAGCCACCCTTTGCCTTGATGACAGCTTTGCACACTCTTGGCATTCTCTCAACCAGCTTCATGCGGTAGTCAACTGGAATGCATTTCAATTAATAGGTGTGCCTTGTTAAAAGTACATTTGTGGAATTTCTTTCCTTAATGTGTTTGAGTTGTGTTGTGACAAGTTAGGGGGGGTATACAGCAAATTGCCTTATTTGGTAAAAGACCAAGTCCATATTATGGCAATTCATGGCACACTTAACCAGCATGGCTACCACAGTGATACTCAATCCCCTCTGGTTTGGGCTTATTTATTTTATTGAACCTTTATTTAACTAGGCAAGTCAGTTAAGGACAAATTATTATTTACAATAACGGCTTAACCCGGACAACGCTGGGCCAATTGTGTGCCACCTTATGGGACTCCCAATCACGGCCGGATTTGATACAGCCTGTATTCGAACCAGCACCTCTTGCACTGAGATTCAGTGCCTTAGAACACTGCGTCACCCGGGAGCCCAAAGTGGGCTTAGTGGGATGATCATTTGTTTTTCAACGGGAAAATGACCCAACACGCCTCCAGGTTGTGTAAGAGTCTTTTCAGCATTTTACCATCAGGCTCTGACCCATGGCCACATTTCCCTGTATTCACAGACCAAGCTTCTCGCGCACTCCGTCGTACACTGTGTCGCTGTGTAACCTTTGTGGGGGGAGGGATTAAGGTCAGGACCTTGTCCACTGTGTAGCTTTTTCCATTTGGGGCCAAAGGAGAGGTTTTGTCCAATGCTGTGCATTATTCTGACTTCCAGGGAAAAGTAAAAGACAGTTTTTTTCTTTCTTTAAATGTAAAGAAATAACAATCAAGAATCAATAAACAAAACAATAATGTTAATAACCGAAATGAAGCTTAAAAAAAATGGTTGTGACCATTTTGGTTTTGACAATTTAGACTTATTTTGGACATTAATGTATCCCCATAGCTAGCATATGGCTAGCTAGCTCTACATTTGGACAGTTTTACATCCTCAATATATATTGTAGTCCCAAAACCATACATAAAGATTTACCAAATTTTTCACTAATTTTCTTTAAAGTGTTGGGAGACAGACATCTCACTATATGGTCATGATGGAAAGGGGTGCATCCCATTTCCTGGTTATAATTGTATCGAAACAAGCATTTCGCTACACCTGCTAAACATGTGTATGTGACCAATAAAAGTTTATTTGATTTGAGGTGTGTGGCTTAAAGCGCATTCATTCTTCAGTCTTTTAATGTGTTTCGATAATAACATCCAAAGTGGGGACAATACTTTCAGAGAAACAAAAAATTAAACAAAAACGACTAACTAGTTCAAGATTTTCTATTGAAATAATAGTGTTATAAAATTACCAAAAAATATTTTTATTTTCAAAAATACATTTTTGACTGTCAATACGAATGGGTATCTGAACAATGATTTTGTAATATCTTAATTTAACAATATGTTTGTTATTGTCTTAAAATTAATTAGAATAAATCATGATCTCAATAAATGTTCTAAGCTTGGAGACATATTTGTTTTCAAACAATTTTAACCACTTCTGTAGAATGACCCACATAGTGTAGTACTTTTGACCAGGGCCCTAAGGCCCCGGTGGTGTTGTCATATCACATTCTAACAACCCTCTCATATTTCATTTCCAGGCCATCGTGGGCTACTTTGACATTTTCTTCGACAGATACTGCGGCAACAAGGTAAGCAGCATGCGGCGTCCCTTCCGTTTTTAACAGCCACCCAATTTACATTCACGATTTGGCGTTCCCCACATCCTTGGGAGGCAATCGACACCGGGGCGCTTCCTGATTGCTGATGTAAGCACCCACCGGAGCTGGCCACTCGGAACAGCCAATGCCAAGCTCCGCGAGGGACGTGCCGACAAGTCTTTTAATTGCACGTCCTATTTTACCTACAATGTGAGCATAATGTGGCGGCAGGGTAGCCTAGTGGTTAGAGCGTTGGACTAGGAACCGGAAGGTTGCAAGTTCAAATCCCCGAGCTGACAAGGTTCAAATCTGTCATTCTGCCCCTGAACAGGCAGTTAACCCACTGTTCCTAGGCCGTCATTGAAAATAAGAATTTGTTCTTAACTGACTTGCCTAGTTAAATAAAGGTAAAATAAAAATGAAGTACATCTAGTCTTTAGAAGACTATGAGTAGAACACAGAAATAGAAGTGTCACAATGGAATGAGTTGTTAATTCATGTTGATTGCTGTTGCCCAAGACTAAATAACATGTTCTGCTTTTGAATCACAGGTGATGTTCTCCACGGGGCCACAGGTCACCAAGACGCATTGGAAGCAGACAGTATTCCTGCTAGAAAATCCCATCCCTGTACAAGCAGGTCAGTTTCCATTACAGCACTGGTTTCTTGAATGTGTGTGCGTGTGGGGATGTACGTGTGTGTGTGTGTGTGCACACGGGCCTGCATGTTTGTGCCTGTATGGACATGTCTCTCTATGTCTATTGTGGTGCACTGCATCTTCAATCCCAGCTGTCACCTGTGATGTTATTTTTTTACACGCCGATCTTCCTCGAACATCATACTGAGAGCCAGGTAATCTGTCAGTGGTGCTGATGTAGTCAGGGTGTGCAACGCTAGTTATCTGTCACCTATAGAGAGACAGAGTGAGATCAAAACTAATCAGTCAGTCATCAAAAACACAATGTAAAACTTTATCTTATAGCTGTCATGACTGTCCACGAGAATCCAAATAGATCAGGTTTCCAATAAATAACTTCAATCAGACCCCCTCTCACCCTAGAGGGGGGAAGGAAAGAACTAGGGGGGGTTATCAACTCTAGCCCTGTTGTAAATCAAGGGAGAAGATTCAGGTCTGAACTCTCAAGATTCAGCAAAGGAATGTAATTTGATTCAACAGACATTTTCCCACTAAAACTCTAACACTTTCAAAAGCGAATACTGGAACAATATTTCTAACGTAGAACATGGGGAAGGTGCGAGGCGACTGTCATTTTTCATTATTTTGTGATGTCATTGAAAATGTTAAAATGGAAATACTGTAACTTGAAAGTATACCCACTACATGTATGAGGTTTTCATACTCTGCGTTGTGGATGTAATATGACCGATGATGAAAGTGTTTTTGTTAAGAGAGAGATGTGATTTGAGAAGCAATAAGAGATCATTGTTTTATAATTTTGCACAGTGAGTAGCTACCGCCCGGAGTAAGGTCAGGGAGTGTGCCAGCCTGCCGGAACTGCCCCTTTTTAAGCAAACTGTATAAATGATGGGTTACGGAAAAAAACACATCACACCAGAAAGACGTGAAGCTGCTGCTTCACCTTTAAAGTGTTTTGAACTTTGAATCTCAACACGAGGTGGAGACGAAAAATTCACCTCCCGGACAATCACTCATAAGGCTGATTAGCTGTCCTAAGTAAAGTATCTTCAAAAGTGGATTTAAGTAGGACCATTCTGTTACTCTGCTCAAACCATCGTATTATGCTACTCTCATCACACCATTGGGGAAGCATCGACACGGCTGGCTAGCCTATCTTCAAAGAAGCATCTTCAAGAGCGAAAGTAAGGAAAACCCAACTCTGTAGTTCTGTTCAGGACAACACAACAATTCACCGGATACCGGACAACTACAAAGGAAGACAACAGTAGAAGACTTGTTGGAACCATTTTGGACAATCAGAGCCTTGCCGCGAAAAGCGAAAAGGCCCACCCCCTTCCCAAGGCTGCCCTGTCCACCAAGAGATCCCCGGAAAACCCAGGCATTTCACGTAAATACATTAATGATTTCTTACTCAAAGTGGGCGGCGGTTTGTGTGCAAAGTATATGGTTACTGTAAGTGAGAGTAGTTTCTGAATACCAATGTTTAGTGTCTCTGTCCCTCTCTCTTTCTACCTCCATCTCTTCTTTAACAAGCAGCCATGTTGTTGTCATTCCGCTAGGGACCTGTTTTCAGCGTATTAAGTCTCCAGTCAATAACCAATGCAAAGTGTGTATGTTTATCCCGTGTTCCCAGTTAATTAGCTAGTAAATAAATAATTAAACCAATTTGTGTAGTACTGAATCGTAAGTAAGGGATGGGTATTTGCAGATGCAAGGAGGTTACGACTGTTCAGAATGATTATATTATACAAGGTTATGATTAATAAGTTGACTGTTTATAGATGCGATAGGTAAAATAGCTTTTTGAGTTTCGACCTGGAGATGGTAACTCTTTAAAGAACCGCTCTCGTGGTGCCCCAGATCCTAGTGAGTGAATTGTTACATGATTAATTTAATCGGGTAACAATTAAACATAGTTAGTTAATTAGATAAATAAGTCTTCAGATGAATGTTAAAGTTAAGTCACTACATAGCTTACCTCAAGCAAGCACGTACTGAACAGAACATATAAAGCAAAACAATTTATAACTAAGCCAATTAAAATATAATTTTATTAAGTGATGCTGTTACTGATGTGATATGTATGAAGCTGTGTGTATGCAGTGAATGTAAGTGTATGATGTGAATTATGGTGTGTGTGTGTGTGTGTGTGCACGTGTGTGTACAGTGCTTTGAGAACGTGCGTTTGTGTATGTATAGTACTATACTTTGTGAACGATGGTGTGTGTGTGTTGTATGTGATGGCCTGTGTGCGTTATCGTAATGGGAATCAGGGATGTGTCCAGTGATGAGACCGTAGCGCCGTGCTGTCCAGTCTTCCCCCCACTATCATCAGATAGGAGGCAAGTGTAATGAATGGCCTGTATGGGGACTGGACATCCACTGTCCCCAAGTAAAGCACCACTCAGCACCTGGCCAGATCCACAGCCACGATGACTGTTATCCCACTGACGCTCCCATAACATTAACGCAACGTTCACATTGTGTCCGTCAGTTAAGTGCCTGCTTTTGAGTGCAACACTGCAGTGTTGAATTTTGTTATGACAGTGCGAAGCAGCAGTGTGTCCGTTAGCCAGTATAAAAGCAAACACATTAAAACATTGCCAGAAATGGGCAAATGTGTTGAAACACTTTAGTGTTAAAATGTGTTATGATACTGCAGTGTGTTAAAATGTGTTGAGACATTAGCGTTAAAATGTGATCTCTCAAGGCCAATTCCCATGATTGTAAATGGTTAAGACACTGCATGGTGTTTAAATGTATTGAGTAGGGATGGGTACCGAAACCCGGTATTAAAGCTCCCCGGGGCTAAATTATGAAAGGCCGTAGTATTGATAAGCTCCGACGTTATCGGGTCTGCATTCAGTATTGGAGAAATTAAGAAAATACATTTCCTATTTATTATTGCTATATAAACATTATCTTGCACATTTTATCTCACCAACCGTTTCTAATTTGCAATAAGATTAAGACATTTGTTTATGATGCATTTTCGCTATTCCCAATCCAGAAGAGTAACTCTCACGCGCGGAGCCTGTCTCTCACGCGCTACAGCGCACACACACACAAGAAAGACCCTGCTCTTAATTAGTGCCGATGGCGGAGAGAACTAAACGTTCAAAAGTGTGGTTGCACTTCACCGGAGTCGATGCTGTCAATTGCAACAAGACTTTTGCTTGTAAGGGCGAAAACACGAGCAATCTGTCCAAACATCAATTGAAAGTGATCATGTACAGGCAGAGGAATGCACAGTTTTCGACTGCCAGGCACGTAGTTCATCTCTCGTTGGCCGATCTACGTTAGGTATGTATGCTAGCTGCCTGGAGCCCACACATGGAGTTAACTAAATTACGAGAACATGGATTCATGATCAAAAGTAGCTACGGGTGCGTTCATAAATTCAATCACCCATTTAAAGATTTTCCTACTTTTTTGTTAAAGTTGCAGCTACAGTGAACCAACCCACTCCTCCCTCTAATGCCGCTGGTCCAGGCCAAAGACCAGCCCAAAGCCCCTTCACGCTGGCAGCTAGTGGGAGGATGACTAAGGAGAGGGTGAATGAGTGCCACCTAGTGAAAGGCCTACACCCCTTTGCAACAGTGGAGTCCAAGGGCTTTAGGTAATAGTCTGTTGAGTTGTATTAATTTTTAGGATATAGTAGTATAAAAGGGTTGTATGTTAGTCCCATCACTCCACAATACAATACACAATAATTCAACACATGGAATATCTTGTTTAACTGTAGGGGGATGAGCAAGGCAACCCCAAATATACCCCTCCCCCCAGGAGTTACCTCAGTGACACATTAATTCCTACCTGGTATGGTGTAGAAAAAGCAAATGTGATCACTGAGCTGAAGGACGTGCCAAAGTTAGCCATCACATCAGACAGGTGGACCAGCCTCTGTCAGGACCACTGACAGTACACTGTTACAGTGTACTACACAAGCCAGGGCAGTGTAAAACAGAATGTCCTCCACACCAGGGCAGTGTACAAATCGCAAACTGCCGAAGTAGTGGCAGAGGAGATCTCAGACATTCTGGAAGAGTTTGAGATAGAGCCGAGCAAGATTGTACCTGTGACTGTTGATAATGCTGGCGATATGGATGTTGCCATATGCTTTGCGCACACATTGAATCTGGCAGCGCAGAAAATCTACAAAACTACTTCCATTGATTAATGGGCAGCCCTAATCAGAGCAGTGGTCGTATTTTTCAAGAGATCCTCGATATCCAAAACAGTCTTGAAGGAAAAGCAGCAGCTCTTTGGTAAGAAGCCAGTTCATTCTATTAAAAGTATTACTTAGAAATTCCCACATTTAACAATTTCATTCAATATTCAAGTGTGTGGTAATTCATTGTGTGTTGTTTTTTGTTGTGGTTTCAGGCCTTCCGCAACACTCAGTCATCCTTGATGTCAAGACCAGATTCATGGAGGAGTATCCAGCGATCCAAGCAGCAGCCTTGGACCCATGACTGCGAAAAGCAATGACCAAGGACTACCTGGACCGTCTGAAGGACGAGGACTTCCATAAGGCTGAGGAGTTTGTCCAGCTCATGAGAATCCTCTACACATCCACACTGCGTGTGTGTCATGTGAAAAGAATGCCACCTGTGGACAGATCATACCCATCCTCCAAAAAGCACTTCACTGAAGCACGAAGATACAACGTTTGTGGCAACCATCAAAGAGAAGGTGTGGGAGAACCTCTACGAGCGCTATCAGGATGAGAACATTCAAGCCTTCCTGCATGAGGCCACAGCAATGGACCCCAGATTTAAAGTGAGGCCGGTGAGTGACGCCACCGGGGACAGGCTGAGGAAGGCAACTGATGAGGCCAATGTGACAGGAGCAACACCAGGGCTGTCAGAGGAGCCGGAGCAGACAGACACAGAGCACCTGCAACAGGAGGAGGAGTCTGAAGGAGAGGAAACGGAGGAGACAGTCCCCATGGCTGAAGATCCTGTGATGTGGTGGTGGGAGAAGAGAGCTACTCTGCCCCTCCTCACAAACATTGCAACAAGCTACCTCTGTGCTCAAGCCTCCTCCAACCCTAGCGAGAGGGTATTTTCGACTGAGGGAACACAATCAGCCAGGAGAGGTCCCGACTTCTGCCAAAGAAGGCAAATATGTTGATATTTCTCCAGAAGAACTGCTAAGAACTTTTGCAGCCTTACCTGCATGCCCCACCCGTGTTGATCTATACCACTGTCTTTTCTTTTGCAGGAAAATATTGATAATTTAATTTGTTTTACATTTCCATCATCACAACATTACAGTCTATAATAGTGATTTGTTCAAAACATTGCTGTTTCTTTTGCTGTAAATTATTGTTTATTTTATTTATTTTACATTTCATAAAATAAAGCAATGTTAATTCTGTTCTTAATTTGTTTGGGGGGTTTTTTTTGTAAAAAAAAAATAACAAAAATAACCGATAAGAATACGGTTAAAGTACCGGATCGATATGCAGTATCGGTAAGAGTGGTAATACCATTCAAATTTTACCTATACCCATCCCTAGTTTTGAGACACCTCAGTGTTAAAACGGGTTAAGACCCTGCAGTGTTGAAGTGGGTTAAAACGCTGCAGAGTGTATAGAAAGGTCGCCTAGCATCTGCTGACAGTCTGGCCCAACTCATAACAGCAGCCTCTGCCATATGCACACTGTGGGTGTGTGAGTGAGTGAGAAAGAGATTTGCAGTGACTGTTCTATTTTTTCTAAATGTATTCTTATTGAAGAGTAAACCAGTTTGGTAAAATCTACAGTGCTCCGGTAGTGCTTCTCTATCCATCAACGCTCTGGATACACACACACGCCCTGCTGGCCTCATGCATGCACATTTCATTCTTCAAACAAGCAGACACCCACAAATGCCCTCCAGCCCTTAGGTAAATTAGCTCAATGCTCTCTGTATTTGGCGCTAGCTGACTCACCCACTCTCCTTAGGCATCAGTTAACAGAGTGATGAGATCCCCAAGTTAGGCTGTGAACACTCACGACTGCTGGAATACCCCCCACTCCCCCACACACACACACACAAACTAACATGTGCACACACATAGCTCACTATTATCACAATACTCACTACTGCTGAAATGGGCTACACACTCACACACCTGCCTCTGTCATTACTCACAACTGGTGGAAGGAGCACTGCCCTGCATACTAAACACACTCAAAACAGACCAACTCACCTGGAAATATTCACATCAAAGGTTCACATCAATGTTGGTGGGATTATCTCTCTTTCTCTCTCTACATACAGCATTCCATTGTGAGATACAGTTTTTGATCACCGATCGATAGGCCTAGTGCGCGGTTCTGACTCTGTCTGCCTGGTGGCCAACCTGCCTATACTGTGCCCCTCCCTGCTCTCCCTCCATCGCTAGCTCGCTATGAAAGATGCAAGTGTTCGTGTTCTCAGAAGTATGGCCTCTAATCAGTCTCCTCCATTACAAAAACACAGAATCTTCCTAGTGAAATCTAATCTTGACGTGCAAGAAGTCGAGGGATCAATTGTGCAAGGATGTCGACTCTCCTTGAGGCCGACTCATCTTTGTTAACAGTTTGAAAAATGGCAGGGAAAGGCAAGCGACAATATGAAGGAAGTGCTGTATGGCAATACTTTGAGAAATTAAATGGGGTGGAATTGAGGTACAGTAATGGTAGTACAGGAGCGATGCTTAACCTTCTGGAAGGGACGCACCATGACACTCAAACCATTTCCTGCAGCAGGGCAGCTACATTGTGAGTCACATGGAATTTTATACATTTTTCTTATTGTTTTAACGTTAACATTTATTTTCCATTTCTCACATCCCTAAAATAAAAAAAAGTGTATCCCACAAAAATCAACACCCAATATTCAATACAAAATACAATTTGTAGAGTCTATAAAGACTGGAAAGGGCAAAGGTTCTGACCTCGTAGAAAGAGAGATGGCCTTCGTCTCAAGTGGCATCCTATTCCCCTATACAGAGCATTCGGAAAAGTTTTCAGGCCCCTTTACTTTTTCCACATTATGTTATGTTCCAACCTTATTCTAATTATTCTTATTCTTGTTTTTTTGCCCTCATCAATCTACACACAATACCCCATAATGACAAAGCAAAAACAGTTTTTGTTGCTCATTTATAAAACAAAATTAAAATATTACATTTACATAAGTATTCAGAACCTTTACTCAGTAATTTTTTTGAAGCACCTGTGATTACAGCCTCGAGTCTTATTGGGTTATGATGCTGCAAGCTTGGCAGACCTGTATTTGGGGAGTTTCTCCCATTCTTCCCTGCAGATCCTCTCAAGCGGATGGAAGGTGAACCTTCACCTCAGTATGAGGTGCTGAGCGCTCTGGAGCAGATTTTCATCAAGGATCTCTCTGTACTTTGCTTTGTTCATCTTTCCCTCGATCCTTCAGTCTCTCAGCTGAAAAACATCCCCACAGCATGATGCTGCCACCACCATGCTTTACTGTAGGGATGGTGCTTGGTTTCCTCCAGATGCGACGCTTGGCATTCAGGCCAAAAAGTTTAATCTTGGTTTCATCAAACCCTTGATAATCTTGTTTCTCATGGTCTGAGAGTCCTTTCGGTGCCTTTTGGCAAACTTGTCCCTTTTACTGAGGAGTGGCTTCCGTCTGGCCACTCTACCATAAAATCCTGATTGGTGCAGTGTTGCAGAGATGGTTGTCCTTCTGGAAGGTTCTCCCATCTCCACAGAGGAATTCTGGAGCTTTGTGGGGTGTCCATCGGGTTCTTGGTCACCTCCCTGACCAAGGCCCTTTTCACCCGATTGCTCAGTTTGGCCCGGGGGCGGCCAGCTCTAGGAAGAGTCTAAAGTCTTAAGAATGATGGAGGCCACTGTGTTCTTGGGGACCTTCGATGCTGCAGACATTTTTTGATACCCTTCCCCAGAGCTGTGCCTCGACACAATCATGTCTCGGAGCTCTACTGAATTCCTTTGACCTCATGGCCTGGTTTTTGCTCTGACATGCGTTGTCAACAGTTGGACCTTATAGACAGGTGTGTGCCTTTCCAAATCATGTCCAATCAATTGAATTTATCACAGTTGGACTCCAATCAAGTTGTAGAAACATTTCAAGGATGATCAATGGAAACAGGATGCACCTGAGCTCAATTTGGAGCGTCATAGCAAAGGTTCTGAGCGTCATAGCAAAGGGTCTATTTATTTTACAGAGTGCTGTCAAAGAGACACACCTGATTTAAAACAACAAGGGTTGAGAAACACAACCTGACTTGCAGCAACGCCAATGTCTCTCCGCTCTGTGCATCCGGTGATACATCTGTGGTGAGACTGAAGCATATGAGATGTGTTTGTATGAGTGCAGTAATTAACCACAGGAGGCTGAGTCAACACACACACACACGCAAAGAGATGTTGGTGTTTCGAGAGAGAAAAACAGCACGCAGTGGGCCGGAACAAAACATCGCTGAGAACTACTCGGAGCTGGCAGGTTAATAAATTAAACGCAGCATCATTTGTCATGCTCCTCTGTTCTGTATGACTAGGAAATGGATGAGGTGGGATTTTCATAGGGTTAGGGATTTTTTTTATATCATTTTTTCAGCTGCCTACTTTGGTTGTTTGTTCAAGAACCAAGGTCATACTTTGTGCGAGGATGTACCATGATCTTATAGATGAAACCACGGCCTGGTTATCTGTTTCTTGGATCAACCAGAGGACCTGAAACTTGGGGGGGGAGTTTGCTGCAGATTTCGATAGGCCGGCGAGTCACTTTCCTCCATCCCTTTTAACTCTAGTGTCCTCGCTGTGCCCTTTGTCCTGCCATAACTCTTCTGTCTTCTTCTTGTGCCTCTTACTGATGGAATTCTCTTTCACTTTCCCTCCAACTCTCACTTCCCCCCCCCCCCCTGTGTTTTAGTGCTGAAGGTCCTTGAGGAGCTGAGCTGCATCAGGCAGACAGCAGGGTGTAATTCCCCAGGCCTGCTTTATGTACTGCTCAGACAGGTGCTCATGGTATACGACCCCCCCTGACACTGCCTGACTACACCTCCTCTACCTATCCACCTCTTCTTAGACAGAAAGAGAGGAGGGTGAGAGAGAGTTTTATGTAGAAAGGGGGAGATAGGGAGACTAGGTTGAAATGCTGCTGCTGTGCACATCACTGCAGTGCTGGGGGGATAGATGGAAGTTGTTCTGCCTTGGGAGAAGTTGGAAAGGGAGGTGTGTGCATGCGTGCTTGATTTTAATTTTTTTAATGAACAGCTTAAAAGCGCACATGATGACGCATTAAAACATTAAACAACCATTTTTCAGTGTGGTCCTCAAAAACATACAATGTTTTGTGCGCGTGCAACATTTGCTACTTCTAATCGATGTCTGCAAAAAAAGTATGTGTATAGGTCTATGGCAGAAGTGTCAAGTTAAGTGTTACCTTGTCTTGTTCTTACCTTTGCCATGTGAGGTCAGTTTGACCTGCTGGGCAAGAGAGACCGTGACCACCCTCTGTTTGGAGAAATCTGAGCAGGAGGAGGGCGAGAGATGAACAGAGATGATAAACATCTACATTTTCTGAAGATAATACTTTGAGCACACACTAGATCTGATTGTAGGTATACAAACAACTCCAACCAGTTAATGCTGAAAAAGGAAGCATTTAACCAATTCACCAAAATATCATGATCCTTAATTTTTTTATTTTACATTGGAGGATGGGCCCTGGTCAAATGTAGTGCATTTGATAGGGAATAGTGTCCCATTTGGGGCACAGTCCCGGTTTGGAGAGCACCAGTGAGTGTAATGGACTAAGATGGCGCATTTCTGTGGCTGTGTGTGGTTAACGTTATTGGCATGTTGATGATCGAGGTCTCTGTGAAAGGACCAGCTCTATTTCTCTTTTGATTTCAACACATGATCAATTCTCCCTCAGTTTCTGGCTACTTCACTAGATTGCTAGAGGCAATCTAGGGCCTTCTCGAGTCCTGAGGTTAACGCCGCGGAGAAAATACAGTGGTGTATAATGTCTCACTAATCAAATGAACAGTACCGCAACATTGAGGTTTGGGACTTGTCAATTCTTCCGTACTTTCAAGAAAGTGTATGTGTTTGTGAACATTTGTTTTAGTGTTAATGATCAGAATGTGTTTCTCAATCCAGTCCTCAGGGACAACCAGCCATTTCACATAGCCTATTGATCTATTCTACTAGCACACCTGGGTTGTGTTCAATAGGCACCATACGGAAGAAAACATACTGAAACAGGGATGGACTACCTGAAGAAGTGCTCATTCCCCTTTCTGTTGCGTACCCTAATAAGCACGACTCTGCACAACGAACTGTTTCTGTTGTATGAGCATTTGTAGCATTTCTGTGTGTGTGTTTCTCGGCAGAAAAGTAGAATCTTCCTCCCAGTTTCCCGCCAAGTTTGTTTTCTTTTATTCAATCATTTAATCCCAGACTCGTTTTAGTTACCCTGCAGAGGTTGCATTTTGTCAGAGGACTATCGCAGTCAAGCAATTACTCTTTTGGCCTTTTTTAAACCCTGTATTCCAAGCTATGGGATGCGTCCCAAATGGCACCCTGTTCTCTATATCCCTCAAACTCAACTCTCGACCTCGAAGCCAGTTCCACTGCGTTTTTTTTATTGTTCCCCTCTAATCAGGGATTGATTTAGACAGTGGGTGCAATTAATTATCAGGTAGAACAGAAAACCAGCAGGCTCCGGACCTCGTAGAATAAGAATTGAATACCCCTTGCCCTATATAGTGCACTATTTTTGACCAAAACCCTATGGGCCCTGGTCAAAAGTGGTGCACTAAAAAGGGAATAGGGTGCCATTTGGGACACAGGCTTAGACTTACTGTAGCATACCCCTGCATAGCCTGCCTTCCCATTCTGGCTCCCCTCAAGTGTTGCGCAAGGCTAGGTTCCATTTCAGCCCCTTTTCCCAGCCCCACAAAATCGAACCCTGGGGTACCCCTTTAAGTTTTTCAAGAAATTCAGATTTAACCCCGTCTTCTGAAACCACAAACAGGCATCAGTGCCAAGACCTAACACAGACAACTTACTTAATAAGATAGAATGATCGTCTGTATCAAAAGCATTTGACAAATCTATAAATAGGGCAGCACAATTCATCTTAGCATACAAAGCGTTGACAATATAATTTACAACTGATGTGGTTGCAGTAATAGTACTGGTCATAACCCTGATTGATGTACATTCCAAATACAGATAAAAAAATCTACGAAGTTGCACATTCACCAACGATTCAAGAAAGCATTGATATGGGACGATAGTTGTCAAGATCACAACAATCAACCTCCCTTATGTAGTGGCAGCACATACGCTGGTTTCCACACTTTAGGAATATGTCCTGATAACAATGTTAAATTCTGGGTTATTTATTGAACCAACATTTGACGGATGCTGCAGACTTGAGCAGGCCTGGTAGAACTTGGAAAGGTTGAACACCAGGCGGGCTGCGGCATTCTGGATACGTTGGAGGGGTTTGATGGCACAAGCGGTGAGCCCAGCCAACAGCAAGTTGCATTAGTCTAGACAGTAAAATAAACGCCAAACTGCTCATTTTTGTTTTCTTTTTCAAAATATATTTTCTACGGTGTGCCCTGGATAGGACCCAGCTCATTGGGTTTGTGACAGAGAAGAGGGGAAATATAATGATTTTCACGTAGACGAGGAATAGATTCACATTCACTTTGGGTGTGTCCCAAAAGGCACCCTATTCCCTATATAGTGCTTCTGACCAGGACACATAGGGCCCTAGTCAAAAGTAGTACACTATTTAGGGAATAGGGTGCCATTTGGGACGCCACCACTGACTGAGGAATCAGCATTGTCTTCTGACAGCCCTCATCTGCATGGTTGTCTTTAATTAAAAGTGCCTGCCTAGGCGATTTATTTGCTATAGCCGATTTATTTGCTAAATATCCTGTTCCTACAGCCCGCACCCAGCACAGTGTACCTGTGTGGAGGGGGTGATGGATAGGTTTTGGAGCCCCCCCAAAAAGAGTCCACACACTTAATTTGGCCCCTGAGTCATGAGTCTGAGTCGGGAGTCTCCGGACCTCGTAGAATAAGAATTGAATACCCCTTGCCCTATATAGTGCACTATTTTTGACCAAAACCCTATGGGCCCTGGTCAAAAGTGGTGCACTAAAAAGGGAATAGGGTGCCATTTGGGACACAGGCTTAGACTTACTGTAGCATACCCCTGCATAGCCTGCCTTCCCATTCTGGCTCCCCTCAAGTGTTGCGCAAGGCTAGGTTCCATTTCAGCCCCTTTTCCCAGCCCTTTGTCATTCATCTGAAAGAAATGGGTCGTGTTCAGTATCTGCACATTTTTGTCAGGTTGATGTTTGTCATGAATCTCGCCCTGGCAGCAGAACTGAATGATTTCCGCTAGATAGGCCAGCTGCAAAGTCAAAATTGTCTTTCGTAAAAATTCATGAAAACCAAAAATGTGCTGTGGGATTATTTAAGATACTCTTTGAAGAGGTAGGGTTTCAGATGGTATTGGAAGATGGCCAGGGGATCTGCTATCCTAGCTTCAGGGAGAAGCTTGTTCCAACATTGGGGTGCCTAACAGAGAAGAGCTTTTGCTGGGCTGAGCGGGAGCTGCCTTCCCGTAGAGGTGGGAGTGCCAAGAGTCCAGAGGTGGCAGAATGGAGTACTTGGTTGGGGTGTAGGGTTTGAGCATAGCCTGACGGTACGGAGGGGCAGTTCCTCCTGCTGCTCCGTAGGCAAGTGCAATGGTCTTGTAGTGGATGCGAGCTTCGACTGGAAGCCAGTGGAGTGTGCATAGGGGCAATGTGGCATTTATTTATTAACCTTTATTTAAACAGGGAGTCACATTGAGATGAAACAATTTTTACAAGAGAGCCGTGTATACATTAACAAGTAAAACCCAATACATAAATATAACAGCCCAATAAAACACATAAAGCACTACATGAAAAATATTTAAGAAAATAAATCGCATTCTATAACGTAAGTCTCCAATCAATCATTTAAAATGCCTGGAAGGAATTATGTGTATTGTTCCACACATAAAACTAAAAGCAGATTTTCCCAGTTCTGTGGAGACCAAAGGGATCTCCAGAGTTATCTATCCCTAAGAACAGGTTTGGTACAAATTAAGTAATGTACAGAGGAAGTTTCTACAAGACTGCTTTGTAAATAAATAAAAGAGAATGCAGCTCTTCTTACAGACAGAGAGGCCCATCCCACATAAAGAATGCAATGATGAGTCCTTAAACTGTCCCCAGTGATAAAATGGATTGCTGAATGGAATACTGAGTCCAATGGTTTCATAACAGAGGATGATGCCGCGTGCATATAAATCATCTCGATTGCAAGGAGAAACTTTTTTTTTTCAGAACTGAGGCAGGATTTATTTTTATATAAAAAACAAACATAGATCTCAGCTTCTTTGTCAAGTTTTCAATGTGTGTTTCAAAAGACCACTTGTCATCAATCCACATACCCAAGTACTTATAGTGAGAAACTTGCTCCATTTGGAGTGCAAGTCCTCAGGTTCAACATTACGAGACTTAGAGAAGAGAATAAACATGGTTTTATTTGCATTTAACACTAATTTACGATCAGTAAGTGATTTTTGGATGAGTCAAAATCATGCTGAAGATCACGAATGGCCTGCTGCACTGAAGAGGCACAGGAATAAATAACTGTCTTATTTATAGAGGTGGATGTTACAGATGTTTTACAGTATTTCCAATGTCATTTATATACAACGTGAACAACAATGGCCACAAAATCGAACCCTGGGGTACCCCTTTAAGTTTTTCAAGAAATTCAGATTTAACCCCGTCTTCTGAAACCACAAACAGGCATCAGTGCCAAGACCTAACACAGACAACTTACTTAATAAGATAGAATGATCGTCTGTATCAAAAGCATTTGACAAATCTATAAATAGGGCAGCACAATTCATCTTAGCATACAAAGCGTTGACAATATAATTTACAACTGATGTGGTTGCAGTAATAGTACTGGTCATAACCCTGATTGATGTACATTCCAAATACAGATAAAAAAATCTACGAAGTTGCACATTCACCAACGATTCAAGAAAGCATTGATATGGGACGATAGTTGTCAAGATCACAACAATCAACCTCCCTTATGTAGTGGCAGCACATACGCTGGTTTCCACACTTTAGGAATATGTCCTGATAACAATGTTAAATTCTGGGTTATTTATTGAACCAACATTTGACGGATGCTGCAGACTTGAGCAGGCCTGGGAGAACTTGGAAAGGTTGAACACCAGGCGGGCTGCGACATTCTGGATACGTTGGAGGGGTTTGATGGCACAAGCGGTGAGCCCAGCCAACAGCAAGTTGCATTAGTCTAGACAGTAAAATAAACGCCAAACTGCTCATTTTTGTTTTCTTTTTCAAAATATATTTTCTACGGTGTGCCCTGGATAGGACCCAGCTCATTGGGTTTGTGACAGAGAAGAGGGGAAATATAATGATTTTCACGTAGACGAGGAATAGATTCACATTCACTTTGGGTGTGTCCCAAAAGGCACCCTATTCCCTATATAGGGCTTCTGACCAGGACACATAGGGCCCTAGTCAAAAGTAGTACACTATTTAGGGAATAGGGTGCCATTTGGGACGCCACCACTGACTGAGGAATCAGCATTGTCTTCTGACAGCCCTCTGCATGGTTGTCTTTAATTAAAAGTGCCTGCCTAGGCGATTTATTTGCTATAGCCGATTTATTTGCTAAATATCCTGTTCCTACAGCCCGCACCCAGCACAGTGTACCTGTGTGGAGGGGGTGATGGATAGGTTTTGGAGCCCCCCCAAAAAGAGTCCACACACTTAATTTGGCCCCTGAGTCATGAGTCTGAGTCGGGATACTGTGAAGTTACAAATAACTCTTGATAATGCGAACTTACTTTGAAAACGCTGACTTTGATGCATGGTTGAGTTTTTTCAGACAAAAAAAACATGGTATGTTACCTGTAAAAAAAACAATAAGCCAATGTTTATATGCCCTTTCAAGATTTACCACTGTCTTGCAGGTATACCGCCTTTTATAGATCCCAGTGCATAGCCAGCACCAGTGAGGGATGGGAGCTAAGAATTTCTGCCTCAAAACACCAGAATGAATCAAAGCTAAATCAATAAATCTTTGCGGATGAAGTGTTAGTTCCACTATGTTACATCATGCTAAAGAGTTTTGTGCGTGAAGGAGGAGTATTTCTTAAGTTTGACAATGTGCTTGAAAACTAGCTTAAATTTGACCATTGGCTTGCTAGCGCTACGCCAGTCAATTCAAATGAAACAAATTGGATGTTAACCAGCCAATGAACACACTCCTGAAGTGAACGCTTCCTCCATTAGCTAGCTAGCTACAGTAACATTTTATCCCAATTGTAATGACGTTGCCCTCTTTGGGTACAGCAAGCCCCATCCCCCTCTCCCTGCCTCCCTCAACTAGGCTGCTGTGGTCAGAGAGAGGTCGTAAGGGTGAATTGTCATAGAGAACAAAGAAATTTCTTCCACCTCACAGAACATGAGGTCCGAACAAATTTCATGTTCCAGAGAAGGTATAAAAGATCGGTGAAGAATTGTTGTATAAGATGAATGAGTGAGTCTGATACTGTTTGTAAAATTGTGTAATGTGATTTTGGACTGTTTAATGAAGGAAACTCCAATTCCCTTTTGAGTTTAACTAAATTAGAGGACCGCCCCTGAGCCCAGTTAGGGTCAGTCCCTTTTCTGCAATTCCGAATTAAACCCAACTTTGAGAAATTCCATGACCATGTTTCTCTCAATCACGGGAGTACAACGGCAGCTAGGAATTCGGTATCATTGAACGGGAAGAACGACAACCGCCGAATCATCCATTCCATATATGAGAGAGAGAGAGAGAGAGAGAGAGAGAGAGAGAGATATTCTGTTGGAGTCTCTAACTTTTCATTCTTGTCGAACACCACTTCCCTTTTGTCTCACAAGCCGGCACATTCTCCTATCATTTCTTGTAACCACATTTACCTTGTTGTTTTGTTTATGCATTTCTGTGAATTACTTAGTTAGTAATAAATACATTATTTAAGACAATTGATGTATGGATGACTCATAGTGAAGACTGGATTCGTGCAGATAACCAACAACTTACGACGTTTGGAATGTGACTAATGTGAGGTAAAATAAATAATTCATTAATCAAAAGACAATTGATCAGATATGAAAATATCTGAAAGGTTATATTGGGAAATTATAACTTTGTAATCTGAATATTTTCCTTGGTGCCCCGACTTCCTAGTTAATTACGGTTACATGATTAATCAGTTTGATCACGTAATACTAATTACAGAGAATCTTTGATAAAAACTAAGTCTTCAATTTAATGATTGTAAAGACACGACACAATGAGTTTTCATGAAGAAACTGCATGCCTGTTCTGCCACGGGTCAGTGCAGTATGCTACTGATGTCAGCTGTTGCTGAACTCTGAGAACAGACCCCCTTCATTTTGTGACAGCATGTCTACTACAACTTCCACAGCCAGCTGTCAAACTAGTGTAAATTTGGTTCCACAAAGTTTACTGCTTCAGTGTCAAGCTTTTATCCGGATGCCCCAAACAATCGGAAAGGGGATTCTACCCCTGTCCTTAGTAGTCCAATCCCTGTACCTTTTGCAGAATATCAGTCTGTCCCTGATGTTTTTCCTGGAGAAAATTGGCTTCTTTGCTGCCCTTCTTGACACCAGGCCATTCTCCAAAAGTCTTTGCTTCACTGTGCGTGCAGATGCACTCAGACCTGCCTGCTTCCATTCCTGAGCAAGCCCTTTACTGGTGGTGCCCGATCCCGCAGCTGAATCAACTTTAGGAGACGGTCCTGGCGCTTGCTGGACTTTCTTGGGCGCCCTGAAGCCTTCTTCACAACAATTGAACCGCTCTCCTTGAAGTTCTTGATGGTCTGATGAATGGTTGATTTAGGTGCAATCTTACTGGCAGCAATACCCTTGCCTGTGAAGCCCATTGTGCAAAGCAATGATGACGGCACGGGTTTCCTTGCAGGTAACCATGGTTGACACATGAACGATTCCAAGCACCACCCTCTTTTTGAAGCTTCCAGTCTGTTATTTGAACTCAATCAGCATGACAGAGTGATCTCTAGCCTTGTCCTCGTCAACACTCACACCTGTGTTAACGAGAGAATCACTGACACGATGTAAGCTGGTCCTTTTGTGGGAAGGCTGAAATGCAGTGGAAAAGTTTTTGGGGGATTCAATTAATTTGCATGGCAAAGAGGGACTTTGCAATTAATTGCGATTCATCTGATCACTCTTCATAACATTCTGGATTATATGCAAATTGCCATCATATAAACTGAGGCAGAAGACTTTGTAAAAATTAATACCACGACTGTGTGTGTATGTATATGTATGTATTTCTATGTATATATATATATATATATATGCAGTGCCTTGCGAAAGTATTCGGCCCCCTTGAACTTTGCAACCTTTTGCCACATTTCAGGCTTCAAACATAAAGATATAAAACTGTATTTTTTTGTGAAGAATCAACAACAAGTGGGACACAATCATGAAGTGGAACGACATTTATTGGATATTTCAAACTTTTTTAACAAATCAAAAACTGAAAAATTGGGCGTGCAAAATTATTCAGCCCCTTTACTTTCAGTGCAGCAAACTCTCTCCAGAAGTTCAGTGAGGATCGATGAATGATCCAATGTTGACCTAAATGACCAATGATGATAAATACAATCCACCTGTGTGTAATCAAGTCTCCGTATAAATGCACCTGCACTGTGATAGTCTCAGAGGTCCGTTAAAAGCGCAGAGAGCATCATGAAGAACAAGGAACACACCAGGCAGGTCCGAGATACTGTTGTGAAGAAGTTTAAAGCCGGATTTGGATACAAAAAGATTTCCCAAGCTTTAAACATCCCAAGGAGCACTGTGCAAGCAATAATATTGAAATGGAAGGAGTATCAGACCACTGCAAATCTACCAAGACATGGCCGTCCCTCTAAACTTTCAGCTCATACAAGGAGAAGACTGATCAGAGATGCAGCCAAGAGGCCCATGATCACTCTGGATGAACTGCAGAGATCTACAGCTGAGGTGGGAGACTCTGTCCATAGGACAACAATCAGTCGTATATTGCACAAATCTGGCCTTTATGGAAGAGTGGCAAGAAGAAAGCCATTTCTTAAAGATATCCTTAAAAAGTGTTGTTTAAAGTTTGCCACAAGCCACCTGGGAGACACACCAAACATGTGGAAGAAGGTGCTCTGGTCAGATGAAACCAAAATTGAACTTTTTGGCAACAATGCAAAACGTTATGTTTGGCGTAAAAGCAACACAGCTCATCACCCTGAACACACCATACCCACTGTCAAACATGGTGGTGGCAGCATCATGATTTGGGCCTGCTTTTCTTCAGCAGGGACAGGGAAGATGGTTAAAATTGATGGGAAGATGGATGGAGCCAAATACAGGACCATTCTGGAAGAAAACCTGATGGAGTCTGCAAAAGACCTGAGACTGGGACGGAGATTTGTCTTCCAACAAGACAATGATCCAAAACATAAAGCAAAATCTACAATGGAATGGTTCAAAAATAAACATATCCAGGTGTTAGAATGGCCAAGTCAAAGTCCAGACCTGAATCCAATCGAGAATCTGTGGAAAGAACTGAAAACTGCTGTTCGCAAATGCTCTCCATCCAACCTCACTGAGCTCGAGCTGTTTTGCAAGAAGGAATGGGAAATAATTTCAGTCTCTCGATGTGCAAAACTGATAGAGACATACCCCAAGCGACTTACAGCTGTAATCGCAGCAAAAGGTGGCGCTACCAAGTATTAACTTAAGGGGGCTGAATAATTTTGCACGCCCAATTTTTCAGTTTTTGATTTGTTAAAAAAGTTTGAAATATCCAATAAATGTCGTTCCACTTCATGATTGTGTCCCACTTGTTGTTGATTCTTCACAAAAAAATACAGTTTTATATCTTTATGTTTGAAGCCTGAAATGTGGCAAAAGGTCGCAAAGTTCAAGGGGGCCGAATACTTTCGCAAGGCACTGTATGGTCCCTTACAGCCATTCTTCAAGGGAAATGCCTAAAATGACGTCACAATGCTGTAGACACCTTGGGGAAAACGTGGAAAACGTAAGCTCATTCACAGCCATATAAGGAGTCATTGGCATGAGGCAGTTTCAAAAAATGCGGCACTTCCTGGTTGGATTTTTGTCTGGGTTTCGCCTGTAACATCAGTTCTGTGGCACTCACAGACAATATCTTTGCAGTTTTGGAAACGTCAGAGTGTCTTCTTTCCAAAGCGGTCAATTATATGCATAGTCGAGCATCTTTTCGTGACAAAATATCTTGTTTAAAACGGGAACGTTTTTCATCCAAAAATTAAAATAGCGCCCCCTAAATCCAACTGGTTAACTACACATCCTTGATGATATTACTAGATATTAATCTAGCGTGTCCTGCGTTGCATATGATCTGACTGAGCATACAAGTATCTAAGTATCTGACTGAGCGGAGGTAGGCAGAAGCAGGTGCGTAAACATTCATTCAAACAGCACTTTAGTGCGTTTGCATGGGTAAAGCTGCTTCGAGGTTGGCTGTTGTCGTTGTGTTCCTGGTTCGAGCCCAGGGAGGAGCGAGGAGAGGGACGGAAGCTATACTGTTAGACTGGCAATACTAAAGTGCCTATACAAATGGTATAGAGGGAAATAGTCCTATAATTCGTATAATAACTACAACTTAAGACTCATGTTAAAAGGAACCACCAGCTTTCATGTTCTGAGCAAGGAACTTAAAAGTTAGCTTTCTTACATAGCACATATTGCACTTTCACTTTCTTCTCCAACACTTTGTTTTTGCATTATTTAAACCAAATTGAACATGTTTCATTATTTATTTGAGGCTAAATTGATTTTATTGATGTATTATATTAAGTTAAAATAAGTGTTCATTCAGTATTGTTGTAATTGTCATTATTACAAATAAATAAATAAAAAAATTGGCCGATTTAATCGGTATCAGCTTTTTTGGTCGGTATCGGTATCGGCGTTGAAAAATCATAATCGGTCGACCTCTAATATACTGTGTGTATATATATATATATATATATATATATATACACACACACACACACAGTTGTGGCCAAAAGTTTTGAAAATTACACAAATATTAATTTCCACAAAGTTTGCTGCTTCAGTGTCTTTAGATATTTTTGTGAGATGTTACTATGGAAGAATACTGAAGTATAATTACAAGCATTTCATAAGTGTCAAAGGCTTTTATTGACAATTACATTAAGTTGATGCAAAGAGTCAATATTTGCAGTGTTGACCCTTCTTTTTCAAGACCTCTGCAATCCACCCTGGCATGCTGTCAATTAACTTCTGAGCCACATCCTGACTGATGGCAGCCCATTCTTGCATAATCAATGCTTGGAGTTTGTCAGAAATGTTTGGTTTTTGTTTGTCCACCCGCCTCTTGAGGATTCACCAAAGTTCTCAATGGGATTAATGTCTGGGGAGTTTCCTGGCCATGGACCCAAAATATTGATGTTTTGTTCCTCGAGCCACTAGGTTATCACTTTTGCCTTATGGCAAGGTGCTCCATCGTGCTGGAAAAGGCATTGCTAGTCACCAAACTGTTCCTGGGTGGTTGGGAGAAGTTGCTCTCGGAGGATGTGTTGGGACCATTCTTTATTCATGGCTGTGTTCTCAGGCAAAATTCTGAGTGAGCCCAATCCCTTGGCTGAGAAGCAACCCCACACAGGATGCGCTCACCTTGTCTTCTCCGGACAAGCTTTTATCCGGATGCCCCAAACAACCAGAAAGGGATTCATCATAGAAAATGACTTTAGCCCAGTTCTTAGTAGTCCAATCCCTGTACCTTTTGCAGAATATCAGTCTGTCCCTGATGTTTTTCCTGGAGAGAAGTGGCTTCTTTGCTGAGCAGTGTATATTACCGTTCAAAAGTTTGGGGTCACTTAGAAATGTCCTTGTTTTTGAAAGAAAAGCTAATTTGTTGTCCATTGAAATAACATAAAATGGGTCAGAAATACAGTGTCGACATTAAGGTTGTAAATGACTATTGTAGCTGGAAACCGCTGATTTTTAATGGAATATCTACAAAGGCGTACAGAGACCCATTATCAGCAACCATCACTCCTGTGTTCCAATGGCACGTTAGCTAATCCAAGTTTATAATTTTACAGGGCTAATTGATCATTAGAAAACCCTTTTGCAATCATGTTAGCACAGCTGAAAACTGTTGTACTGATTAGAGGCAATTGAACCAGCCTTCTTTAGACTAGTTGAGTATCTGGAGCATCCGCATTTGTGGGTTCGATTGCAGGCTCAAAATGGCCAGAAACAAATAACTTTCTTCTGAAACTACACTGACGCTATTCTTGTTCTGAGAAATGAAGGCTATTCCATTCGAGAAATTGCCAAGAAATTGAAGATCTCTTACAACGCTTTGTACTCCTCCCTTCACACAACAGTGCAAACTGCCTCTAACCAGAATAGAAAGAGGAGTGGGAGGCCTGTTAGATTAATTTAGTAACTATGTGTTCATTAACCAATTCAATTAAACTACTCAGTCTGCTATATCATAATTTGTAGGATACTGATAGAAATGAAGACCGACAGAGGCCCAGTCTACAATAGTACAATATGTAAATTTTTATTCATGGGAACGTTCTGGTCATAATACCATGTACATTGGTTTATATGCCTCACATTTCGTCATAAATGTCCCTCCTCCTCTCAGATACAATGGCAATATAGTTCACAAGCCTTCTCACATTTTCTGCCACCTGTTAAACAATCTACTACAAGCCCAAGGTATCTCCCCTCCCTGGGTGGGGACAGAATGTCCTGTAAGGAACACAGTATTCCAGCCGGTCTGACGATAGCTCCATTCGTTTCTAACAAGGAACACTAAGTCCTTGTTCTAATTCTTGACTCTAAAACTACACACCGTATTTTCAGTATTATGATTCTAATAAGATTCATACATTCATACAGTAACGGAGTACTATTCTGTTTAGTTATATTTATAACCTAAATGTATATTTAATTTAGTAATTATTCATAAAAATCCCATAACAAGGCCCCAGTGCACAACTGAGCAAGAGGACAAGTACATTAGAGTGTCTAGTTTGAGAAACGGATGCCTCACAAGTCCTCAACTGGCAGCTTCATTAAATAGTACCCGCAAAACACCAGTATCAACGTCAACAGTGAAGAGGTTACTCCGGGATGCTGGCCTTCTAGGCAGAGTTGCAAAGAAAAAGCCTTATCTCAGACTGGCCAATAAAAAATGTGTTATAGACAGACAAATCTATGTTTGAAGTGTTCGGATCACAAAGAAGAATGAAAATGAAAAGATGCTGGAGGAGTGCATGTGATGGTCAGGGGGTGCTTTGGTGGTGGTCATGTGGTAGATTTATACAGGGTAAAGGGATCTTGAGGAAGGAAGGCTATCACCCCATTTTGCAACTGCATGCCATACCCTGTGGACGGCACTTCATTGGAGCCAATTTTCTGCTACAACAGGACAATGACCCAAAGCACAGCTCCAAACTATGCAATAACTTTTTAGGGAAGAAGCAGTCAGCTGGTATTCTGTCTATAATGGAGTGGCCAGCACAGTCACCGGATCCCAACCCTATTGAGCTGTTGTGGGAGTAGCTTGACCGTATAGTACGCAAGAAGTGCCCATCAAGCCAATCCAACTTGTGGGAGGTGCTTCAGGAAGCATGGGGTGAAATCTCTTCAGATTTCCTCAACAAATTGAGAAGTAGAATGCCAAAGGTCTGCAAGGCTGTAATTGCTGAAAATTGAGGTTTCTTTGACGAAAGCAAAGTTTGAAGGACACAATTATTATTTCAATGAAAAATCGTTATTTATAGCCTTGTCAATGTCTTGACTATATTTCCTATTCAATTTGCAACTAATTTCATGTATGTTTCATGGAAAACAAGGACATTTCTAAGTGACCCCAAACTTTTGAACGGTAGTGTGTGTATATATATATTAAAGTGATCCGCTGATTAGCCAGCTCAGCTAATGAGCCAACGTGACGTCACCTTATATGAGGAATTAGCAAGGATTTTTGAAACATCCACAAGTTTGAGGTAGGGTTTTTTAAGTGTTTTTTCTAAATGTATGTTTTGGCCACAAATACGAGTAATAGGACGAGTCAACAACATTATTTGTGTAGGAGTTAAAGGGATACTTCGGATTTGGTCAGAGTCCCTTCGCAGTCATTGTGCTAACGCCAGTTAGCATTGGCTCGCAAAACTACCTCTAGCTTCCTTCATACTGGACTAAGAGACATACAAATAGTATCCAAGACTTCATCTGACTCTGGGGAAGTATCCCTTTAACAGAATATTTACTTCTAAAAGTGAGATTTTCACTACATTATTACTTTAAGAAAATCCTCAATTACCTAAAAATGTGTCATTAGTGTTACTGTCATTGGTGTTACTCCCCTACTGGTTGCAGTGGCACAATGTTATAATACTGGTAACAATTATTTAAAGTCATTAGTCATATTAGCTGATTTAGTATGGGAAGTTAATTTCCAAAATGCCATGCCCAAATTCCCCCACAATTCAAGAACGACCCTGTTATTAATACAGAGAAACCGATACACACACATTCACTCTCATACCCCCCTCCCCTCCGCCAAAAACACACACACGTAGGAATACACAAACTGATACACTATTAACTCTCATAACCCCCCCCCCACACACACACACACACACACACTGTCTCCTCCGCTTCCTCTGCTCCAGTGTGTACATCACTCCGCTGTAATGGAGTGACAGCCTCGGAGCGTGGCGCCCAGAGACTTTGCTATGTTGACAGTGTTGCCACAGTGACAGTTCAGATGAGACAGTCATCGGCAGTAGCAGCTTCGCTCAGGAAAACGCCACCGTCAGCGTTTTTTTTTCTTCTCTCCGTGTCCTCCTCTAACCTCCATCAATAGGGAACGCCTGGCATAGAGGAGGACTTGTTTGCCGATTGGGTAAACATTCATTTACCCCCGGCAGACACACGTGGAGTTAATCAAAGTGATTATATGTTGTAATTATCACACCTTCTCCTCCTGCCCCCCCCCCCCCCCTATATTGCCAACACACTGTGGTGTGCAATCATACTGAAACACGTGAGGTTCACCACACCATCTGGCTATGCACACACACCCACACACCCTCTCTCTCACTGACGCACACTCACAGACACTTTCTCTCACTCACACACAAATGCTCTGTCTCTCTCTCGTAGACACATACCAAAGCACGTATACAGTGAGCTCCAAAAGTATAGGGACAGTAACACGTGTCGTTGCTTTGGCGCTCTGCTTCAACACTTTGGATGTGAAATGATGCAATGACTATGTGGTTTAAGAGGTTGAACCATTACATAGCGCCCCCCCCCCCCCCCCCCCCCCTTCACTTGAGTATTAAAGTAGTAAAAAGTGTAGCATTTGGTCCCATATTCATAGCACACACTGACTACATCAGGCTTGTGACTCAACACATTTGTTGGATGCATTTGCTATCTGTTTTGGATGCGTTTCAGATAATACATCTACTGGGCTCAATAGACATGAATGGTAAATAATGTATTGTGTCAATTTGGAGTCACTTTTACTGTAAATAAGAATATAATATTTTTCTTAACACTTCTACATTTAATGTGGATGCTACCATGATTACGGATAATCCTGAATGAATTGTGAATAATTATGAGTGAGAAAGGTCGATGCGCAAATATCATACCTCAAGACTTTTTGGGGGGGTTATGCTATTTGTGCATCACTAATCATTATTCTTGTTAACTCGAAATGACACAATGACAAGGTTCCAGTTGAACAAAGTTTACTATACCGTATGAACACACTACAAGGTAGCCATTCCACTCAAGGCTAGGTCCATCAACTACAAGACTCCCTGCGTAGGCGCACTCTTAACCGAGTGATAGCCCCGTAGTAACAGAAATATAGGGATACTTAAAACATGAACTTAACAATTCTCACTCATTGTTATTCACGATTCACTGAGGATTATCCGTAATCATGGTAGCATCCACATTAATGTAGAGGTGCTGGAGCAAAAACAACTAAAAATGTGTCACTGTCCCAGTACTTTTGGAGCTCACTGTATGTCCCTACACACATCCACTCTTCTACATGCATCAAATCCTCAAATCCTCTCTCTCTCTCTCTCTCTCTCTCTCTCTCTCTCTCTCTCTCTCTCTCTCTCTCTCTCTCTCTCTCTCTCTCTCTCTCTCTCTCTCTCTCTCTCTCTCTCTCTCTCTCTCTCTCTCTCTCTCTCTCTCTCTCTCTCTCTCTCTCTCTCTCTCTCTCTCTCTCTCTCTCTCTCTCTCTCTCTCTCTCTCTCTCTCTCTCTCTCTCACACACACAAACACATTGGCGCTTTGGAGTACCTGGATTTAATACATTTTACTCTGATCAATTAATGTATTTATTTATTATGTATTGATTTTGAATTATTGGCCTGAGAGTATATTCAATGTGCTGATGTTGATGTGGCACTCCGGGACTATAACTGAATAGCCCTACTCTTAAACTGCCTAGGAGGGGTTCTGCCTCTAGACTCAGTGTAGCATATTACCATTAATGGTCGAGTTTAGGATTGGGGGAGGGGACGCTGATCCTAGATCTGTTCCTAGGGAAACTTCACCCTGCAGCGCTCCAATACAGGTGAACAGAAGTCAAAGGTTGGTGCTCAGCCTCTCACTTTTATTGTTGGTTTTCCTCTTTAGGGGAGGAGCTTCAGGGACGGATCACCATACGCAAAAACAAAAAGGATCCCCGCTCGCTGTTCATCACCTTTGACCTCCATGACATGAAGCAGACCTACAGCCTGCAGTGAGTTCACTGATCACATGACTACGATCATCAATAGTGTGGCTGAACTGAAATATTCCCCAGACTTTGCCAAAACAATTAGTATTATTATGGTTGTTATTATGAAATGTTTAACTCTTATGGAATCAGAAACAGCTTATCTTCATATGGAGCAGTAAATGTAGATAATATAGGGATTTGTTTAAAAAAAAAATTGAAAGTTAGACTGACAGAGTGGTGAGACAGGGAGAGTATGAAGAGTGCTTGAACAACAAGCTGTAGAGTTCACTGCATTTTTAATGCCATACCTGTTAATAAACACATTCCCTCATACAGAATCTGAGTTGATTTCTTGGCAAGCGGCATTTCTCAAAAATGTTTCTACTTGGCTGTGGAAACATTTTTCACTTTTGCACAGAGTCAACACTTTCCTGTGACATTCCCATTTTATCCTGATACACAAAGTTAGGCTGGATAACACATATTTTTTGATTTTTAAGGCAATTTTCAATCAGTTAAAGGTCAAATCTGGTAAAAATGGGCATGAGGGAAATAGTAATAGATTTAGGTCAAATATCCTGAAATGATCATCAAAACTGAGTGGATTATCAAACATATATTTATTTTTTTAACCTTTCTTTAACTAAGCAAGTCAGTTAAGAACAAATTCTTATTTTCAATGACGGCCTAGGAACAGTGGGTTAACTGCCTGTTCAGGGGCAGAATGACAGATTTGTACCTTGTCAGCTCGGGGGTTTGAACTTGCAACCTATGCACTTTGACTATAGAATGGATACAATGATAGTTACTTTTCATACCGTTTAATGCATTAAGATATGCAAATATACAGGAAGGTTGAACATTCTGATGTTTTCAGATACAGTTATGGTCTGTTATGGTCTGTAGAACCACCAATTACCCTTCTCAGATGAGGTAGACCAGGGCTCTCGTCCTGTAGGGTTTCACTCCAACCGCAGTTATAACTAACCTGATTCATCTTGTAAACTAGCTAAATATTATAATCCGGTGTGCTAGATTAGGGTTGGAATGAAAACCTACATGACGGTAGTTCTCCAGGAACAGGGTTGGAGAGCACTGATGTTGACCCTTTGAGAAAACTGCAGGAGACCACACATTCTGGGCCAGAGATATTGAAACTATAATGTAATTTTTAAGGGATAAAATGTACAAGCAGCCAAATGGGATAGTCACACATTTTGACCAAATTCACTGAACATACTATGATAATATAAACGGACTATTTGCATACATACAGTACATACTTAGATTATGGAATAAAAATGTTTGTTACTTTTGTCATAATTATTATGCTTTGAGTCATGCATATACAAAGAAAAATTATATTTTCCATCATTTTGGCTAAACTTGGGCATTAGCGAACAAAAATTACTTTCTCAGACAGTGTAGAGCCCTTCAAACTACACAGCAAGACACTTCTGAACAATAAGGATCTGACATTCTGTGGTAGAGATATTGGAACTAAGGGGGCAAGTGTAAATGCGGTTAAAAGTTGACATTTTTGAGGTAATGATAGATTTCGGCCATATTCACTGAATATAAAATAAATGTACACTGAGTATACAAAAACATTAAGAACACCTGCTCTTTCCATGACATAGACTGACCAGGTGAAGCTATGATGCTTTGATGTCACTTGTTAAATCCACTTCAGTCAGTGTGGATAAAGTGGAAATAGACAGGTTAAAGAAGGATTTTTAAGCCTTCAGACAATTGAGACATCGATTGTGTATTTGTGCAATTGAGGGTGAATCGGCAAGACAAAATATTTAAGTGCCTTTGAAAGGGGTATGGTAGTAGGTGCCAGGTCACACCGGTTTTCACACTCAACAGTGTCCTGTTTGTATCAAGTATGGTCCACCGCCCAAAGGACATCCAGCCAACTTCACACAACTGTGGGAAACATTAGAGTCAACATAGGCCAGCATCCCTGTGGAAAGCTTTCGATAACTTGGAGGGTTCATGCCCTGGCGAATTGAGGCTGTTTTGAGGGCAAAAGGGGAAGGGGTTTGCAACTCAATATTAGGAAGGTGTTCCTAATTTTTGGTATACTCAGTGTACAGTCGTGGCCAAATGTTTTGAGAATGACACAAATATTAATTTTCACAAAGTCTGCTGCCTCAGTTTGTATGATGGCAATTTGCATATACTCCAGAATGTTATGAAGAGTGATCAGATGAATTTCAATTAATTGCAAAGTCCCTCATTGCCATGTAAAACTTTTCCACTGCATTTCAGCCCTGCCACAAAAGGTCCAGCTGATATCATGTTAGTGATTCTCTCGTTAACACAGGTGTGAGAGTTGATGAGGACAAGGCTGATTGAGTTCAAATAACAGACTGGAAGCTTCACAAGGAGGGTGGTGCTTGGAATCATTGTTCTTCCTCTGTCAACCATGGTTACCTACAAGGAAACACGTGCCGTCATCATTGCTTTGCACAAAAAGGGCTTCACAGGCAAGGATATTGCTGCCAGTAAGATTGCACCTAAATCAACCATTTATCGGATCATCAACAACTTCAAGGAGAGAGGTTCAATTGTTATGAAGAAGGCTTCAGGGTGCCCAAGAAAGTCCAGCAAGCACCAGTACCGTCTCCTAAAGTTGATTCAGCTGCGGGATCGGGGCACCACCAGTACAGAGCTTGCTCAGGAATGGCAGCAGGCAGGTGTGAGTGCATCTGCACGCACAGTGAGGCAAAGACTTTTGGAGGATGGCCTGGTGTCAAGAAGGGCAGCAAAGAAGCCACTTCTCTCCAGGCAAAACATCAGGGACAGACTGATATTCTGCAAAAGGTACAGGGATTGGACTACTAAGAACTGGGTTAGGGCTACAGTCATTTTCTATGATGAATCCCTTTCTGGTTGTTTGGGGCATCCGGATAAAAGCTTGTCCGGAGAAGACCAGGTGAGCGCTACCATCAGTCCTGTGTCATGCCAACCGTAAAGCATCCTGTGTGGGGTTGCTTCTCAGCCAAGGGATTGGGCTCACTCAGAATTTTGCCTGAGAACACAGCCATGAATAAAGAATGGTCCCAACACATCGTCCGAGAGCAACTTCTCCCAACCATCCAGGAACAGTTTGATGACTAGCAATGCCTTTTCCAGCACAATGGAGCACCTTGCCATAAGGCAAAAGTGATAACTAAGTGGCTCGAGGAACAAAACATCAATATTTTGGGTCCATGGCCAGGAAACTCTCCAGACCTTAATCCCATTGAGAACTTGTGGTGAATCCTCAAGAGGCGGTTGGACAAACAAAAACCAACCATTTCTGACAAACTCCAAGCATTGATTATGCAAGAATGTCCTGCCATTAGTGGCTCAGAAGTTAATTGACAGCATGTCAGGGTGGATTGCAGAGGTCTTGAAAAAGAAGGGTCACTGGAAAAAACTGCAAATATTGACTCTTTGCATCAACTTTGTGTAATTGTCAATAAAAGCCTTTGACACTTATGAAATGCTTGTAATTATACTTCAGTATTCTTCCATAGTAACATCTCACACAAAAATATCTAAAGACACTGAAGCAGCAATCTTTGTGGAAATTAATATTTGTGTCATTTTCAAAACCTTTGGCCACAACTGTGTGTGTATGTATATATATATATATATATATGGGCCTTTTTCCCCATTCCTAGCATATACATGTGATTAAACTAATTGTGTTCTAAACTGAAGATCATGAGTTAGCTTATTATTGGAGTCAGGTGTGTTAGCTGGGACTGAGGCAAAAGTGTGACACCATCCAGGTCCCCGAGGACTAGAGTTGCCCATCCCTGGTTTATATTGATATGTTCAGTAACTTTGGTCACAATCTGTGACTATCCTATTACAGTGGGGTCTCCTGTAGTTTTCTCATAGTGTCTACGTCAGGTGTTCCTGGAGCGCTACCCTCCTGTAGGTTTTCACTCCAACCCCATTTGTAACTAACCTGGTTCAGCTTATAAACCAGCTAATTATTTGAATTAGGTGTGCTAGATTAGGATCGGAGTGAAAACCTACAGGACAGTGGCTCTCCAAGAATAGATTTGGAGAGCCCTGGTCTAGGTCATCTGAAAAGGGTACTTGGTGGGTACTGTTGCTGAAAATCTGAAATAAAATCTGAATGTTCATCCTTTCTGTATATTTGCTTGTCTTAAAGCATAATAACTGAATGAAATAAACCATTAACACATCCATAATCCAAGTGTTTATGTTTGATAATTGACTGATTGGTTGAGAATGTCAGGATATTTGACAAAAATATATTTCTTAACTCAACAAAAAAGGAAACGTCCCCTTTTCAGGACCCTGTCTTTCAAAGATAATTTGTAAAAAATCTAAATCACTTCACAGATCTTCATTGTAAAGGGTTTAAACACTGCTTCCCATGCTTGTTCAATGAACCATAAACAATTAATGAACATGCACCTGTGGAACGGTCATTAAGACACTAACAGCTTACAGATGGTAGGCAATTAAGGTCACAGTTATGAAAGCTAAAGACACTAAAGAGGCCTTTCTACTGACTCGGAAAAACACCAAAAGAAAGATGCCCAGGGTCCCTGCTCATCTGCATGAACGTGCCTTATGCATGCTGCAAGGAGGCATGAGGACTGCAGATGTGGTCAGTGCAATAAATTGCAATGTCCGTACTGTGAGATGCCTAAGACAGCGCTACAGGGAGACAGGACGGATAGCTGATCATCCTCGCAGTGGGAGATCACGTGTAACAACACCTGCACAGGATCGGTACATCCGAACATCACACCTGCGGGACAGGTACAGGAAGGCAACTACGACTGCCCGAGTTACACCAGGAATGTGCAATCCCTCCATCAGTGCTCAGACTGTCCTCAATAGGCTGAGAGAGGCTGGATTGTGGGCTTGTAGGCCTGTTGTAAAGGCAGGTCCTTACCAGACATCACCGGCAACAATGTCGCCTATGGGCACAAACCCACAGGGTCCGTCATGGTCTGGGGCGGTGTGTCACAGCATCATCGGACTGAGCTTGTTGACATTGCAGGCAATCTCAAAGCTGTGCGTTACATGGAAGACCTCCTCCCTCATGTGGTACTTATGTGTTGAATCTGAGGGTGAGGGCTAGTGCCATTCCCCCCAGAAATGTCCGGGATCTTGCAGGTGCCTTGGTGGGTGGGGTAACATCTCACAGCAAGAACTGGCAAATCTGGTGCAGTCCATGAGGAGGAGATGCACTGCAGTTCTTAATGCAGCTGGTGGCCAAACCAGATACTGACTGTTACTTTTGATTTTGACCCCCCCCCCCCCCCCCCCCCCCCTTTGTTCAGGGACACATTATTCCATTTCTGTTAGTCACATGACTGTGGAACTTGTTCAGTTTATGTCTCAGTTGTTGAATCTTATGTTCATACAAATATTTACACATGTTAAGTTTGCTGAAAAAAAAGCAGTTGCAAGTGAGAGGACATGGATTTTTTTGCTGAGTTTATTTCCATTGTGCCCATTTTCACCAGGTTTGACCTTTAACCCATTGAAATGTGCCTTATAAAACTAAATGTAACGTGTTATTTTGCCTAACTGTGTCACCCGATCACTGTTTGATCTAGTACAGATGACAGCCTTTAAACAAGAAAAAGCAAGCACTTTTTCCAGATTGTCAGGTCTACTACTAGCAGCATATAGTCTGCATCCCAAATGGCATAAAGCTCTGGTCAAAGCTCTGGTCAAAAGTAATGCACTATGTAGGGAATACGGTGCCATTTGGGACGTCATCACAGTGAGTTTTATTTCTGCCCTAAAAAAAGTCTGACAAAAACCTTCCCCTCTGCATACTCCATTGAGGTCTGCTGACAACAGAATGCTTTTCCACTCTCTTCCTTAGATCATGAATCATAAGTTCTGAAAATCTTTCAATACTTGTGCCGTGAATAAATGGTCTTATTAGGGGTTCACCACAAAGCTGTGAAGACCCATTATTATTGTCTTTTCTTTTTTTACATGGCTAAATAACTCAAGCATAGATTGGTGACTTTTTGTTCTAATTCGAAAGCTAAGGGATTGGTCAAAAGATGGCAGGGTTATTGACAAATCAAAACTCAGACATGTCCATTTAAACCAGTGTAAATCCACCCCACAGTGGCCTATCAACTTGAAACTTGTTATTGTTATCATGGACATCCCTAAGATGAACCACACTGAATTTGGTATTGATATCTCAAAAAACAAACATTTTAACAATTCATTCTTTATATTTGTAACGCTAACTCTCAAAATCATCTGCATTCATCTTCTCCTCGTGAACCAGGAGAGTCAGGTTCACTCCAGATGTTGTATTTAGTCTCATTACATCAGTCTTTAATGGTTCTAAGAAAAAATGGTTGCTGCTTTTAAATATGGCCGCACTGTACCTATAGATGCACGTTAGCACATATGCTAATCTTCTCATGAACCATAAGTCAGATTGACTCCAGATGTAGTATATAGATTCAAACAATGAATTAGCCTCTAATGGATTTGACAATGATTAGTTGCTGCATTCAAAGTCGGCCACACTACACCACTAAATGGCACCATATGGCACCATATGACACTAGGCCTACAAGAACTGAGACGATTCTGATATCTGTTGAATTATTGTTTGTGCATGCGTGTGAGTGTGGAGTGATAGACAAAGGAAGAAATAGATGCTGTGTGGAGTAAACTAGTAGAGGGGACAGTCCATGTCTACATTTCAAAATTCCCCAACATAGAGTACAGCAAGGAGTATAGAGCCATTGGCAGAAAGATACTTGCAAGATATCTATGCTTAAAGCACAAGGGTGCAGAGCCATGGGTGAGTGGATACCCTTTCTAAGCACAACTTCCACAGGTTGTACAGTGCCTTCAGTAAGTATTCATACCCCTTGACTTAGTCCCCATTTTGTTGTGTTACAGCCTGAATTCAAAATGTATTATATAGATTTTGTTTTATCTCACCCATCTACACATAATACCCCATAATGACAAAGTGAAAAAGTGTTTTTAGAAATGTTTGCAAATTTATTGGAAATGAAATACATACATATCTAATTTACATAAGTGTTCACACCCCTGAGCCAATACGTTGTAGAAGCTCCTTTGGCGGCGATTACATATGTGACTCATTTTAGTTAAGAGCTTTGTACACCTGGATTGTGCCCATTTTTTTTTTTTTTTTTTAAGTTGCCAGACAGCCATTTTCAAGTCTTACCATAGATTTGCAAGATGATTTAAGTCAAAACTGTAACTAGGCCACTCAGGAACATTGAATGTTGTCCTGCTGAAAGGTGAATTTGTCTCCCAGTGTCTGTTGAAAAGCAGACTGAACCAGGTTTTCCTCTAGGATTGTGCCTGTGCTTATAGCTGTATTCTTTTTATCCTAAAAAACTCCCTATTCCTTGCCGATGACAAGCATACTGATAACATGCAGCCACCACCATGCTGGAAAATATGTGTTGTGTTAGATTTGACCCAAACGTAACACTTTCTATTCAGGACAAAAAGTTCATTTCTTTGCCACATTTTTTGCAGTATTACTTAAGTGCCTTGTTGCAATCAAGATGCATGTTTATTTTTTATTCTGTACAGGCTTCCTTCTTTTCACTCAGTTTTTTTAGGTTAGTATTGTGGAGTAACTACAGTGTTGTTGATCCGTCCTCAGTTTTCTCATATCACAACGATTAAACTCTTAACAGTTTTAAAATCACCATTGACCTCATGGTGAAATCCCTGAGCCGTTTCCTTCCTCTCTGGCAACTGAGTAAGGAAGGACACCTGTATCTTTGTAGTGACTGGGTGTATTGGTACACCATCCAAAGCCTAATTAATAACTTCCCCATGCTCAAAGGGATATTATTCAACATCAGCTTTTTTTCTTTCTTTTTTTTTACACATTTACAAATCGTTACCTTTCTTTGCGAGGCATTGAAAAGCCTCCCTGGCCTTTGTGGTTGAAATCTGTGCTTGAAATTCACTACTTGATTGAGGGACCTTTATCTGTATGTGTAGGGTACAGAGATGGGATAGTCATTAAAAAATAATGTTAACCACTATTATTGAACACGGAATAAGTCCATGCAATGCATTGTGCAATTTGTTAAGCACAAACAGGTTGAATACTTATTGACTAGACATTTCAGCGTTACATTTTTTATTAATTTTTAAAATGTTCTACAAAGAAAACGTATGGGGTATTATTGTGTGTAGATCAGTGAGACAACATCACCCTTTAATCCATTTGAAATGCAGGCTGTAACACAACAAAATGTGGAAAAGGTTAAGTGGTGTGGATACTTTCTGAAGTCGCTGTATGTTGCATTATAGAATTATAGCTCCGCTCAGTGATTTCTGCATACCAGGTCACCAACAAAACTTTAACAATAGCGCAAATACATGCAAACACCACTTGATTTCTATGACTTGTCTCGCTTACAGATTATCTGAAATGTCACTACTTCAAACAATGTTTTCTTACAGACATTGTTCACCAAATGTTTCAGCCAAAAGACAAGGCAAGAAAGAGCTCTGGGCATTCAATGGAGGCCAAAAATAAGCCCCTCCTCCTATAGCTCCTCCCACCACCAGCCTCCTCTGATATAATCATCCCCAAACCCAACATTTTGGCAACAGGGTGTTCTCCAGGGCACCACCCAGACAATGGAACTCCACGCCTTCATCTGTCTGTGGTGGTTGGTAACCAATGGTTATGTAATTGGTTTTAAATCTGAGCTTTGACTATAGCATACTTTGCTGTCACACCTCCTGTGCAAATGAATGTGTCTTCTTGTGTGGAGTAGGGTAAATAATGGATGAGCACAAATCAAATCTTTCCATGTGTGTGGTGTAGCATTAAAGTAAGGCTATGGCCACTTCAATATCTTAAGCTTTTAAAATATATATATGGATTACATGGATAATATCCATTTTTTTTTTTAAGTGTTTCCTCCAAAGTATGAGCTTGTTTTGTTTTGGATGTATTGTTTTCATATGTATTATTGTTGTTTCATGTTTAATATACCCAATTAAAATATCAATAACATATGTATATACTTTTGACAAATCTTAAATGACCCATGGATGTTGTGTGCTTATAGATTATTGTTATTAGGCTATTATTCTTGCTAAATATCGTTAATAATTAACGGGTTAAAAAAAAAAAAACATGCCTCCTAAAGAGGTTCCTTGAAGGACGTTTTCAAAAAGGTTCTTCAAAGAACATTTTCAAACGGGTACCCTCGAGGAACACTGCATTTCAAAAAAGGTTCCCCCACAGTGGCAACTCAAAAAGGATCCTCGAATAACCTTTTCTTCTAAGAGTAGTCTGTCTCCTGCCCTCTCCCATTCTGTGTCTTGAGGAAGGTGTGAGTGGTACAAGGAAAGGGGAGCAGAAATCAATTACAATTATTCTCTGTTGACAAAGTAATTAAACCTTGGAGCAGCCAGCTAATTTAGCAGCGCGAGGCCCTTATCTGTAGAGGCCCAGATTTACGAGGGGCGCGGGCCACACGGGCGCAGTAAGCATTGCAGGTGTTTATCGCACATTTAATAAGGTACGCAGGCTACAGTGACGAGCTCGTTAAAAGACACTGCGAGGTCGCTGGACCGTTTCTGCGGGGTTGTGTTATTCGGATAATTTTTGTATCTTTCTCAAGGGTTTGGGTTGGTTGCATAACGGTGTGTCTAAATAACAACACAATAGGATGCTCATGGGATTGTTTGCCCACGAGAATGAACCAATTTTTAATTAGGGGTACATTTCGTTATCAGAGAAGAGAAAGCTGAACAATGCCGTGCGCAATGCAGTATTTTAGGGCAGGCTATGTGTGGTGCTGGGAAAGTTCCAAAGCCTCCAGTGTAGCACGATACCTCAATGACCACGTGTTTTTTTTTAAAGTGTCCTTCTTGCGTAAGAGGTTAACAAATGAGTAGCTTCAGTCGTTTCATGAAGACCTCGCCCACTTTTTTCTACACTTGATCAGTGCTTGTTTCGGTGACGCACACAGAAACGCATTACGCGTATATCGCACGTGTGCTTAAATTCCTTGAAGCGTAGTAAAGTCTATATATAGCCTGGAGGCTTTAACAAAAAAAAAGACTTTGCAGCAGTCTGCAGTTTTTGTCATGACACACTTCACAAATATTTGTACAAGGAAAATTGTGTAAATAATTGGTATGATAAAGTATAGCCCAAACTGTATAGTATGTGCAAAACATTTACTGACACAGGCTTTACGGAAACGAAATATATGCTTTTAAAATTGATAATCATATGTCGTAGTCTATATGATTATATGTGATCCTAATATAAAAATATAGGCGAAATAAGTAATATATGATACTAGATGTTAAGTTACGTTTTCAGTGTTTTCAACATATTACTTTCTTAATAAATGTTCAATAGCATTTACGCAAAGTAGGCATACTTACAACACAATAGAAACCATATTAACCATCTAACGAAATAGTTTCCCAATCAATGTAATCGTCTCTCCCACAAATAAATGGTACATGTTCTCTCCCGAATTGACGTGCTGCATGCATTCTCATTCCCCAAAATGTAATCTAGGCCTACATGCAAATTCTCCCTAGCTCGTGTGTACTTACACATCCCCTCGAGAAAAGTGTATTATTAATCAGCTGGTGAATGAGTCAGTCCAAGCACGCACACACTGAGCGGCATGTGCGTGAACAACATGCGCACGTTCCCGCGCGTCTTCGCCCGGTGTAGCTTTAAAAATAAGAATCCAAGGCCAATGATTTATCAAACTCTTATTATCAAGAAAATGTCAAGCGAAGGGCACCTTGCTCCGCACTGACGCAAACCCAATATTTCCCACTGGGGTATAGAAAGCTTTGCACTAAGCACAGCCAAATCCACTCCTACATCTTCCAGTTCTCTTTACAGCTGTTTTTCAGCCTTTCAGCTTCAGCACGTCTTAAGCCTCTTCACAAATGGTGAGTATGCTACATACTTTGTTTATTTTCTTTATTCTACATTACATTTGTCATACAAGTTATCTTATTTATCTAAATGGTTGAAGCAGCCTTACTTCGTTTTGTGGAAATATTTTCATTTATTCAAACTGCATGCTGGATAATGGATAATAACTCAGCAGCCGAGTTGTGCGCTGTCCATGGTACCGAAATCGAGCTGCATAGCGCTGCTCCACACACAGAAACTTTTCACAACTCGCATTCACATGGCAATCTCTGAGCAAAAGATGCATTCAGTTCAATCAAAAAAACACTTGTTTCGTTCGATCTTTTCCATTTAAGTCGGGCTATTTCTATTGAATGTATTTGTTTTCATTTTAAGAAAAACGAAATCAGATATAGACTATATGCAAGGTGGTAGACAAAAGACGCAGATATGATCTCTTTTTCCCCCTTTTTTTTTTTTTTTTTTTTTTACTTCAACCTAAATGTAGCATGTTTGTGTTTAGAAATCCCGCGCTCTCTTACATTGCTTTGTTTCCTCTTGGTTAGGATATATATGCGGAGATAGTAATTTGTATTTCTGCACGCCCGGGTCCTCTCAGAGATGTAGCCTGATGCCGGTGATCATACATGCCTGCCAGGGAGAGGGGAGCTGTCAAGAGCCCGGCAGCTTGTCTATTGCCCATAAAAATCAGTGGCTGTGTGGAGCTGAATGACATGGGGGAAATGGGGCGTAAAATTAAAGAATCTCGCAGTAACAGCGAACAGGAGAGGCAAACCCCCGCAGACCGTGATCTGAAGCCCAGAGCTGCGGAGCCAAAACATGCAACAAAGGGCTTTTAAAATACTGCAGAAACACCCAGCGCTGCTGCATTTTTATTGTAGGTGATTAGCCCATATTTTTTATTTGGAAATAATAGCGCTAAAATAATCGAATTCTCAATTCATAGCCTATTAGTGCTAACACTGAGCTGGCAAATGCATCTTAAAGTGTTTCTGTTTGTATAGCCTTTTATATGATTTTTTAACCCCTTGTCTTGTGTGATGAGCTTCATCTGTAAATGACATGTTGCAGGATTTCTCCGAGCAGAGAGAGATGGCCAAACAGCCGGCCAATGCTCCTACCGGTTGTAACCCGTTGCAACAGCCGGAGGGAGTTTCAGCAAACAAACCGGATAATGCCTTTAACCAAACGTCCGCAGCATACCCGGCCCCTCAGCCAGCACAATCCAACGAGAGCAAAACTTTCTGTCCCACGGAAAATAAACCAGGAGAACCGGGAGAAGTCAAAGTCTATGGGACGTTTAAAAACGCCGCTCTGCCGGTGCCTGGATCCGTGGCTGCTCTCTCGGCTGCCCGGGATATCCCTGTCCAGTACGGGGACCCGCTTAGGGTCACCGGGGATCAAAACAATGCATCGGGCAACTGGACCACCATGAGCCAGACCACCATCATTCTGGGCGCAGATGGCAACACGTCTGTTCAGCCCGGCGCGGTGATGGGGGTAAGTGGGCTCAAACGAATTGTTTCGATACGGGGAGCATCGTCCAAACAACCGGGGTCAGGAGAGCTTAGGGGGTAGGGTGGACTACAAGACGAACCGTGGTTTGGAGTGAGTGGTGATCTATCTGACATGCAACCTGTATTGCCTATTAGGATAGGGGATTGGCTGTGGTGTTATCAGGTCTTTCACGGATAAGGAAACCGAGGTGGGGGTGACATATTGCGGCTGAGGAGAAGTTGTAATTACGGTCCCATGGGACTCCTTCTGAGATAGTCCGGCACTGGAGACTGCTGCTGAGGGATGATTTGAGAGAATGTGAGCTATATAGCCTATTCAAGTGAGTTTCCATTTGCAGTGGCCAGATGCAGTGACCAGAGGTTACAATTGTCTATGAATCAGGGTTAGAATTCACCAATATAATAGTTGCGAAGAATTCCCAGTTATTATGGCAAATGATCAAAATATAGAACGGAAAAGGTAGGCTATCTATTTCGATGTTCTGACCCTCTGCATTTGGCTAGAGTAGGCTACCTATTTGATTAAATTCTGTCAACAAAAGTTGGTCTAAAACGGCGTCGTGAAAGTGCTGAATGGACGGAATCTTCCCACTGCAGTGAGATAAAGGAATAGGCCTACTGTAAGATGGTTGTTTGTGTATCAGCCTACAGTAATGGTATATCCCCCGCACTACGCTGCTCCGTGTGTCAGGTATGGATAGAAAGAGGGATAGAAACCCCGCATCATGCTCTCTCGGGATTGGTCTCGGTAAACCCATGACAGCGCTTGGTAATGGGTTACATAAGGCTGCGGATTCTGCCCATTGTTACAATCCCCGCGAGGGCATTCCTCGCCACTCTCCTCTTCTCTCTCCACTCCTCTCATTCTCCTCTTCCTCCGCGCGCCAGCCTGACAGTGTTCCATTGATAAGCTTGCTCCTTTCTCCCTCTACCCGTATTGGCGGGGAATCAGAAATAAGGAAATTGGAATTATCTGTATTTATGAATATTCATATGAATTTGTCCTGTCATGTTTTAAAATGCTCACATCAATCAAAGAGTGTTGTTCCCGAGATGATTATGTGTTTTGAAGCGGGTTGTATTCGTATGTTCTGACTGTTGCAAATAGCCTATACTTGTGGCTAATTTGATAGATCGAATAAAGAAACGAATCCTTCGCCCAGTAAGGCAGGAGGTTTGGGATCTGAGACGTTTTAATGATTGGCTATACTAAATGTAAGTCCTATATGGTTACTTACTGTACATGAAACCTAGCACTAAAATCCACTGATTTCCCCAGGAGGAAGACGAGGACGAGAGTGGAGATGAGAATAAGGCCAGGGGAAACTGGACTAATAAATTGGATTTCATCCTGTCCATGGTTGGCTATGCGGTGGGACTGGGAAACGTGTGGAGGTTTCCATACCTTGCCTTCCAAAATGGTGGAGGTAAGGAGAGTGTTGAGTTGAGAATGTACCCGCACTGCAAATGTCACTAAAGTTGTAAATGCAAAAGCACCTAAATGCGGAAAATAAATAACACTGATTCCAAAACTGATCAATGTTATTTTAATTGGATATTCCATTGCTCCACAATGATAGATGTATATGTTTGACATCACGCATAATTGATATGAACGAAATTGACGATGTAATTAAATTCGAGGAACAAAATGGGAGTAAGTCGACTTAATTGTGTTTTTATCCTGGATGATTTCTATTGTTGTTTTGCCATTGTGTGAACACCAGTATGCTTAATGTATTTCAACATTATCAAACGAAAATACATCACTTTAATTCATTCACTTGCTAGGCTATATCATTGGAGTTTAAATTAGTGTCGGAAAAAAACAAAAATTTTTCACTCAACTTTTTGACTGCCTTTTCTTCTCTAAATGAAATGGCGACTTTTTATTAAGACACGTTTTCCAAACAGTTATAGAAAGCGTCTAGCTAGCATTATTTTTCAGCGTCTAAGAGCCTACTCTTTTTCGTGGATTTTAGTTAAATTATTTAGGCTTTATGCTTGATAATCACTTCGGTAAACAAAATATTATTTATATATTTTTTAATTATTATTAGGCCTATCTTTATTTCAATTTAGTTTGGTCTACACTACGCTTTATTATATTCTAGCTACCTTATACAACTAATTAAGCTACATGTAAGGGAAGCAAATAAGTATAACCCATTTAGATATGTCACATGTATTTCATTATTACCTGCCATGCATAATCTCTTTAATTCCATGAGAAAAGCAGTCGAATTAGTCTGTTATAGCCTTCTTTTAAAATCATGTGAGCCAAGTTTGAGTAATCTCTTTTCACTTGTACCTGTGCGCTACTTTGAAATGCTTCCCCGTTTCCCTGTGTATATAGGTGCTTTTTTGATCCCCTACCTTATAATGTTGTGCCTCGCCGGGATCCCTATCTTTTTATTGGAGGTTTCCCTGGGTCAGTTTGCCAGCCAGGGCCCCGTGTCCGTGTGGAAAGCCATCCCGGCTCTGCAAGGTAAACTGCGCATATACAGGCTGCGATCCAAACTCATAAAGTAACGTATTTAAAACTAGTAACATACACTAACTTCAGGAAAAAATTAAAACGACTTATTATGATATAATTACTTTTGATCACGCTCCTCTGCCTGCTTAAGAGTAATTTACATATTTCGTCTCATTTATTTATTTTAGGTTGCGGGATTGCCATGTTGATAATATCTGTCTTGATAGCCATATACTATAACATTATTATGTGCTGGACACTGTACTACCTGTTCGCTTCGTTGAAGGGCTCACTGCCATGGGCTAACTGTAAGAACGAGTGGAACACGTTGGACTGTAAGGACAAAGACATGCTTCTCTTAGGTAAGACCACAATGCGCCAGAACGCACACACACTCTCATGCATGCGCACACACACATACACCTAAGCACCCCCTCACCATTGCGCAATGCGCAACGCACCCCTTAGCTAAGGACTCTTGCCTGTAACCTGCCCTATAGTGTAGAGTGGCGGGTTATTGGAAGCATTGTTTTCTAGTTTCATATACATCCAAAGTGCTACTTTTGCTTACTAGGTTTATTGTATTGATTTTTATATTTATTCTGTGGGTCTCAAGTTCTTTTTTCAACTGTGTAGGCTACAAATGTGTGATGTTAAAATTCTTTATTCTAATCTAATCTATATAATGAGCAAAAAGCAGTTATACAAAAGGTGTATTTTAAAGATTACGGTGTAGGCTCAGTAGACAAATTCGTTTTTGCAATTGTGCAATTATGAGTAATTGATTTTAGGTTACATTGGGTTACAATTAATTTTTTTAAAAAAGAAGATACATTGATAAAAGAAAGGCTCGCAGTATGACCGGATAATTTTCTCCCAGATGCATGGGGGGAAAAAAACGAAATTTGATTAAGAAAATGCAATTTTTGTCTGTTGCATTTCAGTGAATTCAGCACTAAAGTTGCTTGCTTGACACATTTACAAGTAGTGGAGTTGCTGCAGTGCCGCAGTGCGCGCCAGACTGCCCTCTCGTGGTCATAGTAAGAGTTACAGTAACTGTCGTCTCCCTGGTCTCTCTCTGTATCGTTGAATAGAATTGATGCTGTGTCAACCCGTAGCTTTCATTGGTAATACAACAAACGTATGATCATCATACAAAGCGAAACTAGATCTACTCTTGTCAAACATGCTGAACGTTTCTATGTGTATTCTAAGTCTAGGCTACATTTGATATAATCTTAAAAAATATTGAGAAAAAGGTTATTTCATAATAAGCACAATTTGTATTTAAAGTTCTGTTAAAAGAAAAATAACCATTACACATTTAAAAAAAAAACTTGCTTCACCCATACAGTGGATGAATGGCTTTCATCTGAGAATAGAGGACATTTCTTGTAATGGGTATCAAGTACAGTATGTAAAGAACAGTAATATGTAAAGCATGGCAGAGATCACTGTTTTTGGTGTATGAACCAGTGTGCTGGGCAAGGATCTATTCTACATTATACCCACCACCTGAGAAAACTGAAAGTTGATAGTTTTTAAACCAGATTGTAAAGAAGTCTGTCTGTTCCTGTTGAGATGTATTTTTTTAAATCTGATTCGATACAGGCTATGTAAGTCTGTCTGTCTGTCTATCCTGGTTGACATGTGTTGGTTTCTGGTTGTGACAGAGACGTGTATCCTCCATGATAAAAACATCACCTCTGTAAAGAACAGCTCGTTCTGTCTGTCGGCTCAAGCCATTGGAAACCTGACCAAACTGGTTAACATGACCTTTCCGGATAACAAAACTTACGTCAGCCCCAGCGAGGAGTACTTCAAGTAAGTCAAATCAAAGTTTATTTGTCATATGCACAGGATACAGTGTAGTGTACACAGTATAATTAAATGCATACTTGCAAGCTCTCCTCTCAAACAGCTAAAAAAAGTATTACATGAAAATATAGTTAAAAAAATGTAATAAAAATAATAACTTGCATCAGAGTTACAGAGGTTCTATGTTTGAAGTTGGCCTGCTGGCTGAGGATACTTGTGATTTCTCATACTATACTGTAAATGTTGGTTTCCTTTCTAACATAATTAGGGCACAGTTATTGGGCTATATAGACACAATTGTTTCCCGCTATTGATTGATATGAAGGAATAATACATGTCAGATCTGAAATAACTGTTTTATATTTCCCTCTGGCTTTCTCGATGTCTCTCTCTCTCTCTCTCTCTCTCACTCTGTCTCTCTCTCTCTCTGGCTCTCTCTCTCTCTCTCTCTCACTCTGTCTCTCTCTCTCTGGCTCTCTCTCTCTTTGACTCTCTCTCTCTTTGGCTCTTTCTCTCTGGCTCTCCCTTTGTGTGTGTGTGTGTGTGTCCCATAGGTACAATGTCTTGCACATCTCCAAAGGGATAGAGTACCCTGGAGACATCCGCTGGCCCCTCGCAGGCTGCCTGTTGCTGGCCTGGTTGATAGTCTACCTCTCCCTGGCCAAAGGAATCAAGTCATCAGGGAAAGTAAGAGAAATCTCTCACTCTCTACTCATGTGGTACCTCCTTTGAATTTGAATAATTTCCCCCTGTAAAATCCCAGAACCATAAAATAAAGTTTGTTCTTGAACTAAAAGTGTTGAATCAGTGCACTTATCACAAAACAAAACCTGATAACTCTCTTCGTTTTGTTCTTCCTCTCCCCTCTCTGAGGTGGTGTATTTCACAGCTACGTTCCCCTATGTGGTTCTGGTCATTCTGTTGTTCAGAGGAGTGACCCTCCCAGGGGCTGGTGACGGCATCCTCTACTTCATCACACCCAAGTGGGAGAAACTCAACGATGCTAAGGTATACATACACACATGTACAGTTGAAGTCGGAAGTTTACATACACCTTACCCAAATACATTTAAACTCAGTTTTTCACAATTCCTGACATTTAATCATAGAAAAATCCTAAAAATGCCCGGTCTTAGGTCAGTTGGGATCACCACTTTATTTTAAGAATGTGAAATGTCATAAATAGTAGAGAGAATTATTTATTTCAGCTTTTATTTCTTTCATCACATTCCCAGTGGGTCAGAAGTTTACATACACTCAATTAGTATTTGGTAGCATTGCCATTAAATTGTTTAACTTAGGTCAAATGTTTTGGGAAGACTCCCAAAGCTTCCCTCAATAAGTTGGGTGAATTTTAGCCCATTCCTCCTGACAGAGCTGGTGTAACTGTCAGGTTTGTAGGCCTCCTTGTTCGCACATACTTTTTCAGTTCTGCCCACACATTTTCTGTAGGATTGAGGTCAGGGCTTGTGATGGCCACTCCAATACCTTGACTTTGTTGTCCAAAAGCCATTTTGCCACAACTTTGGAAATATGCTTGGGGTCATTGTCCATTTGGAAGACCCATTTGCGGCCAAGCTTTAACTTCTTGGCTGATGTCTTGAGATCTTGCTTCAATACATCCACATAATTTTCCATCCTCACGATGCCATCTATTTTGTGAAGTCCACCAGTCCCTCCTGCAGCAAAGCACCCCCACAACATGAGGCTGCCACCCCAGTGCTTCACGTTTGGGATGGTGTTCTTCAGCTTGCAAGCCTCCCCCTTTTTCCTCCAAACATAACAATGGTCATTATGACCAAACAGTTCTATTTTTGTTTTATCAGACCACAGGACATCTCTCCAAAAAGTATGCTCTTTGCCCCCATGTGCAGTTGCAAACTGTAGTCTGACTTTTTTATGGCGGTTTTGGAGCAGTGGCTTCTTCCTTGCTGAGCGGCCTTTCAGGTTATGTCGATATAGGACTTGTTTTACTGTGGATATAGATACTTTTGTACCAGTTTCCTCCAGCATCTTCACATGGTCCTTTGCTGTTGTTCTGAGATTGATTTGCACTTTTCGCACCAAAGTGCGTTCATCTCTAGGGGACAGAATGCGTCTCCTTCCTGAGCGGTTTGACGGCTGCGTGGTCCCATGGTGTTTATACTTGCGTACTATTGTTTGTACAGATGAACGTGGTACCTTCAGGCGTTTGGAAATTGCTCCCAAGGATGAACCAGACTTGTGGAGGTCTACAATTTTCTTCTGAGGTCTTGGCTGATTTCTTTTGATTTTCCCATGATGTCAAGCAAAGAGGCACTGAGTTTGAAGGTAGGCCTTGAAATACATCCACAGGTACACCTCCAATTGACTCAAATTATGTCAATTAGCCTATCAGAAGCTTCTAAAGCCATAACATAATTTCTGAAATTTTCCTACCTGTTTAAAGGCACAGTCAACTTCTGACCCACTGGATTTGTGATACAGTGAATTATAAGTTAAATAATCTGTCTGTAAACAATTGTTGGAAAAATGTATTGTGTTATGCACAAAGTAGATGTCCTAACCGACTTGCCAAAACTATAGTTCGTTAACAAGAAATTTGTGTAGTGGTTTAAAAACAAGTTTTAATGACTCCAACCTAAGTGTATGTAAACTTCCGACTTCAACTGTAAGTGCGCGCAGGCACACAAATAGACTGACACACACATTTCTCCACCCATCCCTCTGTCTCTAAAAGTGATTGTGAATGTGTGTGTGTTACTCTAGGTTTGGAAGGATGCTGCCACCCAGATTTTCTTCTCTCTGTCAGCAGCCTGGGGAGGCCTCATCACACTGTCTTCTTACAACAAGTTCCACAACAACTGCTACAGGTAAGCACTTCTCACTGTGCTGCTTAACAGCTTTGCTTCCTTCCATATATGACCGCCCGAATCCTCTGTCTCGCAATCACACGTGACTGCCCTCTTGACAACATCTTAGCCAGCTGCGCCACCGTAAAGCTAGCAACTCGATGGCACGGGTAGAGACATTTCAAACTGAGGAGTGAGGTTACCAATCCATTACATACGGGTAAATAAGAAGTTGTATCACGATATTCACACTGTTACATTTTCCATGGCAAAAATAAAACGCGACGCAGACTAAAAATTGTTGTCATCACAGTAACCTGCTTTATGTAGCATACTGTGTTATGTAGCTTTGAAAGTAAACACGTGACTCTATGACAACATACGGTTATTTTAGCAAGGGTCGTCAAAATGTATAAAAGGTCAAAAATACAGTTCTGATGAATGTAACAGCTGTAAAATGGAGTAAGATACTCAACACTTTTTGGATTTTGAAAATCTATCAAATGTTGACAGCACATAAACCATTATATAATTACATCACAATGATAATATATATATATATATATAATGTATAAATATATACCATACAGTACCAGTCAAAAGTTTGGATACACCTACTCATTCAAGTGTTTTTCTTTATTTTTACTATTTTCTACATTGTAGAATAATACTGGAGACATCAAAACTATGAAATAACACATATGTAATCAAAATATATGTTATATTTTAGATTCTTCAAAGTAGCCACCCTTTGCCTTAATGACAGCTTTGCACACTCTTGGCATTCTCTCAACCAGCTTCTTGAGGAATTATTTTCCAACAGTCTTGAAGGAGTTCCCACATATGCTGAGCACTTGATGACTGCTTTTCCTTCTCTCTGCGGTCCAATTCATCCCAAACCATCTCAATTGGGTTGGCCAGGTTGGGTTGGCCAGGTCATCTGATGCAGCACTCCATCACTCTCCTTCTTGGTCAAATAGCCCTTACACAGACTGGAGGGTCATTGTCCTGTTGAAAAACAAATGATTGTCCCACTATTCGCAAACCAGATTGGATGGCGTATCGCTGCAGAATGCTGTGGTAGCCATGCTGGTTAAGTGTGCCTTGAATTCTAAATAAATCACTGACAGTGTCACCAGCAAAGCACCCCCACACCATCACACCTTCTCCTCCATGCTTCACGATGGAAACCACACATGCAGAGATCATCCATTCACCTATTCTACGTCTCACAAAGACACGGCGGTTGGAAACAAAACTCTCAAATTTGGACTCATCAGACCAAAGGACAGATTTCCACCGGTCTAATGTCTATTGCCCGTGTTTCTTGACCCAAGCAAGTCTCTTCTTATCATTGGTGTCCTTTGGTAGTGGTTTCTTTGCAGCAAATTGACTATGACTATCACACAGTATTCTCTAAACAGTTGATGTTGAGATGTGTCTGTGACTTGTGCTCTGTGACACATTAATTTGGGCTGCAATAAAAAGTGCAGTTAACTCTTAATGAAATTATTCTCTGCAGCAGCGGTAACTCTGGGTCTTCCTTTCCTGTGGCGGTCTTCATGAGAGCCAGTTTCATCGAAGCGCTTGATGGTTTTTGCGACTGCACTTGGAGAAATGTTCAAAGTTCTTGACATTTTCCAGATTGACTGACCTTCATGTCTTAAAGTAATGATGGACTGTTGTTTCTCTTTGCTTATTTGGGCTGTTCTTGCCATAATATGGACTTCATCTTTTACCAAATAGGGCTATCTTCTGTTTACCACTTCTACCTTGTCACAACAGAACTGATTGGCTCAAACACATTAAGGGGGAAAGGAATTCCACAAATTAACTTTTAACAAGGCACACCTGTTAATGTAAATGTATTCCAGGAGACTACCTCATGAAGCTGCTTGAGAGAATGCCAAGAGTATGCAAAGCTGTCTTCAAGGCAAAGAGTGGCTACTTTGAAAAATCTCAAATATATTTAATTTTTTTTACTCTTTTGGTTACGACATGATTTCATGTGTTATTTCATAGTTTTGATGTCTTCACTATTATTCTACAATGTAGAAAATAGTAAAAATAAAGAAAAACCCTTGAATGAGTAGGTGTGTCCAAACTATTGACTGGTATTGTGTACATATATGTATTTAGCTATAGGTTATTGGGCCTATAGGAATTCTAGCTACTTTTGAAGCACACGTTGTGCTCTAGAAAGTAATATTTAACTCTGTAAAGATGTTTTTTTATTATAAAAGCTAAAATGTTGATACAAAAAACGGAAATTGAAATTACAGTCATTTGTGTAATATTAGGTTTCTACATTGTGTAAAAGCAATACCTATTGAGATGCATTACATAGAAACTTCCAGGGGCGCAACTTTCACTGGGGGGGGGGGGGGGGGGGGGTCATGTCTCCCCTACATTCTGAAATTGCATTTTTGTCTCCCCTCAGTTTTATCATTTAGATGTGAAACAAAAGCGGCATCTGTGCGCTTTAGTACCATGCGGACACCTCAGAGTGTCAGGTAGGCTGGATTTAGGACAGACAGGCTGTGTGAAAGCTTCTGGAAGGGTGGCTGGACCAGCATGGGGTGTGCTCTTTCACCATGTTGTAAAAGCAATCAGAGCAGAAACTGACTACTCTTTAGTTGCCTGATGTAGCTGGCAAGGTAACTGCTGTTTAACTTAACATTATTTTTTTAAAACTAGTGTTTATCCACAGTACTGAGCTAGTATTGTAACTGACTGTAATGTTAGCTAATGTTTCAGCCCCTCTCGACTGAGGTGAATGAATTAGCTGTGTTAGCTAGTAGCTACCACAGCCAGGCTGTTATTACTGCCTAACGGGTGTTGTTTGTATGGACATGTTTTATAGCCTTTGTTTTTTCACGTTTCAACAGAAGTAAATGAACTTGGCTAGCTTTTGCCAGTTGATGTACCGCTAGAGAGAGAGAGAGAGAGCTGGCCAAAAGTTGGCAAACTGTTAACTATTATTTTTTGCCGCAATCACACTAGACCTGAATCAAACAATCAGCCAAACAATTGAAGATTGCTATTGTCACCTTTTTTCAGTGCTTGAGTTTTTATTAGTCAGATTGGTAATGTCACAATATTGATCTGTCAGTTTCCCTAGCTAATTCCCTACTTTCAACACTGACACAGTAATAAACAGCTCTAACATTACAGGCTTCACTGTCATGGTGCACAGTAGAGGTCTTCCTCCCACTCCTGCCTGCACCCTCAGCTTTTCATACTGCACTGCTGGCTTTCTGTCCGACTCCCACCCGCTACCGCAAGAACTGGTCCCAAACCCAACTGCAGTCCCGCAATGTTATTTTAGGCTTATGTGACACAGCTAACTTTCCGGCCATGATCCCAGCAATTTTGCGTCCTACAGGCAATATCAAATGCGTAAAAATAAATGAAGGAAATAGGTTAAATTACCAGAGATTCTCACATGGCCCATTATATTAGGCTATCTGTATTACTGGGGTATATCAGCCAATATGATAGATGTAGTTTGAAGAGAGCAGAGTTGGAGAAAAATTCACTTTCTCTTGAGCTATTTTTATAGCCTACCTTTAAGGAGTGGAAAGATTTTCAGACTGCTAAATATGGGTGATCAATATTTAGGCCTTTCTAGGCAATGTAGTAAACTATAGCCTAACCATAGGCCTATTTAGGAAGTACACTTTCCTGGAAAGATAACTGCCCCGTGCTTGTCCGGTCCATGGATAGGCTATAGCCTACTCTATTTAATTGACACCACACACGCACCTGATCGCGTATGGCTACTGAACTTGAAGCAGCAAGAATGATGACAGCGACACTTGCTACGTTTTGCATAGGTTTATAGGGTATAACCTACCTTTTAGGAGGACGATTTGCTGGCAGAGACAAATAAATGGGTAATCAATACTCAATGAAAATGCGCAACGCTGGCTCTCCGTAGTAGACTGACCTATGTGCACGTTGTGCCTTTTCTTTTTCAACGAAGATGACATTTTTTGATTGCACTTCGACTCACGTTGGTTGAGCACCCTCCACTTCTTTCCATTCTCAATATTTATTTACAGACACTGTAGTAAACTACAGTTGAATCATGTTTCAGTTAATTTCATATTTAAGTGAACTCTCACGTGATTCTCCGCCCATGTGGGCAGCCTACTCTATTTCAATGAGGCCACACATACTAGGCGCACTTGAACTCTCACGCTCAACTATGAGAGGGAGGCTACTGAGGTTGAAGCAGCGAATTCTGTGTAAATAATTAGAAAAATATGTGGTTTTAATACAATAGGTAGGCTAACACATACAAAACAGACCGTTTCCAAATAATCTGTGGGACAACAAAAATACAATATTTTCATCCCTAAATCTGTTTGACCGCCCGCTCCCGCAGACCGTGCCGCAATAAACGTAAACTACAGGACAGCAGATTAAGTTTAAAGCTATAGTCTGGGATCTGGGAATAATGGTCATTTCAATTATTGAACCATTGATTCTATTCTTGGATAAAATAGTGTATAAATGTACACCAAGGTAATTCTTTATACTGGAGAGTGAAATAACTGTGTAACCAAGCATTTGTAGCGGTTAAGAAATATATAGCCATTAATTGGAAGGTTGGTTATCCTCCCACAATGTCAAGTTATGTATCACTAGCATATATATTTTTTTTACCAGATTAAAGGTATATACTTGGCAACTTTCATAAGGTCTGGATGCCTTATATGGAATACAGTAGGACAAAAGGAGTATGTACTGAAAACATACCCATGTCAGGGGAAAAATCTATTTAGGCAATCCCTAGCTGCTGGGCTGTTCAGTCCTGGCCCTGGGGGTCTGCCATCATGTGGGTTGTCACTCTGGCCGTAGCCTAACACACCCGGAACCAATAATGAATATTTCACTAAATCACATTTTATTTGTCACATGCGCTGAATAGAACAGGTGTAGTAGACCTTACCGTGAAATGGTTACTTTACAAGTCCTTAATCAACAATGCAGTTCAAGAAATAGAGTTAATCAAATATTGACTAAATAAACTAAAGTTTAAAAAATCTAATCAATCACAAGGTAACACAATAACTGTACATCACAATAAACAGGCTATATACAGGGGTTACCTGTACCGAGTCAATGTGTGTGTGTGTGTGTGTGGGGAGAGGGGGGGGGGGGGGGGTTCAATGTAAATAGTCCGGGTGGCCATTTGATTAGTTTAGTTGTTCAGCAGTCTTATGGCTTGGGGGTAGAAGCTGTTAAGGAGCCTTTTGGCCCTAGACTTGGCGCTCCGGTAACGCTTGCCGTGCGGTAGCAGAGAGAACAGTCTATGACTTGGGTGACTGGTCTTTGACAATTTTTTGGGCCTTCGTCTGACACCGCCTAGTATATAGGTCCTGGATATCAGTAAACTTGGCCCCAGTGATGTACTGGGTCGTACACACTACCCTTTGTAGACCCTTCCGGTCAGATGCTGAGCAGTTACCATACCAAGTGGTAATGCAACCAATCAGGATGCTCTTGATGGTGCAGCTGTATAACTTTTAATAGGATCTGGGGACCCATGCCAAATCTCTCCTGAGGTGAAAATGTGTTGTCCTGCCCTCTTCACAACTGTCTTGGTGTGTTTGGACCATAATAGTTTGTTGGTGATGTGTACACCAAGGAACTTGAAACTTTCAACCCGCTCCAATTCAGTCCTGTCGATGTTAATGGGGGCCTGTTAATGGGGGTCTTGCTCGCATTGAGAGAGAGGTTGATGTCCTGGCACCACACTGCCAGGTCTCTGACCTCCTACCTATAGGCTGTCTCATCATTGTCGGTGATCAGGCTTACCTCTGTTGTATTGTTGCCTACCCTTACCACCTGGGGGCGGCCGTCAGGAAGTCCAGGATACAGTTGCAATGGGAGGTGTTTAGTCCCAGGGTCCTTAGCTTAGTGATGAGCTTTGAGGGCACTATGGTGTTGAACTCTGAGCTGTAGTCAATAAACAGCATTCTTACATAGGTGTTCCTTTTGTCCAGGTGGGAAAGGGCTGTGTGGTTGAGATTGAGATATCTGTGGATTTGTTGGGGTGGTTTGCGAATTGGATTGGGTCTAGGGTTTCTGGCGTGATGGTGTTGATGTGAGCCATGACTAGCCTTGAAAAGCACTTCATGACTACCAACATGAGTGCTACAGGCAGTAATCACTTAGGTAGGTTACCTTCGCTATCTTGGGCACAGGGACTATGGTGGTCTGTTTGAAACATGTTGGTACTACAGACTCGGCCAGGTAGAGGTTGAAAATGTCAGTGAAGACACTTGCCAGTTGGTCCGCACATGCTTTGAGTACACATCCTGGTAATCTGTCTGGCCCCATGGGTTTGTGAATGTTGACCTGTTTAAAGGTCTTGCTCACATTGGCTATGGAGAGAGCGATGACACAGTCGTTCGGAACAGCTGGTGCTCTCATGCATGCTTCAGTGTTTCTTGCCTCAAAGCGAGCATAAAAGGCATTTAGCTCATCTGGTAGGCTCGCGTCACTGGGCAACTTGCGGCTGGGTTTCCCTTTGTAGTCCGTAATAGTTTTCAAGCCCTGCCACATCCGACTAGTGTCAGAGCCGGTGTAGTAGGATTTAATCTTAGTCCTGAATTGACACTTTGCCTGTTTGATGGTTCGTCTGAGGGCATAGCAGGATTTTTTATAAGCATCCGGATTAGTGTCCAGCTCCTTGAAAGCGGAAGCTCTAGCCTTTAACTCTGTACAGATGTTGCCTGTAATCCATTGCTTCTGGTTGGGAAATGTACGTACGGTCACTGTGGGGACGACGTTGTCGATGCACTTATTGATGAAGCTGGTGACTGAGGTGGTATACTCCTCAATGCCATTGGATGAATCCCGGAACATATTCTAGTCTGTGCAAGCAAAACAGTCCTGTAGCATAGCATCCGCGTCATCTGACCTCTTCTGTATTGAGCTTTGTATGCGTCTCTGTGTGTGGAATAAAGGTGGTCTAGAGTTTTTTTTTCACTGGTTGCGCATGTGACAGGCTGGTAGAAGAGAAGTAAAATGGATTTAAGTTTGCCTGCATTAAAGTCTCCGGCCACTAGGCGCGCCGCTTCTGAATGAGCATTTTCTTGTTTGCTTATGGCCTTATAAAGCTGGTCTTAGTGCCAGCATCGGTTTGTGGTGGTAAATTGACGGCTACGAATAATATAGATATACTCTCTTTTTAGATAGAATACCTAATGGTAGCTGTAGACCACACTATCTCAGGTGAACAATACCTCGAGACTTATTTAATATTAGACATCGCGCACCAGCAGTTATTGACAAATAGACACATCCCCGCCCACGTCTTACCAGACGTAGCTGCTCTGTCCTTGTCACGCCCTGACCATAGAGAGCTGTTTATTCTCTGTGTTGGTTGGGGCGTGATAGTGACTAGGGTGGGTAATCTAGGTGATTAATGATTTATGTTGGCCAGGTATGGTTCCCAATCAGAGACAGCTGTTTATCGTTGTCTCTGATTGGGGATCATATTTAGGTAGCCATTTTCCCCATTATGTTTTGTGGGATTTTGTCTACAATTAGTTGCCTGTGTGCACACCAGTAGCTTCACGTTTCGTTTGTACTTGTTTGTTTTGTTTGGTGAGTTTCGGTTAATTCAAATATGTGGAACTCTACGCACGCTGCACCTTGGTCCAATCATTTCGACGAGCGTGACAGAAGATCCAACCAACAACGGACCAAGCAGCATGCTCGGGGGGAGATGGCATCCTGATCTATAGAGGGGGTTGAGGAAAGAATAGCGTGGACTTGGGAGGAAGTATTGGAGAGGCATGAAAGCCTGCCTGGGAAGCAGACGGAGGCAGCGAAGGAGGATCAACAACGATTCCGGGGTTCGCAACCAAGACGCAAGCACGAGAGGCAGCCCCAAATATGTTTTTTTGGGTGGCACACGGGGTGGTTGGCCGTGCCAGTTTCCAGACCAGAGCCAACTCCCCGCACTCGCTTTGAGGAGCGTGTGACCGTTCAGGCACCATGTTATGCGGTGATACACACTGTGTATCCAGTGCGCATTCACAGCCCGGTGCGCTCGGTGCCAGCTCTCCACACTTGCCGTGCGAAAATGAGCATCCAGCCAGGACGGGTTGTGCTGGCTCAGCGCTCCTGGTCTCCAGTGCGCCTCCTCGGACCAGGATATCCTGCACCGGTTCTATGCACTGTTTCGCCAGTGCGCCTTCACAGCCCAGTGCATCCTGTGCCAGCGCACCACACTTGAGTGTTCATCCAGTCAGGACGGGTTGTGCCAGCTCTACGCTCTAGATCTAGATGATTTTTAAGTAATTAATTTGCATTTTATTGCATGACATAAGTACTTGATACGTCAGAAAAGCAGAACTTAATATTTGGTACAGCAACCTTTGTTTGCAATTACAGAGATCATACATTTCCTGTAGTTCTTGACCAGCTTTGCACACACTGCAGCAGGGATTTTGGCCCACTCCTCCATACAGACCTTCTCCAGATCTTTCAGGTTTTGGGGCTGTCGCTGGGCAATACGGACTTTCAGCTCCCTCCAAAGATTTTCTATTGGGTTCAGGTCTGGAGACTGGCTAGACCACTCCAGGACCTTGAGATGCTTCTTACGGAGCCACTCCTTAGTTGCCCTGGCTGTGTGTTTTGGGTCGTTGTCATGCTGGAAGACCCAGCCACGACCCATCTTCAGTGCTCTTACTGAGGGAAGGAGGTTGTTGGCCAAGATCCCGTGATACATGGCCCCATCCATCCTCCCCTCAATACGGTGCAGTCGTCCTGTCCCCTTTGCAGAAAAGCATCCCCAAAGAATGATGTTTCCACCTCCATGCTTCACGGTTGGGATGGTGTTCTTGGGGTTGTACTCATCATTCTTCTTCCTCCAAACACGGCGAGTGGAGTTTAGACCAAAAAGCTCTATTTTTGTCTCATCAGACCACATGACCTTCTCCCATTCCTCCTATGGATCATCCAGATGGTCATTGGCAAACTTCAGACAGGCCTGGACATGCGCTGGCTTGAGCAGGGGGACCTTGCGTGCGCTGCAGGATTTTAATCCATGACGGCGTAGTGTGTTACTAATAGTTTTCTTTGAGACTGTGGTCCCAGCTCTCTTCAGGTCATTGACCAGGTCCTGCCGTGTAGTTCTGGGCTGATCCCTCACCTTCCTCATGATCATTGATGCCTCACAAGGTGAGATCTTGCATGGAGCCCCAGACTGAGGGTGATTGACCATCATCTTGAACTTCTTCCATTTTCTAATAATTGCGCCAACAGTTGTTGCCTTCTCACCAAGCTGCTTGCCTATTGTCCTGTAGCCCATCCCAGCCTTGTGCAGGTCTACAATTTTATCCCTGATATCCTTACACAGCTCTCTTGTCTTGGCCATTGTGGGGAGGTTGGAGTTTGTTTGATTGAGTGTGTGGACAGGTGTCTTTTATACAGGTAACGAGTTCAAACAGGTGCAGTTAATACAGGTAATAAGTGGAGAACAAGAGGGCTTCTTAAAGAAAAACTAACAGGTCTGTGAGAGCTGGAATTCTTACTGGTTGGTAGGTGATCAAATACTTATGTCATGCAATAAAATGCAAATGTATTACTTAAAAATCATACAATGTGATTTTCTGGATTTTTAGATTCCGTCTCTCACAGTTGAAGTGTACCTATGATAAAAAAATTACAGAGCTCTACATGCTTGTAAGTAGGAAAACGTGCAAAATCGGCAGTGTATCAAATACTTGTTCTCCCCACTGTATGGTTCCCAATCAGAGACAGCTGTTTATCGTTGTCTCTGATTCGGGATCATATTTAGGTAGTCATTTTCCCCATTGGTGTTTTGTGGGATCTCTTCTACAGTTAGTTGCCTGTGTGCACACCAGTAGCTTCAAGTTTCGTTTGTACATATTTGTTTTGTTTGGTTATTTAAAATATGTGGAACTCTACGCACGCTTGTTCCAATCATTTCGACGAGCGTGACAGTCCTGCCGAAAAAAAGGAGACGCTAGCCAACTCTTTATAATCTGTGTCGTCGTTCAGCCAAGTCTTGGTGAAACATAAGATATTACCGTTGTTAAGGTCCCGTTGATAGGAGATTTCTAATCGTAGATCGTCCAGTTTGTTTTCCAATGATTGGACGTTGGCCAATAATACAGAGGGTAATGGTAGTTTACTCACTCTCTGACAAATTCTCACAAGGCACCCATACCGCCGCCCGCTGTATTTTCGTCTTTTCTTTACGCGAATGATGGGGATGAGAGTCTCCGGGAAGCAGTATATTCTTTGCATTGGACTCATTAAAGAAAAAAATCTTTGTCCAGTTTGAGGTGAGTAATTGCTGTTCTGGTGTCCAGAATCTATTTTCGGTCATAAGAGATGGTAGCAGCAACGTTATGTACAAAATTAGTTACGAAAAATTTGAAAAAACTAAATAGCAAAGTTGGTTAGGAGCCGGTAAAATGGCAGCCATCTCCTCCGGCGCCATGCAATCCCGAAGCTGTGTTGGGTTGGGGAGCTGCAGTGTGGTAGACCCCTAGGGACAGGACGGGGCAACCTAGCTATATTGTGTGCAAGTAAAAAGAGCTCTACAGTACTATTAGGCCTATGAGATTAATTATATGGAGGATTTGCTGTTTCTGTGTGTTCATTTATATTTGAGGTGTATGTGTTTTTTTTGTGTGTGTGGGGTTTTTTTGTTTCCAAAAAAATGTAAGGTGGGAACTGGGAAGGAACTTGTGTTGGGAGAGAGTTGAGCTATTGACTAAACTGGTGGGGGTCGGGCATGCAGGCGACTCGGCTGGTCAGTTTGGCTGAAATTTGATATAAAGGATTTATTAATAAAGAGTTGTTAATTTCTCAGAACAAGAATAGACTGACAAGTTTCAGAAGAAAGGTATTTGTTTCTGGCCATTTTGAGCCTGTAATCGAACCCACAAATGCTGATGCTCCAGATACTCAACTAGTCTAAAGGCCAGTTTTATTGTTTCTTTAATCAGAACAACATTTTCCAGCTGTGCTAACATGATTGCAAAAGGGTTTTCTAATGATCAATTAGCCTTTTAAAATGCTAAACTTGGATTAGCTAACTCAATGTGCCATTGGACCACAGGAGTGATGGTTGCTGATAATGGGCCTCTGTACGCCTATATAGATATTCCATAAAAAATCTGCCCGTTTCCAGCTAAAATGTAATTTACAACATTATGTATTTCTGATCAATTTGATATTATTTTATTGGACAGGACATTTCTAAGTGAACCCAAACTTTTAAACGGTAGTGTACATTGATTTTCGTTTTAAATGAATCTATCCAGCAACAATTCTGTGACAGGTGAATTTACACCTCACAAAAAAAGGGAAATAATGGCTGGAAAAGGGGGAATCCTGAGGTGGGCGGGGCATGCACGTTGCTAGCTGTTTGTTTATTTCCAACATACAATTGTCATCATGAAAATCTGTCTGTTTCATGTTTTGTTTCTTGCCATGATCATTTGAGTGTTGTGATACTGAGTACCGTGACAATATCACAACATATAAACAAGAAGTAAAACTGCTACAAGCAGAGACTGGCACAGTATACTCTCTCCCTTGGTATGAGGCCATAGTTTTCTCACTAGAGGGAACTGTTGAACCACTCCACAAATGTTATGCATTTGGATAAGACTGCACAGAAGATAATTCATTTATTTGTTCATACATTTATTCAATATCACACATGACGATGGTCGATAGATATGTAAAAGAAGACATTATTTTAACAAAACCAACTCCTGTGTAACACTTAGAACATCCTTAGGTTATGTTATTATAATGTTTTGACATTTTGACACATTATAACAATTACCAACATATAGCCACTCACTTGAGTGTGATAATACTCCAAAAATGGAGTTCTAAGTTCTCAAATACTGTAAGTGTTACAGCCCTGTAACATTTACATCCCTTTCTTGTCTCTCTCTTCTCTTGTTTAGGGACACCATCATAGTGTGTATAGTTAACAGTGCCACCAGTATATTCGCTGGGTTCGTCATCTTTTCCGTCATTGGATTCATGGCCCACGAACTGAAGGTGCCCATTGAGAAGGTGGCTGATGAAGGTAAATTACACATTCATATAGGGTTCATGAAGCATCCAGACCTGGGTTCAAATGCTTGAAAAATCAAAATACACATAAAGTATTTGAAATTATTTGAAACCTAGGTCTGGTAGGATCAGATAGTGTATGACCAGAGATAGAGAGTGGCTTGGACAATTCTGAAGTGTAATAGTACTGTTTCGATATGCACACAACCCAAGTCAGAGTAGATAGTTGCTTTTGTTCAGTATTTACTGGCACTTTTGTCTCTGATCATCAATCTGCTTTAACACTCGCAGGTCCAGGCATAGCGTTCGTGGTGTACCCAGAGGCTCTGACCAGACTCCCACTCTCTCCGTTCTGGGCCATCATCTTCTTCCTCATGCTGCTGACCCTCGGCCTGGATACCATGGTAATCAAGCCTCAATGTGTGTGTTTGTAGGGCCCTATAAAATCTGTAAAAAAATGTTTTGTCTAATTCTGTTTATTTTTTTCCCCCAAATTACATTTTCTCTGTTTTGTTTGTCAAGGTTTCAGTTTTTCCCGTTTTGTCAGATTTTCGCTCTCAAAATCATTCATAGAAAAACAACAAAATTAGATTTTTTTTTTATCCACAAGAATGCTTAAACCACATCAGGCAACCACTTTTTAGGGCTGTAATAATTCTGAGAACATTTTATTTTTGGGTGTAGCTACATGTGTGCAAAGCAAGAGCCTTGTTTGGTTAGCAGTGTTTCTGTAGCACACATGATTGCAGAGTTTGCTAAACAAATCACCACTGGATTGATACAAATAGTCATGATATCACTCTGCCAGGTAGGCATAGGCTACTTTGTAGTTCACATTTAATTGAGAAGGTTTTTGGGAAAGCCTTTCCATCTACCCAGAAGACGGTTATCATTATTAGCATCATCACTAATGGCTACACAAAGTGTTAGATAAACGCACACAAAGACAGGGGCATTCCAGTGTTGCCTCTTCAGAAAGTTTAAGGGAAATACTAATCACTGATACATTTTGTTCATGTCTTATGATAATCTTGGGTAAATGAAATAATTCTTGAATAACTTTAATAAATCAAATCAAATGTATTTATATAGCCCTTCGTACATCAGCTGATATCTCAAAGTGCTGTACAGAAACCCAGCCTAAAACCCCAAACAGCAAGCAATGCAGGTGTAGAAGCACGGTGGCTAGGAAAAACTCCCTAGAAAGGCCAAAACCTAGCAAGAAACCTAGAGAGGAACCAGGCTATGAGGGGTGACCAGTCCTCTTCTGGCTGTGCCGGGTGGAGATTTTTATAACAGAACATGGCCAAGATGTTCAAATGTTCATAAATGACCAGCATGGTCAAATAATAATAATCACAGTAGTTGTCGAGGGTGCAGCAAGTCTGCACCTCAGGTGCTGAACAGTAGCAACTGGAGCAGCAGCACGGCCAGGTGGACTGGGGACAGCACGGAGTCCTCATGCCAGGTAGTCCTGAGGCATGGTCGTAGGGCTCAGGTCCTCCGAGAGAGAGAAAGAAAGAGAGAAAGAGCATACTTAAATTCACACAGGACACTGGATAAGACAGGAGAAGTACTCCAGATATAACAAACTGACCTTAGCCCCCCGACACATAAACTACTGCAGCATAAATACTGGAGGCTGAGACAGGAGGGGTCAGGAGACACTGTGGCCCCATCCGATGATACCCCCGGACAGGGCCAAACAGGAAGGATATAACCCCACCCACTTTGCCAAAGCACATCCCCCACACCACTAGAGGGATATCTTCAACCACCAACTTACCATCCTGAGACAAGGCCGAGTATAGCCCACAAAGATCACATCAGTGATTCAACCCACTCAAGTGACGCACCCCTCCTAAGGACGACATGAAAGAGCACCAGTGAGCCAGTGACTCAGCCCCTGTAATAAGGTTAGAGGCAGAGAATCCCAGTGGATAGAGGGGAACCGGCCAGGTAGAGACAGCAAGGGCAGGTCGTTGCTCCAGAGCCTTTCCATTCACCTTCACACTCCTGGGCCAGACTACACTCAATCATATGACCCACTGAAGAGATGAGTCTTCAGTAAAGACCTAAAGGTTGAGACCGAGTTTGCGTCTCTCACATGGGTAGGCAGACCATTCCATAAAAATGGAGCTCTATAGGAGAAAGCCCTGCCTCCAGCTGTTTGCATAGAAATTCTAGGGACAATTAGGAGGCCTGCGTCTTGTGACCGTAGCGTACGTGTAGGTATGTACGGCAGGACCAAATCAGAGACATAGGTAGGAGCAAGCCCATGTAATGCTTTGTAGGTTAGCAGTAAAACCTTGAAATCAGCCCTTGCCATAACAGGAAGCCAGTGTAGGGAGGCTAGCACTAGAGTAATATGATCAATTTTTTGGGTTCTAGTCAGGATTCTAGCAGCTGTATTTAGCACTAACTGAAGTTTATTTAGTGCTTTATCCGGGTAGCCGGAAAGTAGAGCATTGCAGTAGTCTAACTTAGAAGTAACAAAAGCATGGATTCATTTTTCTGCATCATTTTTGGTCAGAAAGTTTCTGATTTTTGCAATGTTACGTAGATGGAAAAAAGCTGTCCTTGAAACAATCTTGATATGTTCGTCAAAAGAGAGATCAGGGTCCAGAGTAACGCCAAGGTCCTTCACAGTTTTATTTGAGACGGCTGTACAACCATTAAGATTAATTGTCAGATTCAACAGAAGATCTCTTTGTTTCTTGGGACCTAGAACGAGTTTAAAAGTAGAACGTTTGCAGCCATCCACTTCCTTATGTCTGAAATACAGACTTCAATTTTGGGGCTTCACCATGTTTCATTGAAATGTACAGCTGTGTGTCATCCGCATAGCAGTGAAAGTTAACATTATGTTTTCGAATGACATCCCCAGGAGGTAAAATATATAGTGAAAACAATAGTGGTCCTAAAACGGAACCTTGAGGAACACCGACATTTCCAGTTGATTTGTCAGAGGACAAACCATTCGCAGAGACAAACTGAGATCTTTCCGACAGATAAGATCTAAACCAGGCCAGAACTTGTCCGTGTAGACCAATTTGGGTTTCCAATCACTCCAAAAGAATGTGGTGATCGATGGAATCAAAAGCAGCACTAAGATCTAGGAGCACGAGGACAGATGCAGAGCCTTGGTCTGATGCCATTAAAAGGCCATTTACCACCTTCACAAGTGCAGTCTCAGTGCTATGATGGGGTCTAAAACCAGACTGAAGCATTTCATATACATTGTTTGTCTTCAGTAAGGCAGTGAGTTGCTGCGAAACATCATTTTCTAAAATTTTTGAGAGGAATGGAAGATTCGATATAGGCCGATAGTTTTTTATATTTTCTGGGTCAAGGTTTGGCTTTTTCAAGAGAGGCTTTATTACTGTCACTTTTAGTGAGTTTGGTACACATCCGTTGGATAGAGAGTCATTTATAATGTTCAACACAGGAGGACCAAGCACAGGAAGTAGCTCTTTCAGTAGTTTAGTTGGAATAGGGTCCAGTATGCAGCTTGAAGGTTTAGAGGCCATGATTATTTTCATCATTGTGTCAAGAGATATAGTACTAAAACACTTGAGTGTCTCTCTTGATCCTAGGTCCTGGCAGAGTTGTGCAGACTCAGGACAACTGAGCTTTGAAGCAATACGCAGATTTAAAAAGGAGTCTGTAATTTGCTTTCTAATAATCATGATATTTTCCTCAAAGAAGTTCATGAATTTATTACTGCTGAAGTGAAAGCCATCCTCACTTGGGGAATGCTGCTTTTTACTTAGCTTTGTGACAGTATCAAAATACATTTCGGATTGTTCTTATTTTCCTCAATTAAGTTGGAAAAATAGGATGATCGAGCAGCAGTGAGGGCTCTTCGATACTGCACGGTACTGTCTTTCCAAGCTAGTCGGAAGACTTCCAGTTTGGTGTAATGCCATTTCCGTTCCAATTTTCTGGAAGCTTGCTTCAGAGCTCGGGTATTTTCTGTATACCAGGGAGCTTGTTTCTTATGAGAAATATTTTTAGTTTTTACGAGTGCAATTGCAACTAGGGTATTGCGCAAAGTTAAATTGAGTTCCTCAGTTAGGTGGTTAACTGATTTTGGTCCTCTGACGTCCTTGGGTAGGCAGAGGGAGTCTGGAAGGGCATCAAGGAATCTTTGTGTTGTCTGTGAATTTATAGCACGGCTTTTGATGCTCCTTGGTTGGGGTCAGAGCAGATTATTTGTTGCAATTGCAAACGTAATAAAATGGTGGTCCGATAGACCAGGATTATGAGGAAAAACATTAAGATCCACAACATTTATTCCATGGGACAAAACTAGGTCCAGAGTATGACTGTGACAGTGAGTAGGTCCAGAGACATGTTGGACAAAACCCACTGAGTCGTTGATGGCTCCGAAAGCCTTTTGGAGTGGGTCTGTGGACTTTTCCATGTGAATATTAAAGTTACCAAAGATTAGAATATTATCTGCTATGACTACAAAGTCCGATAGGAATTCAGGGAACTCAATGAGGAACGCTGTATATGGCCCAGGAGGCCTGTAAACAGTAGCTATAAAAAGTGATTGAGTAGGCTGCATAGATTTCATGACTAGAAGCTCAAAAGACGAAAACGTCATTTTTTAAAATTGAAATTTGCTATCGTAAATGTTAGCAAGACCCCCGCCTTTGCGGGATGCGCAGGGGATATGGCCACTAGTGTAACCAGGAGGTGAGGCCTCATTTAACACAGTAAATTCATCATGCTTAAGCCATGTTTCAGTCAGGCCAATCACATCAAGATTATGATCAGTGATTAGTTCAGTGACTATAACTGCCTTTGAAATAAGGGATCTAACATTAAGTAGCCCTATTTTGAGATGTGAGGTATCACAATCTCTTTCAATAATGGCAGGAATGGAGGAGGTCTTTATCTTTATGAGATTGCTAAGGCGAACACTGCCATGTTTAGTTTTGCCCAACCTAGGTCGAGGCACAGACTGACAATGGGGATAGCTGAGCTGACAACACTGACTGTGCTAGTGGCAGACTAAGCTGGCAGGCTGGCTAACCTATTTCATTGTGGAGCAATACATTTAGTTGATTTCCTCCTAAGTTTAAATCGTTTTTTTTATATTGTTGAATTCCATTTTAATTTCTGGAATACGTAATTCCATCCGCGTTCTCCGCATCGTTGATTTTAAAAGGGCCTTGTGTGTGTTGTTGTGGTTGCCAGTCTTCTCCCAAGTTTGATTTCCACGCAGGCCACGAAGCACCATCAGGCCCTCTGGCACCAATATTGTAAATTGAAACCAATAGAAGCCAAACTTTTTTTTAGGTTGGGGGCAACAGAGCAAGGTAGACTGCCTAGGTAGGGGATTCCATGTTTCATACATTTTGGTTATGGGTGGTGGAGGAGGTGACATAACTGCTCTGTAGTGTGAAACTTGCTGTGAACTGGTGACAAAATATTTCTATATGTGCTATATTTAAATGCCATATGAATCCAATCCATCATTATTTGTATATACAGTTGAAGTCGGAAGTTGATGTACACTTAGGTTGGAGTCATTAAAACTAGTTTTTCAACCACTCCACATATTTCTGTCTCCATTAGATAGGTTGATTATTCTGTCACATTGTATCATGATAGGAGGCAGGCTCAGGAATACGATTAGGGGGTTTCATTTCTCTACCCAAAATAGAGTACGTCATGAACATGATAGGGACGAAGCCCAAAACAAACATGTGTATATATATATATATATATATATATATATATATATATATATATATATATATATATATATATATATATATATATATATATATATATATATATAGTGAAAGCATATATATGTATATATATATACACATATGTTTGTTTTGGGCTTCGTCCCCATCATGTTCATGACGTAACACAGCGCTGTAACCCAAAACAAAGAGCGATGTGTAAACCTCTAATAAATACATGGGATGAGACCCGTAAAAACAAGTGCACACTAACACAGTAACACAAAAGCTGATACAACAGAGCACAGGACATGGAACAATAATCTACAAGGATAATGGGGAACAGGGGGCACATACAGTTGAAGTCGGAAGTTTACACACACTTAGGTTGGAGTCATTAAAACTTGTTTCTCAAGCACTTCACAAATTTCTTGATAACTATAGTTTTGGTAAATCAGTTAGGACATCTACTTTGTGCATGACACAAGTTATTTTTCCAACAATTGTTTAGACAGATTATTTAACTTATAATTCACTGTATCACAATTCCAGTAGGTCAGAAGTTTACATACACTAAGTTGACTGTGCCTTTAAACAACTTGGAAAATTCCAGAAAATTATGTAATGGCTTTAGAAGCTTCTGATAGACTAATTGACATAATTTGAGTCAATTGGAGGTGTACCTGTGGATGTATTTCAAGGCCTACCTTCAAACTCAGTGCCTCTTTGCTTGACATCATGGAAAAATCAAAAGAAATCAGCCAAGACCTCAGAAAAAAATATGTAGACCTCCACAACTGGTTCATCCTTGGGAGCAATTTCCAAATGCCTGAAGGTACTACGTTCATCTGTACAAACAATAGTACTCAAGTATAAACACCATGGGACCACGCAGCCGTCATACCGCTGAGGAAGGAGATGCGTTCTGTCTTCTAGAGATGAACGTACTTTGGTGCGAAAAGTGCACATCAATCCTAGAACAACAGCAAAGGACATTGTGAAGATGCTGGAGGAAACAGGTACAAAAGTATATATATCCACAGTAAAACAAGTCCTATATCGACATAACCTGAAAGGCCGCTCAGCAAGGAAGAAGCCACTGCTTCAAAACCGCCATTAAAAAGCCAGACTACGGTTTGCAACTGCACATGGGGACAAAGATCGTACTTTTTGGAGAAATGTCCCCTGGTCTGATGAAACAAAAATAGAACTGTTTGGCCATAATGACCAGCATTATGTTTGGAGGAAATAGGGGAACGCTTGCAAGCCGAAGAACACCATCCCAACCGTGAAGCACTGGGGTGGCAGCATCATATTGTGGGGGTGCTTTGCTGCAGGAGGGACTGGTGCACTTCACAAAATAGATGGCATCATGAGGTAGGAAAATTATGTGGATATATTGAAGCAACATCTCAAGACATCAGTTAAAGCTTGGTCGCAAATGGGTCTTCCAAATGGACAATGACCCCAAGCATACTTCTAAAGTTGTGGCAAAATGGCTTAAGGACAACAAAGTCAAGGCATTCGAATGGCCATCTCAACGCCCTGACCTCAATCCCATAGAAAATTTGTGGGCAGACGTGAAAAAGCATGTGCGAGCAAGGAGGCCTACAAACCTGACTCAGTTACACCAGCTCTGAATGGGCCAAAATTCACCCAACTTATTGTGGGAAGCTTGTGGAAGGCTACCCAAAAACGTTTGACACAAGTTATAGAATTTAAAGGCATTGCTACCAAATACAATTTGAGTGTATGTAAACTTCTGACCCACTGGGAATGTGATGAAAGAAATAAAAGCTGAAATAAATAATTCTCTCTACTATTATTCTGACATTTCACATTTTTAAAATAAAGTGGTGATCCTAACTGACCCAAGACAGTGCATTTTTACCTGGATTAAATGTCAGGAATTGTGAAAAACAGAGTTTAAATGTATCTGGCTAAGGTGCATGTAAACTTCCGACTTCAACTGTATGTAGCCCTATATGACAGTTTTGAGAGAGAGAAAGGGAAAGGGAGAAGGGAGAGATTAGACAGATGGAAGAGGGAAATAGAGAGAGAACAAGAGTACCAGTGGTGAGGGGAATACAGACATAGGATGAGTGGAGACGGAAGAAAAAGAGAGGGGAGTGGGAAATGGGAGACAGAAGAAAGATGCAAGATGAATAGAGCAAGAAAGAGGTGGGGAAGAAGAAAAGGGAGAAGGGGATCCACTTCTGACCTCATCAACAACTGCCTCTGCGGGGTGTGAACGCTCTAATTGGAGGGATCAGTGGCACATGTGCTTTCACTTTGTGTGTGATTGTGGTGATTTTTTTTTACACAGCATAGCTCACAGGGGTTCATGGAAATAAGCTGTTTGGCCTCCGTGGAGCTGCAGAGGAATATTCGTATTTATTGTGGATCCCCAGAAGCTACTCTTCCTGGGGTCCAGCAAAATTAAGGCAGTTATTCCTTTTTACAATGCTTTCACAACATATTAAGTTTGTGCCCTCAGGCCCCTACTCTACTACCACATATCTACAATACAAAATCCATGTGTACGTGTGTGTATAGTGCGTATGTTATTGTGTGTTTGTATGCATGTGTCCCCGCTGTTCCATAATGTGTATTTTGATGTGTTTTTTAAATCTAATTTTACTGCTTGCATGAGTTACTTGATGTGGAATACAGTTCCATGTAGTCATGGCTTTATCTAGTACTGTGCGCCTCCCATAGTCTGTTCTGGACTTGGGGACTGTGGGGTATGCATGGTTGTCCAAGCTGTGTGCCAGTAGTTCAAACAGTTCGGTGCATTCACAAATACAAGTAGTGATGAAGTCAATCTCTCCTTCACTTTGAGCCAAGAGAGATTGAAATGCATATTATTAATGTTAGCTCTCTGTGTACATCCAAGGGCCAGCCGTGCTGCCCTGTTCTGAGCCAATTACAATTTTCCAAATTTTCCAAAGTCCCTTTTTGTGGTACCTGACCACACGACTGAACAGTAGTCCAGGTGCGACAAAGCTAAGGCCTGTAGGACCTGCCTTGTTGATAGTGCTGTTAAGAATGCAGAGTAGCGATTTATTATAGACAGACTAGCTACTGTTGTATCAATATGTTTTGACCATGACAGTTTACAATTCAGGGTTACTCCAAGCAGTTTAGTCTCTTCAACTTCTTCAATTACCACATTATCCATTACAAGATTTGGTTGAGGTTTAATGAATGATTTGTCCTAAATACAGTGCTTTTAGTTTTTGAAATATTTAGGACTAACTTATTCCTTGCCACCCATTCTGAAACTAACTGCAGCTCTTTGTTAAGTGTTGCTGTCATTTCAGTCGCTGTGGTAGCTGACGTGTATAGTGTTAAGTCATCCGCATACATAGACTGGCATGTCGTTAGTAAAGACTGAAAAAACTAAGGGGCCTGATTCTACCTGGATTTTGTTTGAGGCTTCCGTTAAAGATCACCCTCTGTGTTCCGTTAGACCGGTAACTATTTATCCACAATATAGCAGGGGGTGTAAAGCCATATCACATATGTTTTTCCAGCAGCAGACTATGATCGATAATGTCAAATCCAAACTGATGTCGAACAAAACAGCACCACTATTCTTTTTATCATACATTTTTCTCAGCCAATCATCAGTCATTTGTGTAAGTGCGGGGCTTGTTGAATGTCCTTCCCTATAAGCGTGCTAAGTGTGGGTGAAAGCCTGTTTTCGATTTGTTTACTGTAAAATAGAATTGAATCTGGTCAAACACAATTTTTTCAAAAGTTTACAAAGGGTTGGTAACAGGCTGATTGGTCGGTTATTTGAGCCAATAAAGGGGGCTTTACTATCCTTAGATAGTGGAATATCTTTTGCTTCCCTCCAGGCCTGAGGGCACACACTTTCTAGTAGGCTTAAATTTAAGATATGACAAATAGGAGTGGCAATATCGTCCGCTTATTATCCTCAGTAATTTTCCATCCAAGTTGTCAGACCCCAGAGGCTTGTCATTGTTGATAGACAACAATAATTTTCACCTCTTCCACGCTTACTTTATGGAATTGAAAATTACAATTCTTGTCTTTCATAATTTGGTCAGATATACTTGGATGTGTAGTGTCAGCGTTTGTTGCTGGCATGTCATGCCTAAATTTGCTAATCTTGCCAATGAAAAAAATCATTAAAGTAGTTGGCAATAACAGTGAGTTTTGTGAGGAATGAGCCATCTGATTCAATGAATGATGGAGCGGAGTTTGCCTTTTTGCCCAAAATCTCATTTAAGGTGCTCCAAAGCTTTTTACTATCATTCTTTGTCATTTATCTTTGTTTCATAGTGTAGTTTCTTCTTCTTTTTATTCAGTTTAGTCACTATTTCTCAATTTGCAGTATGTTTGCCAATCAGTTGTACAGCCAGACCTATTTCCCTTTTCTTTTGCCTTAGCCCTCTCAACCAAAATGTGTTTTAATTCCTCATCAATCCACAATGATTTAACAGTTTTTACAGTCATTTTCTTAATGTGTGCATGCTTATTGGTAACTGGGATAAGCAATTTCAGAAATGTGTCAAGTGCAGCGTCTGGTTGCTCCTCATGGGGCAGCAGAGAGGAGCGTTGGGCCAGTAACCGAACGCTGACAAGGTAAAAATCTGCCATTCTGCCCCTGAGCAAGGCAGTGCAAGGCAGCAACCCACTGTTCCCCGGCCACCGATGACGTGAATGTCGGTGTTAGCCTCTCTGATTCAGAGGTGTTGGGTTAAATTAATGCATTCAATTGTACAACTGACTAGGTATCCCTCTTTCCCTTCCGTTTCCCATTACACATCACGGACCAACAAATATTCTTTACAACAACATTGGAATCGCTCCAAAACTTCTTGTATGACCTCTTATACACTATATTAGGCCCAGCCTTTGGAACTTTGGTTTTCCTGCTTTCAAACAAATTTCTGCAGCATTAGTAAAGATGTGATCAATACATGTTGATGATTTCATTCCTGTGCTGTTTGTAACTACCCTGGCAGGTTGATTGACAACCTGAACAGGGTTACCGTTTGAAGTTCTCTCTGGAGTGGGCAGCCTGATGATAGCCAGTCAATATTGAAATCACCCAGAAAATATACTTCTCTATTGATAGCACATACATTATCAAGCATTTGACATATTGACTGTTAGCACTTGGTGGCCTATAGCAGCTTCCCACCAGAATGAGCTTTAGGTGAGGCAGATGAACCTGTAGCCATATTACTTCAACAGTTTTTAACATGAGATCCTCTCTAAGCTTTACAGGAATGTGGTTCTGAATATAAACAGCCACACCTCCACCTTTTAGTTAGTTCTGTATCTTCTGTATCTTATAACCATGTATTGCTAACACTGTATCAAAGGTATTATCTAAGTGAGTTTCAGAGATTGTCAGAATATAAATGTCATCTGTCACTAGCAAATGATTGATTTCATGAACCTTGTTTCTTAATTTACATATGTTAATGTGGGCTATTTTTAACACTTTTCTGGAATGCTTTGATTGTTTTTCTTGCTTTACTGGGAAACTTAGCATGCTCAGGTGTTTTATGTTAGTGCAGGGTGAGCTGCACACAGTGGACTTCCTGCTAGGGCACACCACCTCAGTGCTAACTGTATAACTGGTTCATAGGCATATGATTACTGCGTACAATAGCTGTAGGGTCAGCAGAGGCATCCAGGGCAGTAAGAGGGATATACATTTGGTTACTTACATTGTCTTCTAACGCCGCTGGGATAATGTGCATTTGCTGAAGCATAATGACAACTCAGCGACACAATGGTAGGGATTAAAGAAGTTGGGCTTGGGTCATTGATAAGTCATTGTCTCAACGCAGCCTTACAATGCTGTGAGTGGATCCAGGAACCCAAATGATTTGGATGGATCCCATCCTCATAATACAAGCTTTGTTTCTAGATGGTATCAAAATTGTCAATAAATATTACACCCACAGAGCTGCAATAGTCTCGTAGACAGTTATGGAGGGCTAAAAGTCTGCTGGACCGTTCAATGCAGCGATTTAGGGAGTGCAGAGGGCCAGATATTATGGGGCGTTTGTTGGTTTCAAGTAGTAACCCGATCAATTCTATAAAACAGGAGTGTTGTCAGATTGGCCGTTTGTAAATTCAGAGCGTTTTGCTCTCAGAGCATTCAGAGTGCACACTGGACGATCTGGCCGAAAGTAGGGTTGATCCAGGCATTCTGACTTAACAACAGCAGTTACCCAAGCTAACTGGCTAACGTTGGCTAGCTTGCTAGCTACTTCAAGACACAAAGGAGAGAGCAGCTCACTCTGACCATTTTATTCGCCCTAGCAGAGCTGGTTAGGCTGTTTAATGTTATCCAGAGCATTGCAACTGTGCTGCTGGCAACAATTTAACAAAAATAAATATTTTGCCAACGTTTACTGACACTGGCCATATTCAATGGGTGTTGAGCGTTCGTAAATTCATCAGTTATTCTGCGCTCTGCAACACTCAGACGAGAGTTCTCTGAAGTCAGAGTAGATAGCCAGAGCGAATTTACAAGTTGTCATAGTGACATCATAAACATTCTATTGAAATTGTTACTTTCATTGTGAAGTCTTTTGTTTAGGCATGTAGCTAGGTAGTTAAACAATAAACCACAATCCCAACTCATAATGCTACCCTGCATGAATCTGGCGGTCGCTAACCAACCATGTTCAATGTTAGCTAGCTAACATTCGGCTATAACTAGCAAATCAAATGTCTCTGAGATACGAATAATATTACTACACAGCTCATACATGTAACGTTAGCTAGCTAACAGTACACTTGAACTTGAAATGAAAACGACTTTCTGACAAAAATAGAAAAGTGTAATATCTGAAAATGTAGCTATCTAGACTCTCTTAACGTATACATGGATGGAGGCTTCACCCTCTGTCACAGATGCCATGGTTGCCCTTAGTTGGAAGATGTAATCCGGAGCCTTCTGTGTGTGTTCTCTTTGACTCCGTCTGCATTTTTGCAATCAAACGGCAGAATTTTCCCCATCTCCTTAGCTATCATACTGTAATTCCACTGATTTTAAAACTCGGTCCTCCAGAAAGTGGAGAGCAACACTTATGCAGTTCTACTATGTGATATCTTTCAAAAATGCTGCATTAGAAAGGATTATCTACACATACTGACCAGCTTATATTATAGAAAGAAGTGTGCTACATGGCAGACCAATTCAAACTCATCTCTCGGCATGTCCAGCCCACTCATTATCTCAGCCAAACATGGCTAGCAGGAAGGTTGCTCACTTGTTCCATGGCTAAACCAACTAGGCTCGTAATTTAACAATTTTATTCATATTTACAGATGGCACACAAGTTTGTTATTAAGGCACATCAAATGGCTTTCTTGTAAAGTAGTGACATGCGACATACACCTAGTTTCCTGAAACGAGTCACAAATTATGTGATACCGATAGTATCTTTCAAAACTGACCCGAATCAAAAACCGTGGATTGATAGCAGTCTTGTAGGAAAACTGAAAGAGAGAGATGCTGCTTATAAACAGGGCAAGGTGACCGGGGACAATAATTTGGTTAAACAGTACGAATATGAATTACACAGATCGACCAAGATGGCGAAAAACAAGTATAGAGACAAAGTGGAGGAGTAATTCAATGGGTCGGACACAAGGCGTATGTGGCAAAGGCTCCTAACGATCATGGATTACTAAAAGAAAGCCAGCCACCTACAAGCCAAGTTAAACACCTTTTTCTCAAGATTCAAGCACAATGACCCGATGACAATGGGCCAACCCCAGGTGGTGGTGGTAGATATCATTACCTCCTCGACACCGATCCTCAACCCGGGGGCCACACAAGGGTGCGTCCTCTGTCCCCTCCTGCATTCTCTGTATACCCATGACTGTGGGGCCTCACACAGTTCCAACTCCATCATCAAGTTCACTGAAGACACAACTGTAGTAGGCCTGATCACCAATAATGATGAGACAACCTACAGGGAGGAGGTAAACAACCTCTCCCTCAACGTTAGCAAAACAAAGGGGCGCATTGTGGACTTAGGAGGAAGCAGGCTGGACACGCCCCAATCCTCATCAACGGGGCCGCCGTGGAGACGGTAAATAATGTAAAATTCCTTGGCGTACACATCTCAGACACACCGTAGTGAAGAAGATACAACAAGAAATTCAGCCTTTCCCCGAGGGCCCTCACAGTGTTCTACAGGAGCACCATCTGTAGAACATCATTTTGCAAATGCACATTGGGACAAAGATCATACTTTTTGGAGAAATGTCATCTGGTCTGATGAAACAAAAATAGAACTGTTTGGCAATAATGACCATCATTATGTTTGGAGGAAAAAGGGGGAGCCTTGCAAGCTGAAGAACACCATCCCAACTGTGAAGCACGGGGGTGGCAGCATCATGTTGTGGGGGTCCTTGCTGCAGGAGAGACTGGTGCAATTCACAAAATAGATGCATCATGAGGTAGTAAAATTACGTGGATATATTGAAGCAACATCTCAAGACATCAGTCAGGAAGGTAAAGCTTGGTCGCAAATGGGTCTTCCAAATGGACAATGACCCCAAGCATACTTCCAAAGTTGTGGCAAAATGGCTTAAGGACAAGAAAGTCAAGGTTTTGGAGTGGCTATCACAAAGCCCTGACCTCAATCCTGTCAAATATTTGTGGGCAGAACTGAAAAAGCGTGTGAGAGCAAGGAGGCCTACAAACCTCACTCAGTTACACCAGCTCTGTCAGGAGGAATGGGCCAAAATTCACCCAACTTATTGTGGGAAGCTTGTAGAAGGCTACCTGAAATGTTTGACCCAAGTTAAACAAATTAAAGGCAATGCTACCAAATACTCATTGAGTGTATGGATACTTCTGACCCACTGGGAATGTGATAAAACAAATAAAAGCATTCTTAAAATAAAATGTTGATCCTAACTGACCTAAGACATGGTATTTTTACTAGGATTATATGTCAGGAATTGTGATAAACTGAGTTTAAATGTAGTTGGCTAAACTGTATGTAAACTTCTGACTTCAACTGTATATAGTGCTATTTCTATTTATATTGTTTTTATTACCATTTTTATTATTTAATTTCACTAGTCCTGCGTGTTGGAGTTCGAAGCCTACGATTTTCACTGTGCCCTGCAATCACACCTGCAACCTCTATACATGTTACAATTAAACAATCTGAATTGTTTTTGTGATGTTGTAAGCCAACCCATCTACAGTGGGGAGAACAAGCATTTGATACACTGCAGATTTTGCAGGTTTTCCTACTTACAAAGCGTGTAGAGGTCTGTATTTTTTTTAATCATAGGTACACTTCAACTGTGAGAGACGGAATTTAAAACAAAAATCCAGAAAATCACGTTGTATGATTTTTAAGTAATTCATTTGCATTTTATTGCATGACATGAGTATTTGATACATCAGAAAAGCAGAACTTAATATTTGGTACAGAAACCTTTGTTTGCAATTACAGAGAAACTACGTTTCCTGTAGTTCTTGACCAGGTTTGCACACACTGCAGCAGGGATTTTGGCTCACTCCTCCATACAGACCTTCTCCAGATCCTTCAGGTTTCGGGGCTGTCGTTGGGCAATACGGACTTTCAGCTCCCTCCAAGGATTTTCTATTGGGTTCAGGCCTGGAGACTGGCTAGGCCACTCCAGGACCTTGAGATGCTTCTTACCGATCCACTCCTTAGTTGCCCTGGCTGTGTGTTTCGGGTCGTTGTCATGCTGGAAGACCCAGCCACGACCCATCTTCAATGCTCTTACTGAGGGAAGGAGGTTCTTGGCCAAGATCTCGCGATACATGGCCCCATCCATCCTCCCCTCAATGTGGTGCAGTCGTCCTGTCCCCTTTGCAGAAAAGCATCCCCAAAGAATGATGTTTCCACCTCCATCCTTCACGGTTGGGATGGTGTTCTTGGGGTTGTACTAATGCTTCTTCTTCCTCCAAACACAGCGAGTGCAGTTTAGACCAAAAAGCTCTATTTTTGTCTCATCAGACCACATGACCTTCTCCCATTCCTCCTCTGGATCATCCAGATGGTCATTGGCAAACTTCAGACGGGCCAGGACATGTGCTGGCTTGATTAGGGGGACCTTGCGTGCGCTGCAGGATTTTAATCCATGACGGCGTAGTGTGTTACTAATGGTTTTCTTTGAGACTGTGGTCCCAGCTCTCTTCAGGTCATTGACCAGGTCCTGCCGTGTAGTTCTGGGCTGATCCCTCACCTTCCTCATGATCATTGATGCCCCACGAGGTGAGATCTTGCATGGAGCCCCAGACCGAGGGTGATTGACCGTCATCTTGAACTTCTTCCATTTTCTAATAATTGCGCCAAAAGTTGTTGCCTTCTCACCAAGCTGCTTGCCTATTGTCCTGTAGCCCATCCCAGCCTTGTGCAGGTCTACAATTGTATCCCTGATGTCCGTACACCCTCTCTGGTCTTGGCCATTGTGGAGAGGTTGGAGTTTGTTTGATTGAGTGTGTGGACAGGTGTCTTTTATACAGGTAACGAGTTCAAACAGGCGCAGTTAATAAAGGCAATGAGTGGAGAACAGGAGGGATTTGCAATAAAATGCTAATTAATTACTTAAAAATCACACAGTGAATTTCTGGATTTTTGTTTTAGATTCCGTGTCTAACAGTTGAACATCAATGCGAGCTGTGGCAAGAAGGTTTGCTGTGTCTGTCAGCGTAGTGTCCAGAGCATGGAGGCGCTACCAGGAGACAGGCCAGTACATCAGGAGACGTGGAGGAGGCCGTAGGAGGGCAACAACCCAGCAGCAGGACCGCTACCTCCGCCTTTGTGCAAGGAGGAGCAGGAGGAGCACTGCCAGAGTCCTGCAAAATGACCTCCAGCAGGCCACAAATGTGCATGTGTCTGCTCAAACGGTCAGAAACAGACTCCATGAGGGTGGTATGAGGGCCCGACGTCCACAGGTGGGGGTTGTGCTTACAGCCCAACACAGTGCAGGACGTTTGGCATTTGCCAGAGAACACCAAGATTGGAAAATTCGACACTGGCGCCCTGTGCTCTTCACAGATGAAAGCAGGTTCATACTGAGCACATGTGACAGACGTGACAGAGTCTGGAGACGCCGTGGAGAACGTTCTGCTACCTGCTACATCCTCCAGCATGACCTGTTTGGCGGTGAGTCAGTCATGGTGTGGGGTGGCATTTCTTTGTGCTTGTGTGTGCTCGCCAGAGGTAGCCTGACTGCCATTAGGTACCGAGATGAGATCCTCAGACCCCTTGTGAGACCATATGCTGGTGCGGTTGGCCCTGGGTTCCTCCTAATGCAAGACAATGCTAGACCTCATGTGGCTGGAGTGTGTCAGTAGTTCCTGCAAGAGGAAGGCATTGATGCTATGGACTGGCCCACCTGTTCCCCAGACCTGAATCCAATTGAGCACATCTGGGACATAATGTCTCGCTCCATCCACCAACGCCACGTTGCACCACAGACTGTCCAGGAGTTGGCGGATGCTTTAGTCCAGGTCTGGGAGGAGATCCCTCAGGAGACCATCTGCCACCTCATCAGGAGCATGCCCAGGCGTTGTAGGGAGGTCATACAGGCACGTGGAGGCCACACACACTACTGAGCCCCATTTTGTCTCTCACTCTGAGAGCCCCCACCTCTGTGATCTTTCACGCTCATTTTTCAAAATAAAAGCCTGAAACTATGTCTAAAGACTGTTGACACCTTAGGGAAGCCAGAGAAAAAGTAATCTGGTTGATATCCCTTTAAATGGAAGATAGGCATGCAAAGGAACAGAAGGGTTTCAAAATAAGAGGCACTTCCTGATTGGACTTTCCTCAGGGTTTCGCCTGCAATATCAGTTCTGTTATACTCACAGACAATATTTTGACAGTTATGGAAACGTTAGAGTGTTTTCTATCCCAATCTGTCAATTATATGCATATTCTAGCATCTGGTCCTGAGAAATAGGCTGTTTACTTTGGGAACATTATTTTTCCAAACAAAAAAATAGTGCCCCCTAGCTACAAGAGGTTAACTTACTCCTGCAAATACCACCACCATCTGTGTTTGCTGAGCTACATCTCTCGCCCTCTTTCTGAAAAAGAAATTCCGTATGTCCATCTTCTATAAATTGGATGGAAAAAATACTAGGCTATCCAGCTTTGTTTTTTTCAGCAGATAGCTACAGTAGCTAATTGAGCGGACGTTGTCATTACCAACAGTGGCTAACATCGTGTTAGCCTTAAGTTAGCTAGCTTTATTAGCATTATTTTGCATATTTGGACAGTAATTGTCAGGTGGTGTACAGAGCTCCAGCTGTTGGATTCAGTGTCCCGTTATCTACTGTACTGTAATCAAAACCCTGCTCGTAAATTGTGCTAGGTAGCTAATCTTAGCAGCACTACTAGCTAGACTGGGTAGTCCCAAACATTAGTTAAGTAGCTTGATGTTATCGGTCAGTGCAGCTTTTGAGTCAACATGTTGAAATGTAAGTTACTCGAATCTGGCTTACTGTGAGGTCAATAACTCTGAATAATATAGTCTTGGGCTAACAAAATGTGCTATAGTAGTAGTGTCACGGCTGTTGAAGGAAGAGGACCAAGGTGCAGCGTGGTGAGCGTATATATTCCTTTATTTTAGAAAAGACGCTGAACAAAACAATAAACACTACAAAACAAACCGTGATGCTCAAGGCTACGTGCCATAAACAAAGTCAACTTCCCACAAAGACAGGTGGGAAAAGGGCTACCTAAGTGTGGTTTTCAATCAGAGACAACGATAGACAGCTGTCCCTGATTGAGAACCCTACCCGGCCAAAACATAGAAATACAAATAATAGAACACAGAACACCCACCCCAAATCACACCCTGACCAAACCAAATAGAGACATAAAAAAGATATCTAAGGATCTCTAAGGGCGTGACAAGTAGCAAGCTAACAAAGTTTACTTCCAGTTCCCCTTCTCATATTTGTGCTCCCTCAGAGAATGAACAGTCACCCAAGCGATTTCTTTGGACTAATCAAAAAATTACTTTTGGAAAACCACTTTACTCTGCCTCCTAAAGTGCCACTGTACACATAATTGCTGGTTTTAGCAGTACTAAAAAGTCAGGGCAGGCCAAGCCAGGGCCCATGATTGGAGTATTCATTGCGGTGTGTAATGCAGTGTCGCCTAGTTTGTTTTACACCATCCCAGCGGGGCAAAAGACTCCGGGCTGATACAAAATAGTTCGGGGCTCTAGTGACGTCAATGGTGTGTGTGTGTGTACGTGCGTGTGTGTCAGCGCTTGGCGGTAAGTGGCTGGGGATACTGTATTGATGAGAATTTTGGGGGGGTGCTCATGAGGATGTCGAGAAGCAGTGAAGTGGCAGATAGCTCAGTCCCATTGGGCTCCTCTCTCTCTGTCTCTCTTTGCTTGATCTGTGCATTCATCCTTTCTTTTCTCTGCACTTGTCCTCTGGCCTCTTGGCCCCTCTTGTCACTTTCTTCTGCTCCCACTCTTGCCTCATTGGTGTCTCTTTTAAACAGGTGTTATTTCTCAATCTCTTTCTCCTCTCTCGGCTCCCTTTGTCCATAGATACTGTATCTCCTGTGTGATTGTAATGACTCTCTCTCCCTCACTGTCATTGACTTCCACTGTTGTCTCGCCTCTCTTCCTTGACCTTCCTCTCTTATCGGCCCTCTCTCACATTTCTCTTTCCCCTATCTCCCCTCTGCCCTCTCCCTTTTTTTCTTTCCTCTCCTGTCCTCCCTCTTGCTGCTGTCTCCCCTCTTTTCTCTTATCTCTCCTCTGTTCCCTCTTTCCTCTCTCCCTCCTCTCCTCTCTTGCCTCGCTCTTCTCCTTTGTCACAGTTTGCCACCATTGAGACCATAGTGACGTCGGTGTCAGATGAGTTCCCCCAGTACCTGAGAAAGAACAAGCCTCTGTTCACACTCATCTGTTGTGCCTGTTTCTTCTTCCTGGGATTCCCTATGGTCACAGAGGTACAGAGCACCACGCACACAAACAAACACTCACACACACACAAACGCAGACATGCGGGAATTACACACACACGTACATACAGTGGGGAGAACAAGTATTTGATACACTGCCGATTTTGCAGGTTTTCCTACTTACAAAGCATGTAGATTTCTGTCATTTTTGTCATAGGTACACTTCAACTGTTGAGAGACGGAATCTAAATCAAAAATCCAGAAAATCACATTGTATGATTTTTAAGTAATTAATTTGCATGTTATTGCATGACATAAGTATTTGATCACCACCCAACCAGTAAGAATTCCGGCTCTCACAGTTTTTCTTTAAGAATCCCTCCTGTTCTCCACTCATTACCTGTATTAACTGCACCTGTTTGAACTCGTTACCTGTATAAAAGACACCTGTCCACACACTCAATCAGACAGACTCCAACCTCTCCACAATGGCCAAGACCAGAGAGGGTGTAAGGACATCAGGGATACAATTGTAGACCTGCACAAGGCTGGGATGGGCTACAGGACAAAAGGCAAGCAGCTTGGTGAGAAGGCAACAACTGTTGGCGCAATTATTAGAAAATGGAAGAAGTTCAAGATGACGGTCAATCACCCTCGGTCTGGGGCTCCATGCAAGATCTCACCTCGATGGTCATGAGGAATGTGAGGGATAACTCCAGAACTACACGGCAGGACCTGGTTAATGACCTGAAGAGAGCTGGGACCACAGTCTCAAAGAAAACCATTAGTAACACACTAAGCCGTCATGGATTAAAATCCTGCAGCAAGGTCCCACTGCTCAAGCCAGCGCATGTCCAGGCCCGTCTGAAGTTTGCCATTGACCATCTGGATGATCCAGAGGAGGAATGGGAGAAGGTCATGTGGTCTGATGAGACAAAAATAGAGCTTTTTGGTCTAAACTCCACTCGCCGTGTTTGGAGGAAGAAGAAGGATGAATACAACCTCAAGAACACCATCCCAACCGTGAAGCATGGAGGTGGAAACATCATTCTTTGGGGGTGCTTTTCTGCAAAGGGGACAGGACGACTGCAATGTATTGAGGGGAGGATGGATGGGTCCATGTATCGCAAGATCTTGGCCAACAACCTCCTTCCCTCAGTAAGAGCATTGAAGATGGGTCGTGGCTGGGTCTTCCAGCATGACAATGACCCGAAACACACAGCCAGGGCAACTAAGGAGTGGCTCCGTAAGAAGCATCTCAAGGTCCTGGAGTGGCCTAGCCAGTCTCCAGGCCTGAACCCAATAGAAAATCTTTGGAGGGAGCTGAAAGTCCGTATTGCCCAGCGACAGCCCCGAAACCTGAAGGATCTGGAGAAGGTCTGTATGGAGGAGTGGGCCACAATCCCTGCTGCAGTGTGTGCAAACCTGGTCAAGAACTACAGGAAACGTATGATCTCTGTAATTGCAAACAAACGTTTCTGTACCAATATTAAGTTCTGCTTTTCTGATGTATCAAATACTTATGTCAGGCAATAAAATGCTAATTAATTACTTAAAAATCATACAATGTAATTTTCTGGATTTTTGTTTTAGATTCCGTCTCTCACGGTTGAAGTGTACATATGATTAAAATTACAGACCTCTACATGTTTTGTAAGTAGGAAAACCTGCAAAATCTGCAGTGTATCAAATACTTGTTCTCCCCACTGTACATGCTAGCACACACACAAACGAGCATTCCCGAATGCGGGCACACGCACGCATAAAACGAAGATGTATTGATCACGTATGTCTTCACACCCCAGAGTTAATACTTGGTGGAGGCACCTTTGGCAACAAAGTTTGAATATTGCTGTCCATCAATGATTCCCAACCAAATGTATTGACTTTGAGCAATTTTTAGATTTCTGATATATGTTGCCCTAAGAGTTGGTGCAATCTTATTCAAAATTATTCACAGTTGTTATTGCTGCCAAAGCTGATACCACCAAGGGTGTGTGAAGACATACTCAATCAAGACATGTTTTTATTTTATTTTTATTAATTGAGAAGATTGTCTATAATTGTGAGAATTATAGAAAATGTGGAGCAGGTTGTGTAGCTAAATAAGTTGGAAAAAACATCTATTTTAATTTTAGGGCAGTTGAAGATAAACTGCAAGGGGTGTGTAGACTTTCATTAGGCACTGTATGTGCAGCCACACACACACACACACATTGATTTATTTAACCTTTATTTAACTAACTAACTTATTTACAATGTGGCCTACCAAAAGGCTTCCTACGTGGACGGGGCTGGGATTAAAAATAAAAATATAGGACAAAACACACATCACGACAAGAGTTTACTGAAACATGCGTCCCAAATAGCACCCTATTCCCTATATAGTGCACTACTTTTTACCTGGGTGCCATTTTGTAGGGAATAGGGTGGCATTTCAGATGTAAGCCAGTGATGACACTGGCTATGCATCACTGGTTTACGTTGTGTGTGTGTATGTGTGTGTGTGTGTGTTTCTGTGTGTGTGTACGATTTTTGCGTTCCTGTGTGTTTAACAGAATGGGATGTACATGCTCCAGTTGGTAGACACATACGCTGCCTCTTACTCTCTGGTAATCATTGCCATCTGTGAGCTGATCGGAATCTCCTACTTCTATGGTGAGTAGTAGAATAAAAGTTACTTTTGACCTTTTGTTTACCTGGGGTGGCAGGGTAGCCTAGTGGTTAGAGCGTGTGACTAGTAACCGGAAGGTTGCGAGTTCAAACCCCCGAGCTGTCGTTCTGCCCCTGAACAGGCAGTTAACCCACTGTTCCTAGGCCATCATTGAAAATAAGAATTTGTTCTTAACTGACTTGCCTAGTTAAATAAAGATAAAATAAAACCTGACTGTACTCTCTGATAGCTCCGAAGTTGCTCTTCGGCGCAGATCTAGGATCAGCTTACCCTCCCTAAATCCTAACTGTGGTCCTTTGTGGCTCAGTCGGTATAGCATGGCGCTTGCAACGCCAAGTGCTGTGGGTTTGATTCCTGCTGGGGCCACTCATACGTAAAATTGATGCACTAAGCCGCTTTGGATAAAAGCATCTGCTAAATGGCGTATACAATTATTAATATTATTATAAACATTACAAAAAATAATGCAAAACTGCATTGTCTCGGGGGCAAATTCATCCTACTCTTATCTCACTTTATCAAGTCAGAATCAGAAAAGCCTCATAGCCATTCAACATTGTCTTGGCTAAACAAAATAAACACAGAAAGCACAAGTACAGTCTGAAACAGGACTTCTAGTCTGTGGTGCTTAGGTTGTTAAACCTTGGTGGCTGTTTTCAAATCAAATCAGGGAGGTGTTAAACAATTAAAGTTGTAATGTATTTACCTGCAAATGAACACCTCTCTAGTCTCACAGATCTGTTACCTGTTTTTTGGTTACATGGTCTATGAAAAAACAAGATAATGAGTAGGTCTTGATCTGTTTTTTTTTGTGTTGAAAATATAGTGTTTTTATCAAAAATCCATTTCACATATAAAAGAAGACTTTAAAAAAAAACTAGTTTTGTCTGTGTAAATGGGCTATAAGAGGCTCCAGACCAGGTACCTAGATTGCCCTTAAGCACAGATCTAGGTTCAGCTTAGTCCTTAAATCCTTGTCCTTACTGTTGTGATTAAAAACACCAAACAGACCTTAGATCAGTGTCTAGGGGCAACTTTATCCCTCTCCGACAGGGGGCTTGAGCACTTCTCATTCTGACCACTAGATGTCTGTGTTACCATTCTAATGGACCAATGATCAGGTCAATTGGTAAACTCTGGTTTACCACCCCAAAATATCCCTGTACAACATCTATTTGCACCTCTACCGGATGGAAACTACAAGTGTAATGCCTGCGCTCAATACAATGGCACTTACAAATGTAGATCCTTCAAACACCCCCAAACAGGGAAACCGATCCCAATCAAAGGTGTTACCACATGCTCCACTAAGGCAGTTATTTATCTCATAATTTGTCCCTGTGGTAAAAATTATGTGGGTGAAGCAAAGCGTAAATTAAAAGTACGAATCTCGGAGCATCGTAGGACCATTAGGTGCAAAAACACGACTTACCCAGTTGTGGCCCACTTTTTGGAAGCGAACTACTCGATTTCGTCACTACATGATATCGGCATCGAACATGTCACAGGTGAAGGGGTGAGCTCAACAATTGATTGTTAAAATGAGAGGCTGCCTGGATATTTAATTAAAGACCCTTTCTCGCTTCGGTCTCAACGTAGACTTTGATCTGAAGCCATTTTTTTGTGATTATTGTGATTTTCTTTTGTAGGCCTATGTAGCCAAATTGTATCTATCATTGTATGCTATCCGTTCATGCTTTTGTATGTTCTTCTCATATCTGAGAATTAACCATTGATAACAGGCCACACCCGGCCATGATTACAGACACCTGTGTGTGTTCTCTGACACTTTAAAAACGAGTGACCCGCAGTGTTTGTCATTATACCCTGATGAAGACAGCTTGTCTGTTGAAACGTTGGTTATTAGGTTATTCAATTATTGCATCTGAGCTCCTAGAGTGTGCGGCTCTCCTTTTCTTTTTCAAGTGCTCTACTCCGCTAGCCAGCAGCTCGCCTAAACAGGCGTTTTTTTCTTTTCCAGGTCTGAAGTAGACCTGTGAGTATATGGAACATACTGTACTCCAAATCGTCACAGCATCAGCAGAGGTGGTTCCAGTGAAATTATTGTGTGGCTTGTGACTCATCTCTTGCTAAATTTGTCGGTCAATATGCTGACAGCAATTGTGACAATCGTCAAGCCACATTTCTTTGAAGGATAATAAATGCCCTGGGTTCTCCCTGGGAATGGATGTGCCTTGTAGGGGGCCAGTGTGGAGCTCTCTTGTCTGTAGCTCTGGTTGAATCTGGTTCACTCTCTGTGTGCGTCCCAAATGATACCCTATTCCCTACATAGTGCATTAATTTTGACCAGAAGCGTATAAAGATATGGAATAGGGTTCCATTTTGGATGGATGTTTTTTTCTGTCAGGTTGTCTCTACTCCCCTCACCTGAGCAGTCGATTTGACTGACTCTCCCTCTTTCTGTCTTTATTCCCCTCTTCCTAGGCCTGCAGAGGTTCTGCGAGGACATTGAAATGATGATTGGCTTCCAACCAAACCGCTTCTGGAGAATCTGCTGGGCCTTTGTGACTCCTACCATTCTGACTGTACGTGTGTGTCTGAACTATACGGAATGGGGTTTAGATATTCACAGGCACGCTAGCATGCACACTCACTCACATAGAGACACAGATGCATGCACACACACACACACACACACACACACACACACACACAATGTGTTTCCCCTTTCACTGCAGCCTTTTCAAATTTAGGGGCCAACATCGATTTGCAGCAGCGAGTGTTTACCAAGAAAGGGAAGAAAGCAAAAATTGCTTTCCCCGACTGAAACGGAAATTGTTTTCCTCACTTTTCACCGTTATAACACAGGTTGTTTGTGCTATTTGAAATGCAGCACTCATATAGCCTACATAATGTTGTCATAACTGTGACATAACAGATGCAATGGAGGCTGGTGACTTGAAAAGTGTAGGAGGAAGGGAGATGACAAAGCGTGTTTGAAAAATTGTCAAAGACAAATTATTTTAACCTAAAATGTTTAATAAAAACATTTACAGTAAAATATTATGGGTAATGGAAATGAGGGCTACTTACACAGTGTTGGGAAGGGATCACAGCAGTGATTGAATGAGGGTATGAGGCATGAGTTGAGATGTTCAGAGGCTTGACTTCAGTGCAGGACAGAGGTTGAAGTGTTCAGAGACTTCAGTACAGAACAGGCTGATCATTTATGCATATTGGAGAAGAGCTCAACTCTTCCACTGAGGGCAGGACAGGATTTGACAGGGAAGAAATAAACAATAACACAACACATTTAAGCAAGCAGTTCAATTATTGATGTACAGCATATGTGTAATAATACAATTGTGATAGTTGCTGGTCTACTATGGTATTTATCCAAACATGAGGTCTACTTACACAGTGTTGGGATGGGATCACAGCAGAGATTGAATGAGTCCAAAAAAAACTGGGGGCCGGAGTTTTTCCTTATCTGGTGACCTAACCAGTTAAAACTCCTGACCCTATAGAGTAAGACAGTGATGAATCACTGTTAAGGTTTTGAAAAACTGTAAAAACTCCCGGCCCTGGCGAGGATTAAAACCCTGTCAAACTGCAGGAACCTTGCACTTGTTCATATTAATTATTTTTAGACTAGACTAAACGATGGGGTTTCCTCTACACAGAGACAGCTGATGGACAATAGAACTCACAGGGCTGAGCTTGCTTTATGCTTGTTTGTATCCTGTAGGCCCAATTAAAAATGTACTCACAGCCTGTGTCATCGCTATTGTGATAATTAATTAATTCTAGTTAATACTGTTGTATTGAAAAGGTCTCGGCACCTCATTAAAAATGGTCTAGTTTTTTATCCCATACAGCATGTCAAATCACAAATGTTTAGGTGTAGCTTAGGCTATATGTAAAGAGTTTTTGCTTGCGTCTATCGGGAGTTAAGGTGTGCTATCACATTTGCTAAATAAATACCAGAGGAAAGTGGAAAACACTTGAGCGTGAGTTGTAATCTCACTTTTAATGGATGATGCGATGGAAGCTCATTCAGAATTGATTTTGACATCCCAGAGAAGACAGTAGAAACTTCCATATGCTCAACAAATAAAGCATCGTAATGTGCAATTACCTCTGCAAACTCCCTGTAGTTGCCCTTTTTACCGGAACTTTCCCTCTCATCGTGCCCCTAAGTAAAAGCCAACTCTTGTATGCCCAAAAATGCAGTACTATCAATAAGCTAATTGAGAACATCCCTGTTTTTTCTTACCTTCTCGTTGTGTTGCGCAGTTTGAATATGCAGAGCTTGAATCTGATTTGTCGACAAAAAAATCACTACATTGTCATTAGCAATTCCAGCAGAGAAAACTGCACTCTGGTAGCTAGCTAGCTACTTGCCATTGAAGTTAGCAAGGCAAATTTAAATAAATGACTCTAACGCAACACAAAAATAACGATCTAACACCAAGAAAACAATATATAATATACCGCCTCCATCTCCTGTAGTTTGAAGAAACTACTTTGAATTGAATAATATCTAGGGATGGGCATCCTTGCCTTTTAAGGTGATTCGTTACGTATCTAAATGCACGAACGATACCTTTTAGTTTGAAGAGATTCGATTGTATTAGAGGAATGAATCAATGCGATTGATTCGCTCTCTGCAGCCGATATGAGTAAGACCTTTAAACAGGTCAAGCTTTCATAGCGACGTCACTTTTTGATCCTTCGATGTCGACTCTTCCTATCATTGTGAAGCAGAATTCACCAAGCGTTGGATTGTTCGCCCACTAATAGGGAATGTGAGCTGGGATTAGACCGTCGTGAGACAGGTTAGTTCACAAGGCCGCATGGCCAGACGGATTACCAGGACGTGTACTGTGAGTATGCGCTGACCAACTGGCAAGTGTCTTCCCTGACATTTTCAACCTCTCCCTGTCCGAGTCTGTAATACCAACATGTTTTAAGCAGACCACCATAGTCCCTGTGCCTAAGAACACTAAGGCAACCTTCCTAAATGACTACTGACCCATAGCACTCACATCTGTAGCCATGGAGTGCTTTGAAAGGCTGGTCATGGCTCACATCAACACCATTATCCCAGAAACCCTAGGCCCACTTCAATTTGCATACTGCGCTAACAGATCAACAGATGATGCAATCTCTATTGCACTCCACACTGCCTTTCCCACCTGGACAAAAGGAACACCTACGTGAGAATGCTATTCGTTGACTACAGCTCAGCGTTCAACACCTATAGTGCCCTCAAAGCTCGTCAATAAGCTAAGGACTAAAAACCTCCTTATGCAACTGGATCCTGGACTTCCTGAAGGGTGGCCCCCAGCTGGTAAGGGTAGGTAACAACACATCCGCCTCGCTGATCCTCAACACGTGGGCCCCTCAGGGTTTGTGCTTAGTCCCCTCCTGTATTCCCTGTTCACTCATGACCACATGGCGAGGCACGACTCCAACACCATCATTAAGTCTGGGCCACTCAAGGACATTCAGAGACTTGTCCTGAAGCCACTCCTGCGTTGTCTTGGCTGTGTGCTTAAGGTCGTTGTCCTGTTGGAAGGTGAACCTTTGCTCCGTTCATCTTTCCCTCGATCCGGATTAGTCTCCCAGTCCCTGCCGCTGAAAAACATCCCCACAGCATGATGCTGTTACCACCATGCTTCACCGTAGGGATGGTTGTCACGAATCCTGCCGAAGATGGTGCCTCTTCCTGTTCGGGCGGCGGTCGTCGTCGCCGGCCTACTAGCTGCTACCGATCCCCTTTTCTGTTTCATTTAGTGTTGTCTGATTAGTTGCACCTGTTTCTTGTTTATGTTTTGGTTTTGGGCTATTTAAACCCAATAGGCCCGCTGGCTTTTGTGCGGGCTTGTTTTTCTGTATTTGGTGTGTGTTATTTTGTGGATTTTACTTTCCCGAACCGTTTCGTCCTGTTGGGTGTGCTATTTACAGATTGGCTGTGTAAAGGTACAGTGAAGTGTTGGCTTTGGGGATGACTAGTAACATATGCCTGCTGGAGTGCGTGCTATGGGTGGGTGTTGCTATGGTGACCAGTGAGCTGAGATAAGGTGGGGCTTTACCTACTAAATGTTTATAGACGACCTGTGGGTTTGGTGATGAATATGTAGCGAGGGCCAGCCAACGAAAGAATACAGGTCGCAGTGGTGGGTAGTATATGGGGCTTTGGTAACAAAACGGATGGCACTGTGATAGACTACATCCAGTTTGCTGAGTAGTGTTGGAGGCTATTTTGTAAATGACATCGCCGAAGTCAAGGATTGGTAGGATAGTCAGTTTTACGAGGGTATGTTGGGCAGCATGAATGAAGGAGGCTTTGTTGTGAAATAGGAAGCCGATTCTAGATTTAATTTTGGATTGGAGAGGCTTAATGTGAGTCTGGAAGGAGAGTTTACAGTCTAACCAGACACCTAGGGATTTGTAATTGTCCACGTATTATAAGTCGGAACCGTCCAGAGTAGTGAAGCTTGTCGGGCGGGTGGGTGCAGTCAGCAATCATTTGACGGGCATGCATTTAGTTTTAATAGCATTTAAAAGCAGTTGGAGGCCACGGAAGGAGTGTTGTATGGCATTGAAGCTTGTTTGGAGGTTTGTTAACACAGTGTCCAAAGAAGGGCCAGATGTATACAGAATTGGGTCGTCTGCGTAGAGGTGGATTAGAGAATCACCAGCAGCAAGAGCAACATCATTGATATATACAGAGAAAGAGTTGGCCCGAGAATTGAACCCTGTGGCACCCCCATAGAGACTGACAGATGGCCGGACAACAGGCCCTCCGATTTGACACACTGAACTCTATCTGAGAAGTAGTTGGTGAACCAGTCGAGGCAGTCGTTTGAGAAACCAAGGCTATTGAGTCTGCCATTAAGAATGCAGTGATTGACAGAGCCGAAAACCTTGGCCAGGTCGATGAAGACGGCTGCACAGTACTGTCTTTTATCGATGGCGGTTATGAAGTCGTTTGGACCTTGAGCGTGGCTGAGGTGCACCCATAACCAGCTCGGAAACGGTCAGTGATCTGTTTGTTAACTTGGCTGCCAAAGATTTTAGAGAGGCAGGGCAGGATGGATATGGGTCTATAACAGTTTGGGTCTAGAGTGTCTCCCCCTTTAAAGAAAGGGATGACTGCGGCAGCTTTCCAATCTTTGGGGATCTCAGACGATATGAAAGAGAATGAACAGACTAGTAATAGGGGTTGCAACAATTTTGGCTGATAGTTTTAGAAGGAGAGGGTCCAGATTGTCTGGCCCTGCTGATTTGAAGGGATCCAGATTTTGCAGCTCTTTCAGAACATCAGCTGTCTGTATTTGGGGGGGGGGGATCTTGGCCAAGTAGCTGCAGGGGGTGCTGAGCTGTTTGTCGGGGTAGGGGTATCCAGGTGATAAGCATGGACAGCCAATAGAAAAGTGATTATTGATACAATCGATTATCGTAGATTTATCGGTGGTGGCAGTGTTTCCTAGCCTCAGTGCAGTGGGCAGCTGGGAGGAGGTGCTCTTATTCTCCATGGACATTAGTGTCGCATAACCTTTTGGAATTAGTGCTACAGGATGCAAATTTCTGGTTGAAAAAGCTAGCCTTAGCTTTCCTTACTGACTGAGTAAATTGGTTCCTGACTTCCCTGAAAGTCTGCTAATGCAGAACGCCACAGAATGTTTTTGTGCTGGTCAAGGGCAGTCTGTGGTGAACCATGGGCTATATCTGTTCTTAGTTCTACATTTTTGGAATGGGGCATGCTTAATTAAGAATGCAAGGAATTTCCTTTTAAAACACAACCAGGCATCCTCTACTGACAGGATTTTGTTCAATATCCTTCCAGAATACCTGGGCCAGGTTGATTCGATAGACCTGCTCATTGAAGTGTTTTAGGGAGCGTTTGACAGTGATGAGGGGTGGTCGTTTGACCGCGGACCCATTACGCACACAGGCAATGAGGCAGTGATCGCTGAGATCCTGGTGAAGACAGCAGAGTTGCATTTAGAGGGCAAGTTGGTCAGGATGATATCTAAGAGGGTGCCCATGGTTACGGATTTAGGGTTGTACCTGGTAGGTTCCTTGATCATTTTAGGTCAGTTTAGGTCATGTCCAGGGCACAGCTGGGGGCTGAAGGGGATCTATAACAAGTGGTAACGGTGAAAGACATGTTTCTGGAAAGGTGGATTTTTAAAAGTAGAAGCTCAAATTGTTTGGGCACAGACCTGGATAGTATGACAGAACTCTGCAGGCTATCTCTGCAGTAGATTGCAACTCCGCCCCCTTTGACAGTTCTATCTTGTCGGAAGATGTTTTAGTTAGGGATGGAAATTTCAGGATTTTTGGTGGCCTTCCTAAGCCATGAATCAGACATGGTTAGGACATCAGGGTTGGCGGAGTGTGCTAAAGCGGTGAATAAAAAAAACTTAAGGAGGAGGCGCCTAATGTTAACATGCATGAAACAGTGGAGGTAAACATAGGCATTGAGTGATGATAAGAGAGGTTTTGTCTCTAGAGGCACCAGTTAAGCCAGGTGAGGTCACTGCATGTGTGGGGGTTGAACAAAAGGGCTATCTAAGGCATATTGGGCAGAGCTGGGGGCTCTACAGTGAAATAAGACAATCACTAACCAAAACAGCAATAGACAAGGCATATTGACAATAGGGAGAGGCATGTGTAGCCGAGTGATCAAAGGGTCCAATGAGTAGCACTAGATGAATCGGGGAACCAATTCAGTAGTCGCTACTACGCTAGCTGGAGACATGGCAATTCAGACAGCTAGTGGGCCGGGGCTTGCAGATGGGCCTCTGGCGATGTCGCAACGGAAGAGCCTGTTGAAACCACCTCGGACAGTTACGTCGACAGAACAGTCGTGATGGGTCGGCTCCGTGTCGGCAGTAAAGGGTCCAGGTCAATTGGCAAAATAGTTATTGTAGCCCAAGAACTGGCTGGTGGACGTCCTTGGCTAGCCGCTCCAGGCTAACTGGTGCTTGCTTCTTGACAGAGACCTATCCTGGAGTAGCCACTCGGATAGCAGCTAGCTAGCTGTGATTATCCGGTGTAAAGGTTCAGTGCTTGCGGTAGGAATCCAGAGAAGTGGTAGAGAAAAAGCAGTCCGATATGCTCTGGGTTGATATCGCGCTGTGCAGACTGGCAGGAATTCACCGGGCTGAGGCTGGCTGATGTCCGAGTTAAAGGTGAGGACCGCTAGCAGTGGCTAACTGACTACTAGCTAGTAGCTAGTTAGCTGAATAGCTCCTATGGGGGTTCCAGTTCTAAAGTATAAAAATAGCAGATCCGTACCACATTGGGTGAGGCGGGTTGCAGGAGAGTATATTCAGTCCGTAAGGTGGAAAGTGAGATTAAAATATATACGAAATATATACGAAGAAAACGATATATACACGGGACAGGACGGGACAAGACAAAACGCACGTCCGACTGCTATGCCATCTTGGAATAATATGAATCTTGGTTTCATCAGACCAGAGAATCTTGTTTCTCATGGTCTGAGAGGTTTTTAGATGCCTTTTGGCAAACTCCAAGTGGGCTGTCATGTGCCTTTTACTGAGGAGTGGCATCCGTCTGGCCACTCTACCATAAAGGCCTTATTGGTGGAGTGCTGCAGTGATTGTTGTCCTTCTGGAAGGTTCTCCCATCTCCACAGAGGAACTCTGGAGCTCTGTCAGAGTGACCATCGCGTTCTAGGTCAGCTACCTGACCAATGCCCTTCTCCCCCTATTGCTCCGTTTGCCGTGGCGGCCAGCTCTAGGAAGAGTCTGAGTGATTCCAAACTTCTTCCATTTAAGATTGATGGAGGCCACTGTGTTCTTGGGGACCGTCAATGCTGCAGACGTTTTTTGGTGGTCAATGGAAACAGGATGCACCTGAGCTCAATTTCGAGTCTCATAGCAAATGTTCTGAATACTTACAGTGGCAAGAAAAGGTATGTGAACCATTTGAAATTACCTGGATTTCTGCATAAATTGGTCATCAAATTTCATCTGATCTTCATCTAAGTCACAAAATAAGCCAAACATAGTGTGCTGAAACAAATAACTCACACATTATTGTATTTTTCTTGTCTATATTGAATACACAATTTAAACATTCACAGTGTAGGTTGGAAAAAGTATGTGAATCCCTAGGCTAATGACTTCTCCAAAAGCTAATTGGAGTCAGATAACCTGGAGTCCAATCAATGAGATGAGATTGGAGATGTTGGTTATAGCTGCCTTGCCTTATAAAAAACACTAACAGAATGTGAGTTTGCTATTCACAAGAAGCATTGCCTGATGTGAACCATGCCTCGAACCAAAATGATCTCAGAAGACCGAAGATTAAGAATTGTTGACTTGCATAAAGCAGGAAAGGTTTACAGTATCTCTAAAAGCCTTGATGTTCATTAGTCCAAGGTAAGACAAATTGTCTATAAATGGAGAAAGTTCAGCAGTGTTGATACTCTCCCTAGGAGTGGCCATCCTGCAAAGATGACTACAAGAGCACACTGCAGAATGCTCAATGAGGTTAAGAACAATCAGTGTGAGCTGAAGAATGTCAGCTAAAGAATTACAGAATTCTCTGGAACATGGTAACATCTCTGTTGACAAGTCTACGATTTGTAAAACACTTAAAAAAAATGTTATTCATGGGAGGACACCACGGAAGAAGCCCCTGCTGTCCAAAAAAACCCATTGCTGCACGTCTGAAGTTTGCAAAAGTGCACCTGGATGTTCCACAGCGCTACTGGCAAAATATTCGGTGGACAAATTAAACTACAGTTGAGTTGTTTGGAAGGAACACACAACACTATGTGTGGAGAAAAAAAGGCACACCACACCAACATCAAAACTATGGTGGAGGGAGCATCATGGTTTGGGACTACTTTGATGTCTCAGGGCCTGGATAGCTCACTATCATCTACGGAAAAATGAATTCCCAAGTTTATCAAGACATTTTGCAGGAGAATGTATGGCTATCTGTCCGCCAATGGAAGCTCAACTGAAGTTGGGTGACGCAACAGGACAATGACCCAAAACATTGAAGTAAATCAACAATGGCTTCAACAGAAGAAAATACGCCTTCTGGAGTGGCCCAGTCAGAGTCCTGACCTCAACCCGATTGAGATGCTGTGGCATGACCTCAAGAGAGCAGTTCACACCAGACATCCCAAGAATATTGCTGAACTGAAACAGTTTTGTGAAGAGTAAGAGGTCCAAAATTCCTCCTGACCATTGTGCAGGTCTGATCCGCAACTACAGAAAACAGCCTTGTCTAGTTTGGTTGCTGCCAAAGAAGGGTCAACCAGTCATTGAATCCAAGGGTTCACATACTTTTCCCACCCTGCACTGTGAATATTTACACGGTGTGTTCAATAAAGACATTAAAACGGATAATTGTTTGTGTTATTAGTTTAAGCAGACTGTGTTTGTCTATTGTTGTGACCTAGATGAAGATCAGATCAAATTGTATGACCAATTTATGCAGAAATCCAGGTATTTCCAAAGGGTTCACAAACTTTTTCTTGCCACTGTATGTAAATAAGGTATTTCTGTTTTTGTATGTTTAATACATTTGGAAAAATGTATAAAAACCTGTTTTTGCTTTGTCATTAATTGGTATTGTGTGTAGATTGTTGAGGGAAAAAAGGAATTTAATATATCCTAGAATGCTGTAATGTAACAAAATGTGGACAAAGTTAAGGGGTCTGGACACTTTTTGAATGCACAGTATGTATATTCATTGGCAATGTCATAGCACATTTTTAAAGATAAATATTGATTAGATATTAGCTAAAACTCTTTTAATCTGGTAAAATGACAAGAAGGTGATGGTGATTTCAGATCAAAAGTGGTCTGATAGTGGGGCGGTAGATGCCCACTAGTCTCCCTTATGGCTCAGCTCAGGTGACTACATATACAGTACTGTACCATAGACATAGTTTTGGATTTCACCCCCGTCACGAAATCAATTTATTTAGACCATTTGGACGTGCTCCTCCTCCCATTTCGACCATGCAGTGCTGCTCACGAAAAAGTGATTCCTTTCCTCAATTCCTGTCCTTGTTATAAAAATGAAAAACTGGTTGTTTAAAGCAAAACTAACAAACTATTGCTGATGGTGAACCTGAACAATCAAATTAAAATCTAATGTAAGCCCCCGATCGGCAGGTAGGCTTTAGCCAGATGAGTTAGGCTACTTTTATTCCGGTAAAACACAATTTTCAAGCGCTGTCAAATTACATTGGTTGTCACTCAACTTTTAAAGCCTTATATTGCACAAGGCATTTCACAAGCATTTGAATGCTGAAGATCAGAAATAGGCCTCCTACCTCTCATTGGTCAACATGAACTTGACTAGAGGTTCTTCGGCATGATTAATTACTTAGTTTTCACAAAAGATGAGAGGTATTTTTTTGGAAGTTAGGAAGAAAAAAATATGAGCAAGCTATGTTTGTGAATCAACATTTGAATTGATTTTCTGACCCATGTATGCTAAATTTTTTAGTTTTTTTTGTTTTGAATTTTACCCCTTTTTCTCCCCAATTTCATGGTATCCAATTGTTTAGTAGCTACTATCTTGTCTCATCGCTACAACTCCCGTACGGGCTCAGGAGAGACGAAGGTTGAAAGTCATGTGTCCTCAAATACACAACCCAACCAAGCCAATGCTTCTTAACACAGCGCCATCCAGCGCCATCCAACCAGGAAGCCAGCTGTACCAATGTGTCGGAGGAAACACCGTGCCCCTGGCAACCTTGGTTAGCACGCACTGCGCCCGACCCGCCACAGGAGTTGCTGGTGCACGATGAGACAAGGATTTCCCTACCGGCCAAACCCTCCCTAACCCGGACGACGCTAGGCCAATTGTGCATCGCCCCACGGACCTCCTGGTCGCGGCCGGTTACGACAGAGCCTGGGCGCGAACCCAGAGTCTCTGGTGGCACAGCTGGCGCTGCAGTACAGCGCCCTTGCATGCTACATTTTGATCGGTTTGGGTTCCTGTGTACCACTCATATCTTAAACATTTGAACTGGGGCCGATGCATATTGGTGAATCGCTCAGCCAGGTCAGCCGTGGCTGTTGCGGATAGGCAGAAGCATCTGCCTCGGATTCCGAAGGTTGCAAGTTCGAATTTAGTGATATGAAGTTGTTTTTGAGATTTTTGTTTTAAGCCTTATCCCAGAGTTAATGCCTAACCTTAAGATTTTGGAGTTAATGGCTAAACTTAACCTTAAACACTTTGAAATTTGAAGTTTGCAACAACCTCGAAATTTGTCGTTTGAGAAACATGGATGAACGTTAAATTCTGACGTGAGACTGTAAGAGGCAGTGGAATCGCTACATCCCTAATAATATCCTACAAAGGCTCCTCCTCTTCCTTCTTCTTTCTCCTCTCCTCCCCTTTCCCTCCTTCGCCCCTTACCCTCATCATCTTACCCTCCTGGTCCTTCCTTTTTTAAAATCTCTTAATCCTCTTCTTCCGGTTTTTGATCATCCTAATCTTCCACCTCCTCCTTTACTTCCTCGTCTCCCCCTCATCTCACCCATTCTCTCTCTTCTGTCCTCCGCCTCCTCTCCTCTCCTCTCCTAATCCTCCTCTCTTCTCCCTTTTCTCCTCTCTCCCTGCAGGGTATCCTGGGGCTGAGTCTGTACCAGTGGAAGGTGATGACCTATGAGGACTACACCTACCCCACCTGGTCCATGGTGATGGGCTGGCTGATGGTGTTGTGTTCTGTCATCTGGATCCCAATCATGTTTGTCATCAAAATGCACTTGGCCCCAGGCAGCTTTACAGAGGTATGTATGGGACACAATACCACACACACATGTTTGTAAGCCTGTTTGTATGTCCCATAAATACATTTCAGATCTGCTCCTTTTTCTTAGTCGCCCATTGAAATGTCCTGGGGTAAGGAATGTTTTTTGGACTGTAAAAATGTTTGTGTTTTTAGCACATGTAAGCAACATTTACATTTGTCTATAGCATACAGAAGTTAGTTTTTTGGTATTTAATACATGTCCCGGTTTGATATTGCCTGTGCTGTTGACAGTCCGTAACTCTGAGGGTCAGATCTTTGAGGTTCTACTGTAGTATTGTTGTATATAGAAATAATCCAAACAATAACCAACAATCCACACAAATTGTGACTTTGAACTTCCTGTCACTGTGAGTTACTGGAACACAGTATGTCTGATTTAAAAAAAATGTAACCAGGCAAGTCAGTTAAGATATAATTTCTCATTTAAAATGACGGCCTAGGAACAGTGGATTAATTGCCTTGTTCGGGGGCAGAACAACACATTTTTACCTTGTCAGCTCGGGGATTCGATCAAGCAACCTTTCGTTTACTGGCCCTACACTCTAACCCCTAGGCTACCTGCCTATGTGAGCATGACTGTTGGAAGTATAAGGTAAGCACTGAGCTCCGTAGTTACAGTGCATTCGGAAAATAACCAGACCCATTACGTTTTTCCACATTTTGTTAAGTTACAGCCTTATTTTAAAATGGTTTAAATGACATGAAATCTCCTAAATCTACACACCATACACCATAATGACAAAGCAAAAATTCAAATTGTAATTTTTGCAAATGTATTTAAAAAAACAAACAAACAGAAATTATTTATTTACATAAGTTTTCAGACCCTTTGCTATGAGACTCGAAATTGAGCTTAGGTGCATCCTGTTTCCAATGATCACCCTTGAGATGTTTCTCAACTTGATTTGGAGTCCACCTGTGGTAAATTCAATTGATTGGACATGATTTGGAGTTAAATAAAGTTAAATAAAGGTTAAAACCTGTTATGGCCCCCCCCCCCCCCCCCCGTTCAGCTGAGCGCAGGGAAAAATATTATTTCGAAATATTTAACTTTCACACATTAACAAGTCCAATACCTCAAATTAAAGATAAACATCTTGTTCATCTACCCATCATGTCAGATTTTTTAAATGTTTTACAGCGAAAACACAGCATATATTTATGTTAGACCACCACCAAATCAAAGGAAAAACGCAGCCATTTTTTTCCAGCCAAAGATAAAATCACAAAAGCAGGATTAGAGATAAAATGAATCACTAACCTTTGAAAATCCTCATCAGACGACACTCATGAAATGTTACACAAGACATTTATGTTTTGTTCGATAATATGCATATTTATATCCTCAAATCTCGGTTTACATTGACGCCATGTTCAGAAATTCCTCCAAAATATCCGGAGGAATTATAGAAAGCTACGCCAGATAACAGAAATACTCATCATAAACTTTGACTAAAGATACAAGTTCTACATATAATTAAATATACACTGGTTCTTAATGCAACCACTATGTCAGATTTTTTTTTAACGTTACGGAAAAAGCCTAACATTGCAATAATCTGAGATGGCGCTCAGTATTTCTCCGCCATGTTGGAGTCAACAGAAACACGAAATTACAACATAAATATTCCCTTACCTTTGATGATCTTTCATCAGAATGTAGTGCAAGGAGTCCTAGTTCCACAATAAATCGTTGTTTTGTTCCATAATGTCCAATACTAGTGTCCAAGTAGCTGCATTTGCTATCACGTTCAGCTCACGTGCCCAAAAACTGACTGATGGTCCAAGATAACTCGCACGTAAACTTCCAAAAGATATATTCCAGGTCGAATAAACTGGTCAAACTAAGTAGAGAATCAATCTTCAGGATGTTATTATCATATATATCCAATAACGTTCCAACCGGATCATACGTTTTCATCTGGAGCCAAATGGAACAGCGGCAGCACCCACAGAGAAATGCGCCACAGGAAAATGGCATTCTGTCGGGACACTGACTATTTCCCCTCCCATTAGGTCAAAGTTCACAGCAAATGCTCCATTCCACGTTCTACTGAATGAGGACATCTAGTGGAAGGCGTAGGAAGTGCTTCCAGATCCATATCTTATTGGGAAAGGAGGGGGCGATGACATCAAAGTTGTCCCAACTTTCAGAATTGTACTTCTTTGGAAGATTGCCTGCCCTATGAGTTCTGTTATACTCACAGACATAATTCAAACAGTTTTAGAAACTTCAGAGTGTTTTCTATCCAATAGTAATAATAATTTACATATATTAGCAATCTAGGACAGAGTAGGATGCAGTTCACTATGGGCAGGCAATTCATCCAAAGTGAAAATACTGCCCCCTAACCACAACAAGTTATTAAATAAAATAATAAAAAATAATATATGGCCCATTTGGAGTTTGCCAAATGGCACCTAAATGAGTCTTAGACCATGAGAAACAAGATTCTCTCGTCTGATGAAACCAAGATTGAACTCTTTGGCCTGAATGCCAAGTGTCACATCTGGAGGAAACCTGGCACCAGTGCTACGGTGAAGCATGGTGGTGGCAACATCATGCTGTGGGGATGTTTTTCTGTGGCAGGGACTGGGTGACTTGTCAGGATTGAGGGAAAGATGAAAGGAGAAAAGTACAGAGAGTCCCTTGATGAAAACCTGCTCCAGAGCACTCAGGACCTCCGACTGGGGCGAAGGTTCATCTTCCAATGGGGAAGGGTGGATATCTAGTCAGTTGTACAACTGAATGCATTCAACTGAAATGCATTCAATCCCTCTGAATCAGAGGTGCGGGGGCCTGCCTTAGTCGACATCCACGTCACACAGGACAACAACCCGAAGCACACAGCCAAGACAACACAGGAGTGGCTTCAGGACAAGTCTCTGAATGTCCTTGAGTGTCCAGCCGGAGCCCGGACTTGAACCCGATTAAACATCTTTGGAGAGACCTGAAAATAGCTGTTTAGCGATGCTCCCCATCCAACCTGACAGAGCTTGAGAGGATCTGCAGAGAAGAATGGGAGACACTCCCCAAATACAGGTGTGCCAAGCTTGTAGCGTCATACCCAAAAAGATTTGAGGCTGTAATCGCTGCCAAAGGCGCTTCAACAAAGTACTGAGTAACGGGTCTGAGTCCTTATGTAAATGTGACATTTCAGTTTTAGTTTTATTGGTTTGTGCAAAAATGTATAAAAACCTGTTTTTGCTTTGTCATTATGGGGTATTGTATGAGGGGGAAAAAAACTACAAATGAATCCATTTTAGAATAAAGCTGTAACATAACAAAATGTGGAAAAAGTCAAAGGGTCTTAATTAATAATTTGCGAATACACTGTATGTTCTCCCCCTGTGAACTAAGTGCTATCACGTCAAACATACAAGCACAATGAGCTCTTTAGTACAACATATGACAGAGTTATCAGGGCTGATATTTCACTTTACTAGAAAATGGATCTCTGACATCAAACACTTCTGTGTGTCCCAAATAGCACCCTATTCCCTATATAGTGCAGTGCTTTTGACCAGAGCCCTATGGGAAGTAAAGTGAAATATCAGCCTTGGTCCTCTGATAACTGGCGCCGGATCGGCACAGAAAACACAGATAAGTAGCAGTCCCCCACGCTGTGCTTGTTGAAGTCCCCTACATCACACATTAAACAAAGTGTTTGAGATTTGTATGCGTGCGTGTGTATGCAACTGTACTTACATACAGGAAGTTTTGGCATAATTGCCTTAGTCAAAGCCTTAAGATAGTTACAGTGTCTGGCTAAATTATTATTGAGCACATATGCTGTATATGCAATCAATATTTACTACAAAAGGTTTGATGTGAATTTCAAAGTTACAGACATTTCAGTGTTACGAACGACTGCCATTCCTGACATTTTCATATCTCTCAGGACAGTCCTACTGTCATCTATTGTACCCAACTCTCCCCTTGGCCTTCTGCAACTCAAATTGATTGATACTATTCTATTCTATTTTAACACAACTGTGTGACTCCCCCCCCCCCCCCCCCACCCCCACACTCCTCCACAGCGTCTGAAGCTGGTGTGTTCCCCTCAGCCCGATTGGGGTCCCTTCCTGGCCAAGCACAGAGGGGAGCGCTACAAGAACATGATGGACCCCCATGGATCCAACTCCCTGGGCCTCAAACTGCCCCCCAAAGATTTCCAGCTGGGCGCCTACCAGTAGCAGCCTCCACTACAACCACCACCGCCACTTCAGCAGGGGCACCAGGGGAGAGAGAGAGCAGCAGCCTACCACTGCCCTCTCCCACACCTGTTCCTTCTCTTTTTTCCTGTTCTCCAATCTACTTCATCTCTCCTGTTTCCTTCCTCTTTCCCATCAATGTGGGTGAGAGAAAAGCAAGCCAACACATCGTTACCACTTTTTTTCCTGGTTCTCCTGTTCACCTCCCTTGCTCCCTTCTACACTCTATAGCAAAGTGGGGCTGCCCTCCTCTCCAACATTGCTTTCTCTGGCAGGCACCCATGCTATACCCTGCCCTCTCTCTCCCTAACCCCTGACCTGAGAATGGTCTGTCCTCTGCCTCCTGCCCATGTACAGCCATTACGCCCTTTCTTACTGAGGGGATCTCTATTCCAAGAGAAAAATGTACCGTGTCACAATATTGCAATGGCAATATTCGACTGCTCATGACAAAAAAATCTAATCAAATTTAATTTGTCACATGCTTCGTTAACAACAGGTGAAGACTAACAGTGAAATGCTTACTTACGGGTCCTTTTCCAACAATGAAGAGTTAAAGATACATTTAAAAAATAAAATAGTGACAGAAGGAATAGATACACAGGGATTAACGAATAACAATAATGAGTCAAAATAACATGGTACTGGTACTCCCTGTATATAGCCGAGTCGATGTGCAGGGGTACGAGGTAATTGAGGTAGATTTGTATATATAGGTAAGGGCAAAGTGGCTGTGTGTGTGTGTGTGTGTGTGTGTGTGTGTGTGTGTGTGTGTGTGCGTGTGCGTGTGCGTGTGTGTGTGTTGGGGTGCCAGTGTAAGTATGTGTGAGTGTGTGGGTAGAGTCCAGTGTGTGCTCATAGAGTCAGTACAAGAGAGTTAGTGCAAAAAAAGGGGCAATGCAGGTAGTTCGGGTAGCCATTTGATTTACAGTGCCTTGCGAAAGTATTCGGCCCCCTTGAACTTTGCGACCTTTTGCCACATTTCAGGCTTCAAACATAAAGATATGAAACTGTAATTTTTTGTGAAGAATCAACAACAAGTGGGACACAATCATGAAGTGGAACGACATTTATTGGATATTTCAAACTTCTTTAACAAATCAAAAACTGAAAAATTGGGCGTGCAAAATTATTCAGCCCCTTTACTTTCAGTGCAGCAAACTCTCTCCAGAAGTTCAGTGAGGATCTCTGAATGATCCAATGTTGACCTAAATGACTAATGAGGATAAATACAATCCACCTGTGTGTAATCAAGTCTCCGTATAAATGCACCTGCACTGTGATAGTCTCAGAGGTCCGTTAAAAGCGCAGAGAGCATCATGAAGAACAATGAACACACCAGGCAGGTCTGAGATACTGTTGTGAAGAAGTTTAAAGCCGGATTTGGATACAAAAAGATTTCCCAAGCTTTAAACATCCCAAGGAGCACTGTGCAAGCGATAATATTGAAATGGAAGGAGTATCAGACCACTGCAAATCTACCAAGACCTGGCCGTCCCTCTAAACTTTCAGCTCATACAAGGAGAAGACTGATGGGAGATGCAGCCAAGAGGCCCATGATCACTCTGGATGAACTGCAGAGATCTACAGCTGAGGTGGGAGACTCTGTCCATAGGACAACAATCAGTCGTATATTGCACGAATCTGGCCTTTATGGAAGAGTGGCAAGAAGAAAGCCATTTCTTAAAGATATCCATAAAAAGTGTAGTTTAAAGTTTGCCACAAGCCACCTGGGAGACACACCAAACATGTGGAAGAAGGTGCTCTGGTCAGATGAAACCAAAATTGAACTTTTTGGCAACAATTCAAAACGTTATGTTTGGCGTAAAAGCAACACAGCTGAACACACCATCCCCACTGTCAAACATGGTGGTGGCAGCATCATGGTTTGGGCCTGCTTTTCTTCAGCAGGGACAGGGAAGATGGTTAAAATTGATGGGAAGATGGATGGAGCCAAATACAGGACCATTCTGGAAGAAAACCTGATGGAGTCTGCAAAAGACCTGAGACTGGGACGGAGATTTGTCTTCCAACAAGACAATGATCCAAAACATAAAGCAAAATCTACAATGGAATGGTTCAAAAATAAACATATCCAGGTGTTAGAATGGCCAAGTCAAAGTCCAGACCTGAATCCAATCGAGAATCTGTGGAAAGAACTGAAAACTGCTGTTCATAAATGCTCTCCATCCAACCTCACTGAGCTCGAGCTGTTTTGCAAGGAGGAATGGGAAAAAATGTCAGTCTCTCGATGTGCAAAACTGATAGAGACATACCCCAAGCGACTTACAGCTGTAATCGCAGCAAAAGGTGGCGCTTCAAAGTATTAACTTAAGGGGGCTGAATAATTTTGCACGGCCAATTTTTCAGTTTTTGATTTGTTAAAAAAGTTTGAAATATCCAATAAATGTCGTTCCACTTCATGATTGTGTCCCACTTGTTGTTGATTCTTCACAAAAAATACAGTTTTATGTCTTTATGTTTGAAGCCTGAAATGTGGCAAAAGGTCGCAAAGTTCAAGGGGGCCGAATACTTTCGCAAGGCACTGTAGGTATTTAAAAGTCTTGTTTATCAGTCTTATGGCTTGGGGGTAGAAGCTGTTCAGGGTCTTATTGGTTCCAGACTTGGTGCACTGGTACCGCTTGCCGTGTGGAAGCAGAGAGAACAGTCTATGGTTTGGATGGAGTTTTTGACATTTTTTTGATCCTTCCACTGACAACGCCTGGTGTAGAGGTCCTGGATGGCAGGGAGGCAGTTCGACCCCAGTGATGTACTGGGCCAAACTGACCACCCTCTGTTGCGCCTTGCGGTCAGACGCCTTGCAGTTGCCGTACCAAGCGGCGGTGCAGCTTGTCAAGATGCAGCTGTTGAACTTTTATGAGGATCTGAGGGCCCATGACAAATCTTTTCAGCCTCCTGAGGGGGAAGAGGCACTGTCGTGCCCTCTTTACAACTGTGTGGGTGTCTGTGGACCATGTTAATTCCTTAATGATGTGCACACAGAGGAACTTGAAGCTCTCGAACCACTCCACTACATCTGGACTAGTCCCTATGGAGGTGTGTGTGTGTGTGTGTGTGTGTGTGTGTGTGTGTGTGTGTGTGTGATTGTTTTATTCTTGTATCTATGTGTATAGTGATATTGGAAAATCCTCCACAAACAAAAAGGCACAAAAAATCTAATAGACTGAGAAATATTGGTATTCATCAGACTCTGATCTATGGGACATTATGATATATATATATATATATTCATTCTTTTTTTAATGAAATAGGCAATACAAGTCAAATCAACTGCCTAGAAAGTATGCAGTATGGTTCATTTTCATAGATGATATTTGTTCCTGTCAAACTATATACACATTAAATAGGAGTGTGTGTATATATATATATATATATATACATATCACACACACTCCTATTTAATGTGCAGGCTCCTTTGCTTTATCTGAATAAATGAAGTTACCTGCAATTTTGGCCTTCTACTTCTCCAGTAGATAAGGAAATGCCTATTGCTGATTACTTTAATTATAAACACTTTAGTCTCTACTATCTCTAAAAAAATGTATCGGTAATCAATTTAGCTCATTAATACAGTCGTGTAGTCGATCCTTTCTTTAGTAGCTTAAGATATGCAAAACGGCCATGTGAAATTGTAGTGATTCTTCTCAGTGTTTAGAATAGTCCAATGGCCTTTGTGTGCATAAAAATTAAACCAACTATTTATTGCTGTAGACGTGTTGTGATCTAGTCATGGCAACTATGGAATCTCCCTCTTTCCTCATACGCAACTTCTGTAGGGTAACATATATATATATATATATATATATATATATATATATATAAGGGAGAATGTGTGTTGCTCCAGATGTTTTTTCCTGTATTGCTCCAGATGTTTTTTGCTTGCCGGCTGTGTAAGCTGTATCTTGTACACCTTTTAAAAAGAGATGTGTGTTGACTTAGTGCGTGCTAGTGTTGTCACATCCCCACAATGTTAGGAGCAACTTGTAGATATGTGTGTAGGTAGTGTATAGAATGTGTGTAGGGTATGTGTGTAGGTAGTGTATAGAATATGGACTTTTTTTTCCTGGAACTGTACTTGTCTTATTATATGTGGTAGAGCTCTGGGGGGGGGGGGGGGGGGGGCACTTTGGATTCGTCTCAAATGGCACTCTATTCCCTATGAAGTGCAATACTTTTGAATAAGTGAGTGAGTCCTATGACCGATCAAAAGTACTGCACTAAATGGTGTGTCATTTGAGATTTGTACTTTGCCATTTTTAGATTTATACTTCGTCATTCTCTTTGTCTTCATGAAACAGGGTGTCAGGTATACTTGATTCCAGGTCTGCCTACTTTTGTAGGTGTATAATTAACAACAGCATTCTACATGGAAGAAATAGACAGTAGAACTTCCACAATTTCTACCTTAATAGGGGAGACATAGAAAAAAAAAAATCCTTCAAAATGTGCCTGTTCTCTCTTTTTTGCGCACTATTATAAAATCTTGAGGAATTCTAGCTCAGTAGGGCATCAAGGAATGTCTTGGTCAAATCGCACTGCACTGACCAAAATGTATCTTTACCTAGGGCACTGGAGTTGAATGAGAGATGGTTGGCACATAATTTCCCTTATAAATCTTGTTAAAAACTCTTCTCTATGGACAGAATTGGCCCATAACAGTTACATGTCTTACCTAGAACCCTAAGAAAATTGGAACAGTGTCTGCTTCCCTAATGGCAACCTTATACAACTTTTGACCAGGGCCCATACTGTAGGAGTCCAAGTAGTGCACTATATACGGAACAAGTTGCCATTTGGGACACATCCAGAAAGTGTAGGGGTCAAGACTTCAATCTGACAGTGACAACACACGACTTACCTGCCGGCCTGCCGCAAGCTATCCAGAGGGCCAGTAAGCAAATTGACTGGCCACTAAGATTGCTTTTCATATTACACGTCAGGCAACCAATCTGCCTTGCTTTCTGTCCAATTACCAACGTGACTGGGGATGCGTTCTTTAAAAAGCAATTAGACCCGATTTCTTTTCCCGCGTTCACAGGAAGTTGGATGTGTAATTTCTGTTCAATGTAAACAGGCCTTGATTAAAACAGCTGTGTTTAGATGGCCGGGTCTTTTAACGCTGCAGGCGTGTGTTCTTCGAGTGGGGCCAAATGTAGTTAATTGGAAGCTGTGGATATACGGGAAGCAATAAGACAAGCATGCCAGTGAGATTCGAGTCAGACGAGTGAGTCTAGGCAAGGCCCATGCTGTTTAATTACTGTGAAATTAAAAGCAACATGGGCTGCTAATTGTCTAGAAAGGTACAGGTCTCTAAAAGGGGAAAAAAACCATTCAACACAAAAACCCTATTTCTGAAGTAGCTTGTCCGTTGTAGCCTACAAATGTTGCTTTGTTTTGATATGTAATGCATCTTATCTCCAGTGTGTGTGTGTGTGTGTGTGTGTGTGTGTGTGTGTGTGTGTGTGTGTGTGTGTGTGTGTGTGTGTGTGTGTGTGCGCGCGCGCACAAAGCTTGGGGGCCCCTGACCCCTTTTTTTTTAGAACTCAGTCGTGGTCTCAATTTACTGTTGAGTAACATTTCAAAACTTGGTTGTGCATCAGTTTTTCTCTTATGTCAGTCACTTACAATCACTCAATGAGCCCATGTCAGCTAAAAAATGTTTTAGATTGGTTAATTAGTCTAGTCAGCTATCTAAACTTTAGTAATCATGGTGGAATTACCGCCCGGGCACGTGCCCAGGGGCCCTGACCTCCAGAGGGCCCCATTGATTTTGTTAGTCACTCTCAGTCATATATCCTATTAGCATGGCATGAGTCACGGAAAAATCTGTAGAATTGAAGGAAAAATCTCTCCACCCTATGGAAAAATGAGTGTAATTGCAGGATATTAGTTATACAATTGCAAAAAAAAATATCTGCCCCATGCCAAAATCTCTTAGAATTGCAGCAAACTTGCTGTAAAACTGCAACATTTTCTCTACGCCAAATTGCAAAATGTGTAGAATTGCAGGAAATTAGCTCTAAAACAAAAGTTCTCCCTGTCATCAACTGAGGCGCCACTAAAATGTTTTGCCTGTGAGGTGGGGGGCCACCAACAAAAAGGCTAGGGATGGTTCTGTTGGGGGTATAAAAAAATAAATGTGTTTGTCACTCACTTGAATGCAAGGATGATTGAACTAGCAAGTCAGGTTTTAAAATTATTTTTGCCTCAGAGTGCACTCCTGTATACTCCTGTATACTGTACACTCCTGTATACACATTATCCGTTATCTTCCAATGACAGAGAGAGAGAAATAAAGAGAGTCAGAGAGAGAGAGATCATTTTTGCGGTGTGACAGATGGTAACGTTTGAGCTAGGCAATTCATGAAGTGGCGGCAGATACCCGAGCGGTTAAGAGCATTGGGCCAGTAACCGAAAGGTCGCTGCTTCGAATCCCCGAGCTGACTGGGTGAAAAACCTGTCAATGTGCCCTTATGCAAGGCACTGAACCCTAATTGCTCTGGACAAGAGCATCTGCTAAGTGACTAAAATGTAAATGTGAGCTCTGGTTGGAATAACTGTCCTTGTGTAGCCAATTTTATGCTTTCTTTGAGGAAATGGGGATTAGCTTTCTGTTTTCAACAGCATTGATCGATTGAACAGGAAACGTTAGAAAGCTAGCATGTGCTGTTTGTGTTCCTGTGCTTCTGTGTCTATGTATGCTCTCTCCCTTCTCACATCTGCTTCCTCCTCTCCTCCCTTCTCCCCCTTGCATGTCTCCTTGAGCGTGCTTTATGTTCCTCAAAGCACTGTCAAACCAGGGTTATAGTTTACCCCGGTATTTTCCTTCGCAAAGAAAAATACTAAATAATAAACTTTCCATTGCTATACCTGTGGGTCAACTTTGGGCAGTAGGTAACCAAAGAAGGATAACAACTTTTTTATCAGAACATAGGGTTCTGAAAAAAATAAAAAATAAAATAAATGTGCTATTTGCATTTAGTAGATTGAGATACTGCCATTCATATCCCACCTAGTGATCCTTGATGTTTGCCAATATGTTACAAAACATCTTCAGGTAACCATTGGCCTTATAGTTGTCTTCTAATAGTAGAATATTGTATGTAACTGAAGACGTATTGTCTGTCACATATGGTACCGATATATCCCTATTGTTATGTATGTTGTGTCTTTTTGGCACTTTATTGTTGACCTATGAATGCATAGGTTAAATGTCTAATTACTTGGGTAATGTAATTTATTTCTGTGTGTTCTATGTACTGCTGCCTATGGATATAGATATGTGCCTCCAACGGCCCATGCCATCCTTTGATTTGAAAATAGAGAATATATATATAATAGAAATATATGTTTTGAATTCTGTGACAGATATAAAAATATATATATTATATGTGAAATTGATTATTTATTTTGAATGTCATCAATCACTGAGGCCCTACCTCACATTTTGTATTTATGTATAGAAATGCAATTGGAGTATAGTATCTTTGCCAATAATAATATATCGCTATTATATCATGAAATGTATAACCTATAAATCTATAAATGTCATTGTTTTCAATTTGTATTGTTGTGTGGCTTTTTTTAGATTAAATTTACCAGTATCCAAAATAATTATGTTTAATTGCTCAAATTTAATTAGATTTTTTTAATTGCTCAAAAATCCACAGACAAGAACAGCCATGAATTATAATTTTAATTTAAAGTGAAACTATCAATGAAGCTGGCAACTCTAGCTACCTGTGTTCACGTGCTGCATGTACTGCTGGCCCCATGGAGGCGCTATACCAGTGGACACGTTTATATCTCTTTCTCTCTCCACCCCTCTCCAACTTTCACACTTAAAAATGCTAAATATCTAATTTGAGCGTCGCTGTACCAAGGCATGTACAGTATATTTAAAGAAAAATAAACACAGGATCAAAGGTGAGGAGATTAGGGGCTCTATACGATCCGCATCACTGAAGTTAAGCTTTACAGCGTGATTGAAGTTTAAAGGCACATTTTCCGCTTTACTGGAGACTGCATTCACGGTAAACCCTGCATATCAGCTCAATCGGAAATTACCTTTACATTTCCATTGCGGGAATCTGTAACACTTCAAATGCGGAAGACACATTTAAGAGCCCTAAGCACTGTGATTGATTGCTTCTCAAGGTGCTGTTGTTTTGTTTGCCTATATGCCATACAAGAGGCTTGTTGCTTATTAAGAGTTATCACGGTATAACATAAGCTGGTATATTTACGTCAAACCAATTTACAAATGTTATTGCATTGGCATGCAGTGCAGCAAATGAGTCAGCAGCAAAGAAGTGACTTGTTTTGCAAAGCGGGGAAGCAGAAATGCTTTAGATGTTTATTGAGCTATTTTTATCCTCAATTCCATTGTCAAGGAATCAGAAATGCTATTTTTATCCTCAATTCCATTGTCAAGGAATCAGAAAAGCTTAAGGAGTAGTTTGTATTCAAAAGCAAGGCAGACATCTGTGGTAATGTTACTGATTTTAATACTACATTCTCCAACTTGCAGAGAATATGGATCACTGAAATCCCCATATCTTCTTAAAAGGGGCAATCTGGGATTAAACAACAACCAAGCAGCACCAGCCACTTTTTTTGGGGGCTGAGATATTGGGCTGGAGAAACCTCTCAAAGTTATAGATGTAGTTATGGATGTAAAGACTGACCATCTGTGAGATCCAAATTACAGTTTCAACAACGTTTTGAAGCTGTACAGTGTTTGTTTACATTGTTTCAAACAATGGTGTTAAACAAGCTTCTATTTTGGGTTCTGATGGGGTAACACAGTTGGGCCTAGATTAAGCTGAAGCATTACAGATTTCATAATGGAAATGTAAAAGGTCATTTCAGATTGAGTCGACATATGCAGCATTTACCGTGAATGCAGTCTCCGCTAAAGCAGATTGAAGAGAGCTCTCAATCAGATCAAGTAATATCCAGCGATAGCAACACCTGCATAGCTGATTTTTTTTGGCTGTGTCTGAGGTGCAACTGCGTTGAAGCTGTCAACTTGGGGAGCAGCTGCTCTTGATCATTGTCATGAAGGTACACCCGTCCCATTCACGTTAGACGTTCAGAACGAAGTACAGTCGATAACACAATAGAAAAATCTATGTACGGTGTGTGCAAATGGAGTCAGGAGGTAAGGCAATAAATAGGCCATAGTAGCGAAGCAATTACAATTTAGCAAATTAACACTGAGGTGATGGATGTGCAGATGATGATGTGCAAGTAGAAATACTGGTGTGCAAAAGAGTAAGTAAAAACAATATGGGGATGAGGTAGGTAGTTGGGTGGGCTATGTACAGCTGCAGCAAATCGGTAAGCTGCTCAGATATAAGTCTCCAACTTCAATTCGTTCCAGTAATTGGCAGCAGAGAACTGTAAGGATCGGCAGCCAAAGTGGGTGTTGGCTTTGGGGATGACTAGAGAGATACACCTGCTGGAGCGCGTGCTACGGGTAGATGTTGTTATGGTCACCAGTGAGCTGAGATAAGGCGGAGCTTTACCTAGCAAAGACTTATGGATAACCAGGAGCCAGTGGGTCTGGCAACGAATATGTATCGGGTGCCAGCCAAAGAGAGCATACAGATCGCAGTGGTGGGTGGTATATGGGGCTTTGGTGACAAAACGGATGCCACTGTGATAGACTGCATCCAGGTTGCTGGGTAGAGTGTTGGGGGCTATTTTGTAAATGACATCCCTCAAGTTGAGGGTCGGTAGGATAGTCAGTTTTACAAGGGTATGTTTGGCAGTGTGAGGGAAGGAGGCTTTGTTGTGAAATAGGAAGCCAATTCTAGATTTCATTTTGGATTGGAGATGCTTAATATGAGTCTGGAAGGAGAGTTTACAGTCTAGCCAGACTCCTAGGTATTTGTAGTTGTCCACATATTCTAGGTCAGAACCATCCAGAGTAGTGATGCTAGTCGGGCGGTTGGGTGCTGACAGCGATTGATTGAAGAGCATGCATTTAGTTTTACTAGCATTTAAGAGCAGTTGGAGGACACGGAAGTAGTGTAGTATGGCATTAAAGCTCGTTTAGAGGTTTGTTAACACAGTGTCAAAAGAATGGCCAGATGTATACAGAATAGTGTCATCTGCGTAGAGGTGGATCAAGGAATCACCAGCAGCAAGAGCGACATCATTGATATATACAGAGAAAAGAGTCGGCCCGAGAATTGAACCCTGTGGCACCCCCATAGAGACAGCCAGAGGTCCGGACAGCATGCCCTCCGATTTGACAAGCTGAACTCTGTCTGAGAAGTAGTTGGTGAACCAGGCGAAGCGGTCATTTGAGAAGCCAAGGCTGTTGAGTCTGCCAATGAGAATATGTTGATTGACAGAGTCGAAAGCCTTGGCCAGGTCGATGAAGACGGCTGCACAGTATTGTCTTTTATCGATGGCGGTTATGATATCGTTTAGCACCTTGAGCGTGGCTGAGGTGCACCCGTGACCAGCTAAGAAACTGGATTGCACAGCGGAGAAGGTACGGTGGGATTCGAAATGGTCAGTGATCTGATTATTAACTTGGCTTTCGAAGACTTTACAAAGACAGGGCAGGATGGATATAGGTCTGTAACAGTTTGGGTCTAGAGTGTCTCCCCCTTTGAAGAGGGTATGACCGCAGCAGCTTTTCAGTCTTTAGGAATCTCGGAAGATATGAAAGAGTGGTTGAACAGACTAGTAATAGGGGTTGCAACAATGGCGGCAGATCATTTTAGGAAGAGAGGGTCCAGATTGTCTAGCCGAGCTGATTTGTAGGGATCCAGGTTTTGCAGCTCTTTCAGAACATCTGCTATCTGGATATGGGTGAAGGAGAAGCTGGGTAGGCTTGGGCAAGTAGCTGCAGGGGGTGCAGAGCTGTTGGCTTGGCTGGGGTAGCCAGAAGGAAAACATGGCCAGCCGTAGAGAAATGCTTTATGAAATTCTCGATTATCGTGGATTTATCGGTGGTGACAGTGTTTACTATCCTCATTGCAGTGGGCAGCTGGGAGGAGGTGCTCTTATTCTCCATGGACTTTACAGTGTCCCAGAACCTTTTGGAGTTAGAGCTACAGGGTGCAAATTTCTGTTTGAAAAAGCTAGCCTTTGCTTTTAACCGACTGTGTGTATTGGTTCCTGACTTCCCTGAAAAGTTGCATATCGTGAGGACTATGCTAGTGCTATCGATGCTAGTGCAGTACGCCACAGGATGCTTTTGTGCTGGTCGAGGGCAGTCAGGTCTGGAGTGAACCAAGGGCTATATATGTTCTTAGTTCTATATTTTTTGAAATGGGCATGCTTATTTAAGGACCAGGCATCCTCAACTGACAGGATGAGGTCAATATCCTTCCAGGATTGCCGGGCCAGGTCGATTAGAAACGCCTGCTCGCAGGAGTGTTTTAGGGAGTTTGACAGTGATGAGGGGTGGTCGTTTGACCACAGGTTGGTCAGGATAATATTTATGAGGGTGCCCATGTTTACAGATTTAGGGTTCTACCTGGTGGGTTCCTTGATGATTTGTGTGAGATTGAAGGCATCTAGCTTAAGCATATCCCAGTTTAGGTCACCTAACAGAACGAACTCTGAAGATGGATGGAGAGCAATCAATTCACATATGGTGTCCAGGGCACAGCTGGGAGCTGATGGGGGTCTATAACAGGCAGCAACAGTGAGAGACTTATTTCTGGAGACATTAATTTTTAAATTAGAAGCTCGAACTGTTTGGGGATAGACCTGGAAAGTATGGCAGAACTTTGCAGGCTATCTCTGCAGTAGATTGCATCTCCACCCCCTTTGGCAGTTTTATCTTGATGGAAAATGTTGTAGTTGGGGATGGAAATCTCAAAATTGTTGGTGGCCTTCCTAAGCCAGGACTCAGACACGGCAAGTACATCAGGGTTGGCGGAGTGTGCTAAAGCAGTGAGTAAAAAATACTTAGGGAGGAGGCTTCTGATGTTAACATGCATGAAACCAAGGCTTTTATGGTTACAGAAGTCAACAAATGAGAGCGCCTGGGGACACACAGGGCCTAGGTTAACCTCCACAACACCCGAGGAACAGAGGAGGAGTAGGATGAGGGTACGGCTAAAGGCTATCAAAACTGGACGTCTAGTGCGTTGGGGACAGAGAATAAATGGAGCAGATTTCTGAGCGTGGTGGAATAGATTCAGGGCATAATGTACAGACAGGAGTATAGTAGGGTGCGGGCACAGTGGAGGTAAACCTAAGCATTGAGTGACGATAAGAGAGGTTGGATTTATGGAGGTACTAGTTATGCTAGGTGAGGTCACCTCATGTGTGGGAGGTGGGACAAAGGAGGTATCTGAGGCATGTTGAGAGGGGTTAGGGGCTCCACAGTAAAATAAAGCAATGATAACTACCCTAAACAACAGTATACAAGGCATATTGACATTAGAGGGAGACATAAAGCAAGGCATAAAGCAATCACAGGTATTGATTGGGAGAGCTAGCTAAGACAACGGGTAAGACAGCAACAGCTGATCAGCTAAGACAACAACAACAGGTAAAATAGCGATGACTGGGCAGAGAGGGTCGGTTAACTACACACAGGGCCTGAGTCCGAGGCTGGTGCCGACAGATAAACAGAACAAACAAAATGGAGTTCTGTGATTAATGAACAGTCCAGCATGCATCAGCTATGTAGCCAGGTGATTATAGGGTCCAGTGAACAGCAATAGATGAAACAGGGAAGTCGTTACCACGCTGGCAAGCGGGAGACACGGCGTTCATGAAGTTAGCAGGCCGGGTCTAGCAGAAAGCATCTTATGTCGGCAGACGTGGTGGATCAGCGGGGCTTGTAGACAAAGGGACCAGGCAAAAGAGGTAATGTAGCTGGGTAGTGTTATCTATCTTAGAAAAATATTCCTTTAAATGTAGTTCTGTCTTCATGGGCAAACCAAGTAGATGGGCTGCAAGAGTAATACAGGATACTTTAAGTGTAGACATAATTATCCCACCATCTATAGTTATTGACAGGTGGCACCATTGAGGTGGCAGTGTTGAAGCACAAGGCTCAACTTCTCCGGGTGCGACAATGGGGTATGATGTGACTGTACTAAACTCATGAAGCATTTTATAAGTTATATTCTTCAAGAATCAACGGTAAGAGGCCTATTATTATTTGAAAATGATCACCTGTAAATATTGCATATTGTACTATAACTACTTCAGCATGCATCCTTACTTCCTTGAAGCCCAAATGGATGAAAGCCCAATTTCCACCCATTTGCTTTCACCGAACTCATGTCGAATCAGCAATCTCATCAAGGGAGCGGGCAATAAGGATGGACTCTTTTGATGTTTCTGAACAGGGCTTGTATCCTCTACGCTTTCAGTGTCATTCTAGCTTTAACATTCTCACCGCAGCAATCTGCCCTGCTCTCTTGCCTACCTGTTTGTTTTACATCAGTTAAGTTCTCTAGGACTTCAGTGAGCGAAGACACGTGGGCCACGCTGTGCACATCGCTGCCATTACGCCTACACTTCTGACAAGGAAATCATTCATTCTTAATCTTATCCGTTTATGAAGTCAACTGACCTTGAAGAACATCAAACTTTGCACACAAAACTTATATAGCCAGCCTAAAAGCAATATTGATTAATTTAGCACATTGTGAATTCTCTCCCTACATTTGACACCTGACAGGAATAAAATGAAACACATTTGACATTGAGTACCTTTAAATATTAATCATATTTCTTATAAAGCCGAAATGGAATTTGAGGTGGGTTATATTTCAGTTCATCATTCTGTTCATTCGCATTAAACAGCTTAAACAGTTGCTACATCCATCTCTGGATCTATACATTAATAATATGTACCTATTGATTCCTGAAGAATATGACTTATTAATGCCTCGTGAAATTAGTTCAACTGTCTTACCCCATCAGAACCGAAAATATAAGCTTGTTTTACTCCAATGTTTGTTAACAAAGTATATGTAAACAAACACTATAGCCTTAGGGCCTGTCATGCTAAATAATGTCCCCCGGCCAAATAGTGTCCCCTTCTACATCACAATGGAATTCGATTAACTATTACACCCTGCCCAAACTGGACGCACGCATGCGTGCGCCACTGTGCGCAAATTGATTTTGTCCCCCCACACCAAACGCAATCACGACACGCAGGTTGAAATATCAAAACAAACTCTGAACCAATTATATTAATTTGGGGACAGGTAAAAAAATCATTAAACATTTATGCCAATTTAGCTAGGTAGCTTGCTGTTGCTAGCTAATTTGTGCTGGGATATAAACATTGAGTTGTTATTTTACCTGAAATGCACAAGGTCCTCTACTCCGACAATTAATCCACACATAAAAAGGTCATCTGAATAGTTTATTGTCATCTTTCCTCCTTCCAGGCATTTCTTCTTTGGGACTTTATATGGCAATTGGCATCTAACTTTCATAATAAGGTGTATTACAACAACCGACCGACCGACCTCAGTTCATCTTTCAATCATCCACGTGGGCATAACCAATGAGGAGATGGGAGAGGCAGGACTTGATTCGTGTTCGGCATCACAAATAGAAGCAACTACTATTTTAGCTCTTGGCAACAGAGATGCTTGTTGGCGCGTGCGTGCAGTGTGGGTGCAACGATTAAATAACATGTATGTGTAAATGTATTTTGCAACACTCGCACACGCGACGTGTCTGGTTTGTTTAGGGTGCTCGTGTCTGTTACTCTATCAATGGTGTGACGACCTAATTATTAGAATTTTGGGGATCATTACAGCCTAAATTACGTTCAAGGCTGATTTCCGCTACAATTCAGCTTTAAACAAGATTGGTTTAGCTAATAAAATGAAAACATGAATTCTAACAATTTTTTTAGGTACCTTGTTAACATTACAACATGACATCTATGTCTTAACCGTTGCTATGTTTCGGAAATGGCAAAGAAAATCTGCTTGACACATTAAAGTTACTTAATTTACAGATCACGATGTCAGCTAATTGCCACTCCATTCATATGCAAATCCCTTTGATTCATACACTGGCATTTCTGTCTGTCACGTTTTTATTTTATCCTGCCCTTCCCTTATTGACACTGAAATCGTAGAATTTCAGTATTCCTATCATGATAAAAATATATATATATCTCGCATAGCTCATTAGTACACCCTTGTGGTTGAATGTATATATGTATCTATTGTAGATCCTAGGATACAACAATGAATAATGTGGAACAAATAAATACCATCAAAGGATACCTTACAACTTACTATAATGAACACGTTATGAAACAGTTGTGAAAACCAACCTGACAATTTTAAAGATTTTAGTACACAAACTTTGACTTAGTTCTGGTGCGTGGAATAAAGAGATGGGTGCTGTGTGGTTGGTAGGTTCTGCCTGTCACTTGTTCTATACAGGCCGTCTCGGAAGGGGGAGTTGAAAAGGGACACTGCGAAGTTCAGGCACAGCTGCTTTCTTTGTTCTGAGTGTTTGCATTGCTAGTGTTTTTAGTTCATCTGTGTATCTCACATATTATATGCCCAGCATGATATGGCTAGCAAACTTTATTAGCAGATAATGACAACATGACAATAACCGTAGCTTTAGATGATGTAATGAGATGGAGGAGGGGATGGGATGAGTGGGCAGATTGTTAGGCAATCAGACATCACTAGACTCAGAGGGAATGGAGAGAAAATGTTAAAGGATGAGGAGAGAGGAAAGAGACAGAATCAAGAGACGCTTGATCAGGTGCTGCATCTAGTTATTCCTGTCACTTGTCCTCGACAGGCAGCCAGTCTCAGTCAGGGATTCAATAACATGGGCCTGGTTAAGTTGGAAGCCCTCTCACCACGTCAAGGTACAGGCCGAGATGAATATATTATTTTGACCCAGTTTAATTAAGGCATGTAACCCCCTACTCTCTCTTTGTAGTGTTTGATCTGATTGGGCTTGGATAGGTATAGCAATAAGGTGATGACTCAACCCTTCTGTGTAATGGACTCTGGGAGACTTCTGCAATATTACATATACAGATCTAGAACACTAACTAGAAACCAATGTCCAATTCCATACCAACCCTGGCCTAAAATTTTATTTGGATTTGGACACAAAAAACTAATGGCTAGGTAGAAGGGGTTAAAGTACCAGTAAGGAACTGGGCAACTGAACAGTCAATTTCAGACAATTGAAAATGTTACTGGCATTGAATACATTTAATATGCAAATGTATACATTTACAGCCAATTTGAGAAAGTTTCAAATATTTACCAGCAAACAAATGGAAAAAAATACAATTATTTACATGCTTGTAAATGTTTATTTGAATACAAGACAGATACATATGATATATACTTACTTGAAAGGTGAAGTGTCTATTCTGGTCCGCACCATCTGTAGTGAAGAGACTCATGATGGCTTGCAAAGAAAAGGCAGGTGAAGGTTTCCTTAGCACACTACAAGTTCATTCTGCTATCAAAGAGGCATATGAGAGGATGATAGAAAGCTCAACTAATGATGACGAGAAGAGAGGAACTGTCTGGTTCGCACAGACAAACCCTGTCACCCTGCCACCTGGTGGGCAGGCGAGAGTTACTGGAATTCTAAAGTTTCCTGGGATACCTTCCACTCAAACCATTCTGGTAGAATGAAATGGGGTACGCCTATTGCTCATCTGTTTCCTGTAGATGTTGCTCCGGGTGCCCCATTGAAAAGTAAGCTGGATTCATCTGAGAGACTGACGTCTTCTTCATTTAACTTTGGAGATTCTTCAGTGCCTGAGGGATGGAAGAAGAGGTTACCTCTCCACAATGGCAAAGACCAGAGCGCTGTGTAAGGACATCAGGGATAAAATTGTAGACCTGCACAAGGCTGGGATGGGCTACAGGACAATAGGCAAGCAGCTTGGTGAGAAGGCAACAACTGTTGGCGCAATTATTAGAAAATGGAAGAAGTTCAAGATGACGGTCAATCACCCTCAGTCTGGGGCTCCATGCAAGATCTCACCTCGTGGGGCATCAATGATCAAGAGGAAGGTGAGGGATCAGCCCAGAACTACACGGCAGGACCTGGTCAATGACCTGAAGAGAGCTGGGAACACAGTCTCAAAGAAAACCATTAGTGACACACTATGCCGTCATGGATTAAAATCCTGCAGCGCACGCAAGGTCCCCCTGCTCAAGCCAGCGTATGTCCAGGCCTGAAGTTTGCCAATGACCATCTGGATGATCTAGAGGAGGAATGGGAGAAGATCATGTGGTCTGATGATACAAAAATATAGCCTTTTGGTCTAAACTCCACTCGCCATGTTTGGAGGAAGAAGAAGGATGAGTACAACTCCAAGAACACCATCCCAACCATGAAGCATGGAGGTGGAAACATCATTCTTTGGGGATGCTTTCCTGCAAAGGTGACAGGACGACTGCACTGTATTGAGGGGAGGATGGATGGGGCCATGTATCGCGAGATCTTGGCCAACAACCTCCTTCCCTCAGTAAGCGCATTGAAGATGGGTCGTGGCTGGGTCTTCCAGCATGACAATGACCCGAAACACACAGCCAGGGCAACTAAGGAGTGGCTCAGTAAGAAGCATCTCAAGGTCCTGGAGTGGCCTAGCCAGTCTCCAGACCTGAACCCAATAAAAATGAAAAATCTTTGGAGGGAGCTGAAACTCCGTATTGCCCAGCGACAGCCCCGAAACCTGAAGGATCTGGAGAAGGTCTGTATGGAGGAGTGGGCCAAAATCCCTGCTGCAGTGTGTGCAAACCTGGTCAAGAACTACAGGAAACGTATGATCTCTGTAATTGCAAACAAAGGTTTCTGTACCAAATATTAAGTTCTGCTTTTCTGATGTATCAAATACTTATGTCATGCAATAAAATGCAAATTAATTACTTAAAAATCATACAATGTGATTTTCTGGATTCTTTCACGGTAAAGGAGGTGCAGTGATTTTTAGAGTTTGCCAAGTACTACCGGAGGTTTATCCGGGGCGCCAAACAATGAACATGCACCTGTAGAATGGTCGTTAAGACACTAACAGCTTACAGATAGTAGGCAATTCAGGTCACAGTTATGAAAACTTAGGACACTAAAGAGGCCTTTCTACTGACTCTGAAAATCACCAAAAGAAAGATGCCCAGGGTCCCTGCTCATCTGCGTGAACATGCCTTAGGCATGCTGCAAGGAGTTATGAGGACTGAAGATGTGGCCAGGGCAATAAATTGCAATGTTCGTAGTGTGAGACGCCGAAGACAGCGCTACAGGGAGATAGGACGGACAGCTGATGGTCCTCGCAGTGGCAGACCACGTGTAACACCTGCACAGACCATGTGTAACAACACCCGCATCGGTACATGCGAACATCACACCTGCGGGACAGGTACAGGATGGCAACAACAACTGCCCGCGTTACACCAGGAAAGCACAATCCTTCCATCAGTGCTCAGATTCCGTCTCTCACAGCTGAAGTGTACCTATGATAAAAATTACAGACCTCTACATGCTTTGTAAGTAGGAAAACCTGCAAAGTGTGTCAAATACTTGTTCTCCCCACTGTATATCCAATAACGTTCCAACCGGAGCATTCGTTTTTGTCTACAGAGTCATGGAACGCAGGCGATATCAACAGAAAATTGCGCAACCAGGAAATGGCATTCTGCCAGGTCAGTGACTCATCCCCCTCCCATTCGGTCAAACATCACACTAGAGGCTTCATTCATTCTACTGAATGCTGACATCTAGTGAAAGGCGTAGAAAGTGCGAACAGATCCACATCTTGTTTGGATGTGAATAGGTGATGACTTCAAATTTGACCAGCCTCAGAATTTCCACTTCCCAATTAGAAGATTGCCTGCCCTATGAGTTCTGTTATACTCACAGACATAATTCAAACAGTTTTAGAAACTTCAGAGTGTTTTCTATCCAATAGTAATAATAATATGCATATATAGCATCTAGGACAGAGTAGGATGCAGTTCACTATGGGCACGCAATTCATCCAAAGTGAAAATGCTGCCCCCTATCCCTAACAGGTTTTAAGAATCCAGAAGATAAGGAAGTGGCTTTAAAAATATGATTTGTTGTTAGAAATATATATCAGACACTATTATAACAATTACAACTTTTACTTTATAATTAATTGTTAAATCACTAATTAATCAAATAATAAATGTCACATTAACAAAATAAATACAATATCTGTTGTATATAGGTCACAATATGAGAGTTCATTGAAGACTCTCAGACGAACAGCAGCACCCAGGTGCAGCAGGGGCTTGAACCAGGGGTCCAAAGAGTTGCTCTTGTATAAGTAGTCTTGGACACCAGGGTCAGCATTAGAGGTCGACCGATTATGATTTTTCAATGCCGATACCGATACCGATTATTGGAGGACAAATAAAGCTGATACCGATTAATCAGCCGATTTACATTTTTTTTTTTGTAATAATGACAATTACAACAATACTGCATTAACACTTATTTTAGCTTAATATAATACATCAATAAAATCAATTTAGCCTCAAATAAATAATGCAACATGTTCAATCTGGTTTAAATAATGCAAAAACAAAGTGTTGGAGAAGAAAGTAAAAGTGCAATATGTGCCATGTAAGAAAGCTAACGTTTAAGTTCCTTGCTCAGAACATGAGAACATATGAACGCTGGAGGTTCCTTTTAACACGAGTCTTCAATATTCCCAGATAAATTTTAGGTTGTAGTTATTATAGGAATTATAGGACTATTTCTCTCTATACCATTTGTATTTCATATACCTTTGACTATTGGATGTTCTGATAGGCACTTTAGTATTGCCAGTGTAACAGTATAGCTTCCGTCCCTCTCCTCGCTCCTACCTGGGCTCAAACCAGGAACACATCGACAACATGTCACGCCCTGACCTTAGTTATCTTTGTTTTCTTTATTATTTTGGTTAGGTCAGGGTGTGACAAGGGTGGTTGGTTTAGTTTTTGTATTGTCTAGGTGTTTTTGTCCTGTCTACGGTTTTTGTATATCTATGGGGTTTTAGTATGTCTAGGTATATGTAGGTATATGGTGGCCTGAATTGGTTCCCAATCAGATACAGCTGTTATTCGTTGTCTCTGATTGGGGATCCTATTTAGGCTGCCATTTTTCCATTTTGGTTTTGTGGGTTATTGTCTATGGTTAGTTGCATGTCAGCACTCGTTACACAGTATATAGCTACACGGTCTTTTTGTTGTTTTGTATAATATTTGTTCAGTGTTCTCTTTCATTAAAGAGGAATGTATTCATATCACGCTGCGCCTTGGTCTCCTCGTTATGATGAATGTGACAGAATAACCCACCAAACCAGGACCAAGCAGTGTGAAAAGAAGGAACTTAATGGGGAAATGGAGCTGGGAGGAGATATTAGATGGAGCAGGACCCTGGACACAGGAGTTAGAGGCAGCGAAAGCGGAACTGCGATACTACGAGGATAAATACCGGAGAATAGAGGAACAGCTACGATATGAAGGCACACGGCTAGCACGGAAGCCCGAGAGGCAGCCCCAAGGAATTTTGAAGGGGGTAAACGAGGAGATTGCATGAGTCAGGTAGGAGACCTGAGCCAACTCCTCGTGCTTACCGTGGGGAGCGTGTAACTGGTCAGGCACCGTGTTATGCAGAGATGCGCATGGTGTCTCCAGTGAGCTATTCTAACCCAGTGCGCTCTATTCCAGCTTCTTGCATTTGCCGGGCTAGAATGGGCATCCAGCCAGGACGTATTGAGCCAGCTCTATATTCTGAGAGCTGGCTCATTACGAGGTGCATGTCCCCAGCCCGGTAACACCAGTTCCAGCTCCACGCACCAGGCCTCCAGTGCGCCTCCAGGGTCCAGTACGCCCTGTTCCTCCTCCCCGCACTCGCCCTGAGGTGCGTGTCCCCAGCCTGGTACCACCAGTTCCGGCACCACGCACCAGGCCTCCAGTGCGCCTCCAGGGTCCAGTACGCCTCGTTCCTGCTCCTCGCACTCGCCCTGAGGTGCGTGTCCCCAGCCCGGTACCACCAGTGCCGGCACCACGCACCAGGCCTACAGTGCGTCTCGGCAGTCCATTATGCCCTGTTCCTCCTCCCCGCACTCGCCATGAGGTGCGTGTCCCCAGCCCGGTACCACCAGTGCCAGCACCACGCACCAGACCTACATTGCGCCTCGGCAGTCCAGAGCGTCCGGCGACAGTACCCAGTCCAGAGCGTCCGGCGACAGTTCACCGACCGGAACCTCCAACGACTGGCCAGAGTCCGGAACCTCCAATGACGGGCCACAGTCCGGAACCTCCAACGACGGGCCACAGTCCGGAACCTCCAACGACGGGCCACAGTCCGGGGTCTCCAGCGACGGGCCACAGTCCGGGGTCTCCAGCGACGGTCCCCAGTCCGGGGTCTCCAGCGACGGTCCCCAGTCCAGAACATCCGGCAATGATCCATGAGGCGAGAGTCACCAGCTCGGGGACTACACGAGGAGATAATACTTATTTTCCACCATAATTTGCAAATAAATTCATTAAAAATCCTACAATGTGATTTTCTGGATTTTTTTTCTCATTTTGTCTGTCATAGTTGAAGTGCACCTATGATGAAAATTACAGGCCTCTCATCTTTTTAAGTGGGAGAACCTGCACAATTGGTGGCTGACTAAATACTTCTTTGCCCCACTGTACCCTGACTCTGTTGCACAGAACGTAAGATTAGTGACACAATTTACCTAGTTAAAATATATTAATGTTAGCAGGCAATATTAACTAAATATGCAGGTTTAAAAATATATGCTTGTGTATTGATTTTGCATTTAAAGTAGAGGTCAACCGACTATGATTTTTCAACGCCATACCGATTACTGGAGGATGACAGTGCTTTTTGCGCAAATGCGCTTGTTAAATCACCCGGTTGGATAAGTAGGCTGTGATTCAATGATAAATTAACAGGCACTGCATCAATTATATGCAAAGCATGACAAGCTTAACTAGTGATTATGTTAAGATTGAGTGTTTTTTTATAAGATATGTTTAATGCTAGCTAGCACCTTACCTTGGCTCCTTGCTGCACTCGCATGACAGGTAGTCAGCCTGACACGCAGTCTCCTCCTGGAGTGCAATGTAATCAGTCACAATCGGTGTCCAAAAACAAAAATCTATTTAAATGACAGATTGTAATGCAACAAATAGGAAAAACACCAAGGGGGATGAATACTTTTACAAGGCACTGTAGCACCAATCATAATTAACATACTAACAACTTACTCAAATCAATCAGTTAGTTTTAAAAATCATTCTGTTTCCAAATTATACTGAAAAGTAAATTAACAATTCTACCAAAATTTAGAATGACTTTGCTTAGTGATTCACATTGGTTCTATCACTCAAAATGAAACCCCTCAACTTAACACACATCAATACTGGCAGAATGTACATTTATATTAACCTACAATATAATGATTCTAAAATTCTGGAGGGCCCATGATAATGTCTCAGGAATAATCAGATTTTCCCAAACAGACTAATGTCTCACCTGAGCCCCACCATTATCGCCTATTATGTCTAGTTTGCCAACCAGTATCTCTCTTCATGCTCACTCCACATGGACACATGTCACACTCCTGAGAGAAGGGGCATGAGAGACAAGGCAGTTGATAGCTTCGGTTGGATGCTGAACACTGGTTGCTGGTGCAGACTCAGGTCTCACGATAGAAGTGGTGCAGTGAACGCAGCCGGTTAGAGGGGGTTTTGAGGTCCACACCATTTGGTCAAATTATCCCTTTCATGCATCTAGATCCCATCTGTAGTCACCTTCCCATAATCTCGAAAGAGGACAGATTAGAACAACAATTTAGTTTAGTTCATTTCTAGATTCAGGAAATCCAGACAAGCATTGACTGTATGACAAATTATTACCTTTGCCAATATTCTTAATACAAATGTCAAAGAAAATAACATCACATTCTGTTGAAACAATTTTTCCAAATTGGCTTATACTTCCCCTATGACACTGTCAACCTCATTGCAGAGTCACACGGTCAGGAAGTTATCCTGATCATCCAGGACACCCAATCTGGTGAGATTTATATTGATTCAAAACAGAACAAACAACATTACACTCCTTCATACATAATTCGATACATTCCTACACATCACTCAAAGTGTGTAAACTTCAATCCAAAAATCCTCCAAGGACTGGTAATTCCCCCATTTTGACACATGATTCACATAGTGATTAACACTACTGGCTAAAAAAATTAACAAAACTATTTAAAATAACAAAATCGAATTAGAATCATTACCCATAACTTCATACTAAAAATAGACTAGACCCAGGACTACCCTCGTGGTCCAAATCATACATATTATTAGCTATTAACTATTAGTTATAAACTTCTTCGTAATTATCAGTATTACAATTAACCTTAATTATTATTACATATGACCTTTAAATCATCATCCAATGTCTCTCAGCTTTCCAGTGAGTGTGGTCAAACCACACTAGAAAGTCAGGAGAGAGGTCAGAGGGCATTCAAACCCTTCAAATAAATGTTTCTTTCTCTATTAGACAAATAATTTAAAAACAGTCAAACATGTCATACATTTCTTATCCAATATTCACAGTAAGTTTCTTTGGTACATTTCTTATCAAAAGAATTCACGTGTTCACGTGTTTAAACCTCTGAAAATTCTATGTGTGTGCCCCTTTAAGATACATATTCTCTAACCCATGAAAAACCTACTAAAACCAAATGAAATATACCACTCACAATAAATCAGACATAGCATTAAAAACACTAACAAACATTCATAATGTAGGGTTAAAACGTTTTTTTTTGCCTGGCCTTATTTAATGTGGAAGCTCCCCTTAACAGACATACTGTAATGGACTTCCATCCGTGCTGGAAGAAGGAATCTTACTCAAACACATCAGATGTTCCACGAAGTGGAAAAGACCCCTTCCAAAGTAAACAATCCCAGAGCCCCTTTCCGGTAATCTTATCATTGCAACCTGTTGCATCAATTCAGGGAAAATATAAAACCTGTTTAACAAATCTAGGACCTACAGAAAGTTGGCCCCGTCAGCTTAATATTTAATCAGCTTAATATTCAATACTAAAACATGAACTGTAAATAATTGACACTTTTCTACATAATGGAAACAGATTATCATTTTAAATGACATTACCTTCTTCCGCCAATTCACTGGTGTTACCTAAACTACAAAACCAAGCAACAATAATCAGAAACGGTCAAAGAACCTTTCTCATACCTCTGCTTCAAATGTCCCACTGCCTGCTCACTTTCAATTGCAGCTAATCTATTTTACAATCTCAAGGCTCAATCATTCTAATCATCATTTAACCTTCTATTGAAAGCTCAGCTTTTCAAATGACTAAAACATTGCATAATTAAAGTGCTATCCAAACCCCCCCCACACTAATAGCATATTACCATTCACATACTGTCAACACTCATTAAGTTTACCATGCAAAAATTAATACCCATGTTATAATTATTATTTTTAAATGTTTTAATTTATTTCACCTTTATTTAACCAGGTAGGCCAGTTGAGAACAAGTTCTCATTTACAACTGCGACCCAGCCAAGATAAAGCAAAGCAGTGCGATAACAACAACAACACAGTTACACATGGGATAAGCAAACGTGCAGACAATAACACAATAGAAGAATCTATGTACAGTGTTTCCAAATGTAGTAAGATTAGGGAGGTAAGGCAAAAAATAGGCCATACTGGTGAAATAAGTACAATGCAGCATGAACACTGGAGTGATAGATGTGCAGATGATGATGTGCAAGCAGAGATACTGGGGTGCAAAAGAGCCAAAAAGTAAAACAATATGAGGATGAGGTAGTTGGGTGGGCTGTTTACAGACGGGCTGTGTACAAGTGCAGTGATCGGTAAGTAAGTGAGGGAGATATAAGACTCCACCTTCAGTAATTTTGCAATTCGTTCCAGTCATTGGCAGCAGAGAACTGGATAGAAATGCGGCCAAAGTGGGTGTCGGCTTTGGGGATGACCAGTGAAATATACCTGCTGGAGCACGTGCTACGGGTGGGTGTTGCTATGGTGACCAGTGAGCTGAGATAAGTCGGGGCTTTGCCTAGCAAACACTTATAGATGACCTGGAGCCAGTGGGTTTGGCAACGAATATGTAGCGAGGGCCAGCCAACTAGAGCAAACAGGTCGCAGTGGTGGGTAGTATATGGGGCTTTGGTGACAAAACAGATGGCACTGTGATAGACTACATCCAATTTGCTGAGTAGAGTGTTGTAGGCTATTTTGTAAATGACATCACCGAAGTCGAGGATCGGTAGGATAGTAAGTTTTACGAGGGAATGTTTGGCAGCATGAGTGACGGAAGCTTTGTGGTGAAATAGGAAGCCGGTTCTAGATTTAATTTTGGATTGGAGATGCTTAATGTGAGTCTGGAAGGAGAGTTTACAGTCTAACCAAACACCTAGGTATTTGTAGTTGGCCACATATTCTAAGTCAGAACCATCCAGAGTTGTGATGCTAGTCGGGTGGGAGGGTGCGGGCAGCAATCGGTTGAAGATCATGCATTTAGTTTTAATAGCGTTTAAGAGCTGTTGGAGGCCACGGAAGGAGTGTAGTATGGCATTGAAACCCGTTTGGAGGTTTGTTAACACAGTGTCAAAAGAAGGGCCAGATGTATACAGAATAGTGTCATCTGCGTAGAGGTGGATCAAGGAATCACCAGCAGCAAGAGCGACATCATTGATATATACAGAGAATTGAACCCTGTAGCACCCTCATAGAGACTGCCAGAAGTCCGGACAACAGGCCCTCCGATTTGACCCATTGAACTCTTTCTGAGAAGTAGTTGGTGAACCAGGCGAGGCAGTCATTTGAGAAACCAAGGCTATTGAGTCTGCCGATAAAAATGCGATGATTGACAGAGTCGAAAACCTTGGCCAGGTCGATGAAGACGGCTGCACAGTACTGTCTTTTATCGATGGCCTTTATATCGTTAAGGGCCTTGAGCGTGACTGAGGTGCACCCGTGACCAGCTTGGAAACCAGATTGCATAGTGGAGAAGGTACGGTGGGATTCGAAATGGCGGTGATCTGTTTGTTAATTTGGCTTTCGAAGACTTTAGAAAGGCAGGGCAGGATGGATATGGGTATGTAACAATTAAGATCATAGTCACAGCTCTATCGCCATTGCCTATCCGCTATTATTAGAATGAATTAATTATAGGTAACAGTCCCTTCTGATTAGACTTCAGGTAATAAAACAAACACTTGCAGTTGTTGTCTAGCATATATTCAGTTCATGATTCAGTGACTTTAATATGACTCCATTCTCAGTAGATTATTCCAGCAGACCATTTAGGCCACAAAAAAACGTATTACCTCGAAATTGCCTCGCTAGTCATGTTAAATACAAACACTGGCTGCTACAACTATCTAAGATAAACATGGCAATAGTTGAAATACAATCAGAAACTCAGATTTCAGTCCGTAACATAGACCAATGCTATTGAAATGACTAGTAAATTCTGCAAATAGCCCAATTTTAATGGTTTGTAGTCTTAACATCTGGCACATAATAACGACACAATTTACCAGAAAATAGCCTTAACGTTTGTTCAAGTGGAAATCTCTGCGAGAAACACATGTGTAAAGGGGATTTATTCACAATCATAGCAGTCAAACAAATTACATCGACATCAATTGATGTACAACCAGATCTTGCACCTTTTTAATTAAAGCACATTGGCTCCGCAATGATATTTGATGGAAATCCTAATTCGGCTTTGTACGACGGCATAAATTATGTCGAGATTCCATCTTAATTCGCTGTAACTGTATGGGAAAATGGTTTACTCAATAAATATAGCAACTCATCACTTACTGCGAAAAATAGATTTTCAGGCCTTATGGGCAGTTTTCTCAAAATGTATTACCCGTATGGGAAAATCCCATAAGCTTTAAGACAGTCATATAATGCCTTATAATGCCTTATCTAACCTTATCTCTTATCAAATGATCCATAAAGGGACCATTCTGAACCTACGTACATTTATATATGGGTTGATTAAGTTGCATCTCATTATATTCCCAATATTACTTTATCAAATCTCTAGTAATCGATTATACACATACAATTTCATTTTTTTTTATGTCTTCACATAATCCATGTATAACATAGAAAATCTTAGGTACTCACATTAATTAACAACTCCATGTGTGTTTTCAATGACTCTACGCTGCTACAAAGTGTCAGTTGTGCAACCATACTCCCGCGGAACCCCGGACACTGCCCGGGAATAATGCTCCACATGTATCCTCAACGGTTCTCTAGACTTCCAGAAATTATAGACTTGCTGAATCTGTTCTAAAATAACATTCCACACTCAATACCATCTCGTGATATTCTATGATGGGCAGTGACGGAGGGAACCCCAAGATAACGTTACATATCGAAATATATTATCCAAAATGTTAATCAGCTTATTACACACATTTCTTCATCTTATTATCCAAACTTCAGATTAACACTTATTTCCACACTCACACAACTCTTGTATAACATTCACAAACACAGGACAGTTCCCAAAACATACTTAATCAATTGTTTCCTACAATATTTTTTTATAAACTGCAGGAATATTTTCTAATTTCTGTCTCAGTGGTAGTTCCTGGGATAAGTAATACTCTCAGCCTCCCAGATCTGAAATACTATATTTGCTTCCCCGCACAGTGGGCTTACCTGTTTCTCCTGGCCGAAATGACCTAAGGCATCGTCGGCAAATTCATTAGGGATGCAAAAAGACAATACAGAGTCAAACTTGAATTGATGTTCGACAACTCAGACTCGAGTCGCATGCGGCAAGGACAACAGACTATGACAGACTACAAAGGAAATTCCAGCTGTGCGGTGCCCACCGAAGCTTCCCTCCCAGACGAGCTCAACATGCTCACTTCGAGGCAGACAACAACGAGCCATCCAGGAAGGCTCTCGCTGCTCTGAATGACCAGGTGCTTTTGCTCTCCGAGGCTGACGTAAGGAAAAGTCTCAAAAGAGTGAATACTCACAAAGCAGCCGGCACAGATGGCATCCCTGGCTACATCCTTGGACGGCATCTTCTCTGACATCTTCAACCTGTCCCTGTCCCAGGCTGTAATCCCCACCTGCTTTAAACAGACCACCTTCATCCCAGTGGAAAACAAGGTGACATTCCCAAATTACTATCGCGCCGCCATGCTCACCTTGGTCATCATGGAGTGCTTTGAGAGGTTGGTCAGGGCCCACATCAAGGCCAACATGCCAGGCACACTGGACCCACTTCAATTTACCTACCGCTCCAACAGCTCCATGGAAGATGTCATTTCCATCACTATTCAAATGGCCGCAACACGTCTAGACAAGAGGAACACCTTTGTGATAATGCTGTTCATCAACACTATTGTTCCCTCCAAGCGCGACACCAAGCTCAGAGCTCTGGGTCTGGACACCACACTCTGTAACTGAATCCTGGACTTCCTGATGGGCAGACCACAGGCTGTGAGGATTGGGAACAACACCTCCTCCACTCTAATTACTTTCTCCTCCACACTGACTCTTAACACAGGGGTGTGTCCTCAGTCCTCTGCTGTACTCCCCATTAACCCATGACTGCGTGGCTTTGCATGACACCAATGCCATCATCAAGTTTGCTGACAGTACCACGGTTGTTGGCATGATAACCAACATCGACGAGTCAGCCTATACGGAGGAGGAAATTGAACTGTCATTGTGGTGTCATGACAACACTGCTTATACAGTACGTGTTTTATGTGAATTAATTGATGTGCATTATACTTGGAACCTGTAGAGTTGGATGTATGAGCATTTTCAAATGGAGACTATGGCCTAAATTCAATCAAATCAGGCATTAACCGGAGATAGCAGACGGTCACATAGCGGATGTTTTGGCAGTGTCAGAGGTGGAACTGCATTGGAGGTGTTACATCAGTGAGCAGCTGAGCTTGTGTCATTGTCAGAAGCACACCACGCCACTCATGGTAGAAGTTCAGAATGAGAATGTGTAGTCTATATAAAAATGATTACACTCAAATTATAAAATCATTAAACAAAATGAGGATTCCTATCATCCGAATCAAGATTTAGATTACATTTTACATTTCAGTGTTCGAACTTGTAAACAAGGCTGCATGGAATTTCTGTGAATGTGACTACGTGCAGCCAATGGCAATGTTGACTATAAGTATAATGCCAGGCGCCGCTTGATTTGATAGCTCTAACTGTCGTGGATTATTCTAATCAAGTGAGAGAGACTTTGGCATTTCTTCAAACAATCATCTTAATTAATTGTTGCAATAATGAGACTGACAACCCAACAGTCTTCAATGTTGGGCCGAGAGCCTAACCTTAACACAAATGCAGAGTTCTTTATATAGCTGACACTAAGAATGCTTAGTCATGTTTGGTTCCACCTCTCCCATGCAGATTGGGGTATCGTAAGTCACTCTGGGATCATCCTGTCGTTATCTGCACAGGGCTGTATTGTCTTAACCCCACCCTGGCTTAGTTTCCCAGATGCAAGGATGACTTTGAGACAATGAGGGATTGTTCTACTCCTAAGCTATCTCTTGTAAAACACATTTTTGTCTATGTAATGCAGTCTTTAACTTCTTGGTGACAGGGGGGCAGTATTGAGTAGCTTGGATGAATAAGGTGCCCAAAGTAAACTGCCTGCTACTCTCTCACAGATGCTAATATATGCATATTATTAGTAGTATTGGATAGAAAACACTCTGAAGTTTCTAAAACTGTTTGAATGATGTCTGAGTATAACAGAACTCATATTGCAGGCGAAAACCTGAGAAAAAATCCAATCCATCATTTTTCAACTCATTCCCTATTGAAGATACAGTGGGATATTGGTCATGTTGCACTTCCTAAGGCTTCGCTAGATGTCAACAGTCTTTAGAACCTTGTTTGATGCTTCTACTGTAAAGGAGGGGGATGAGTCAGAGGTCTGGCAGAGAGCCACGAGCTCGTGACGCGCGTTCATGTGAAAGTTACCTCGTGTTCCATTGCTTTTCTACAGACAATGGAATTCTCCGGTTGGAACGTTATTGAAGATTTATGATAAAAACATCCCAAAAATGTATTATATACATTGTTTGACATGTTTCTACGAACTGTAATATGACTTTTTGTCTGAACTTTTGCCTAGACCTGCCCACGTGTCATGAGTTTAGATTGTGTACTGAACGCGCAAACCAAAAGTTATTTGGACATAAATTATGGACTTTATGGAACAAATCAAAGTTTATTGTGGAACTGGGATTCCTGGGAGTGCATTCTGATGAAGATCATCAAAGGTAAGTGAATATTTATAATGCTATTTCTGTCTTCTGGCGGATATCTTTTTGGGTTGTGTTGGTCTCTGAGCGCCGTACTCAGATTATTGCATGGTTTGCTTTTTCTGTAAAGTTTTTTTGAAATCTGACACAGCGGTTGCATTAAGGAGAAGTATGTATTTAATTTTGTGAGTAACACTTGTATCTTTTATAAATGTTTATTATGAGTATTTGTGTAAATTGATGTGGCTCTGTGCAAATTCATGGGATGTTTTGGAGGCAAAGCCAAATGTAAACAGATGTTTGGGATATAAATATGAACTTGATCGAACAAGTTATCTGATGAAGAATATCAAAGGTTAGTGATTAATTTTATCTATATTTCTGCTGTTTGTGACTACTCTCTTTGGTTGGAAAATCGCTGTATGCTTTCTGCGACTAGTTGCTGACTTAACATAATGATATGTTCTGCTTTTACCGAAAAGCTTTTTTGAAATTGGACACTGTGGTTGGATTAATGAGAATTTTATCTTTAAAATGGTGTCTAATACCTGTATGTTTGAGAAATTTGAATTATGAGATTTCTGTTGATTGAATTTGGCACCCTGCAATTTCACTGGCTGTTGGTGGTTCCTACAGGTTAACTCATTTGTCAGCTCAAGTCATCTCTAGAAACCATATGCCCAGATTAGCTGCAGGGAACTAGAGTGGAGAGCATAAAAATACATATACTAGTAGGACAAAAATGTCTTACTAGTAGTTAAATATGAATTCTTAATTATTAAATATTAATAATGATGAAATATTAATAATGAATATCAAATAGATCTGTTAAATACTTTTCTATCACATAACACAGTTCCAACTCTGACACCCCCAAAACAACCGGATATAATAGAGCCCTAAGGCTGGGATTCATTCAAACCAGCCATATTAATGTTTACACAGTGTCATTATTTACAACAGGTCGCCCTGGTAGTTGTTGTACCCGATCTCAGTTTAAAGAGTGGTATGCAAATATATTGGAATAAATTGTTTAATGTTTCTACCTAATTTGTATCCTCAATAACTTCAGTTTATATTATTTGCATCATATAATGTACTTACATGACAGGGAATGCTGCTTGTGATAGACCAGCTTTATCCATACAGACAGGAACACTAAGTAAATATATACATAATCTGTCACGCCCTGACCTTAGAGCTTTTTCTGTCTCTATTTTGGGTTTGGTCAGGGTGTGATTTGGGTGGGCATTGTATGTTCTATTTTCTATGTTTTTGTATTTCTTTGTTTTGGCCAGGTATGGTTCTCAATCAGGTGCAGCTGTCTATCGTTGTCTCTGATTGGGAACCATACTTAGATAGCCCTTTTCCCTCCTTTCTGTGTGGGAAGTTGTCTTTGTTTGTGGCACTATAGCCTTAAGCTTCATGTTCGTTTTGTATGGTTTATTGTTTTGTTGGCGTCATTTTAAATAAAGGAAAAATGTTCGCTCACACGCTACGCTTTGGTCCAGTTCTTTCGACGGCCATGACATAATCCATCTAATTTAGGTTTATTCACACGAAGGGCAATGTGGTGAGCGTTCTGGCACAAATGGCTACACATTGGGGAGGTGAGTTCCCCCACCTTAGAGTGCTATGAGCATCTAGAAAGACGCTACATAAATACATGTAATAATTTATTATAATATTGACTGGGACTTTTTTTTATCATTGGGGAAAAAACTAGAGAAAAGGGGAACATGTTTGAAACTGTTGACGAAATGTTACTGAATGTTGTAGATTTTCTTTTAACTGATGGAAGAGAAAGTATTGGTTATTGAGTGGTTTCATAATGTAAACTTATTAGAGCATCATTGTCATGATAATACAGTATAACTGTGTGTCTAATGTCATATATATTTCTTATATCATGTACTGTGTATTTTATATCTGAATATAAACCACTAATCATTTGTGTTGACATTCTCTTGGTCAGTGTTGTTCAAACTTTTTCAGCAGGGGCCACATTTATTTTGCAATCATTTATTTTCATCCCATCCCCACACAAAATTGAATGGCACACCATCAGTCATTTTTACATCAATAAATAACCTTCAATTAATCTTCGTCAAAATTAGGAGAACCAATACACATTTTTACTCAATATTTTTTTATTCTAATAATCTATTTCCAAAAAGGTTCTATATTGTGCCATACAATAATCTGAATTAAAAATGTTTTTTGTGGTGACCCCACTCCAATTCCCCCCCCAACTCCGACTTTGAATACACTCTCTGTGCCCCTTCTCTCCACTATCCACGGCGTCTCAGATCTTGACAGAAATCACAACATGTCAGACAAAGACACACTTAGTCCTAACTGACATCAATCATCCTTTTCAACTGAATCCTTCTCAGACAAAATTCTTAGCAGTATACTGCATTGTAAGCAATTTCAATTACAGTTTAGGGGCTTGAAAAGCTAGGTTGTGCCATAGCAGAACAATTAAGTCATAGTTTTTCCCTAAGGCTGGGATTTAATCTGATTGATTTTATCCTCAATGCACGCTTTAAAGGCAATGTTACCCTGTTCACGGAGACCATATTCACAGTAAATGCTGCATATGTTGTCCAAATGCGCGATCGGATATAATCCCGGCATAAATGTTGGAATGTGTAACGTTTTATTATTGTTGATACAAATCCAACAGATACTGTTCTTGACTAGGTTCTTTGGTCATGTGAAATCCTATAACTCACTCAACTGTCTTGCAATTTTAGAAGATAATCAAAACGTGCAATTTTGAATGGTGCCACACAAAGCTCTGTCTGCACATTTCCACCATGGTGAGGTGTCAGGTAAACTAACTTTTCAGTGGCCACATCAAGCCTTTAACCAACCAAAATAACTCCAATCATCCCATACAGACATGGAAATACAGCTTAGAAAGATAGCTTAGAACATATATGATAGTGGAGCTATGAAGCAGAGTTGTGTGTGTGTGTATGTGTGTGTTTGCATGGGAATGCATGTCTTTTCAGTAAATATGGCCCTGTCAGATACAGCAGCGCTGACTGGGTAATGAGTCAGGTAGATGTGTTAGGGAGCACCATGGGAGACAAAGAGAGGGCGTAAAAGTAATGAAGCATTATGGGAGAATGAGCCTGGGCCAGGCTGATAACATCCTGTGGCATCTGATGGAGGACAATTGGCTGTGGAAATGAAATCGCATCGCCTGCACAAGCTCCCCCACACAGATGGAAAGGGAGGGAGCAAAGAATAAGAGGGGTGTCTTAAGGCTAAGGTGTTCGACCGCCAGGCGGTGACGGTCTATATTGGTTGGTATATTTGTTTTGTTGTTTTAAGAAACGTGACACTTCTCTTAACCGCTTGTTTGTCAAGCCTTTTTTTTACTGAGAATTACACTTTTAGGCTCCTGAGTTGCGTAGCGGTCTAAGGCACTGCATCTCAGTGCTAGATGCGTCACTACAGACCCTGGTTCGATTCCAAGCTGTATCACAACCGGCTGGGAGTCCCATAGGGCGACGCACAATTGGCTCAGCGTCGTCCGGGTTAGGGTTTGGCCGGGGTAGGTTGTCATTGTAAATAAGAATTAGTTCTTAACTGACTTGCCTGGTTAAATAAAATAAAAAATGTAATGCTTTTAAGCATGTGAAGTACCACCGGCAACTGACCCGACATTTTGGAAATACTGTGTTCGAAGAATCAATAGTCAAACCTGCCTGCATCCAGTAGATAGTGACAGAAACTAGTAGTTAAATCAGAGATTTATCCCATACGAATGACAATATCCACTCCTGGAATTTTACTGTGGCTTTCTCTCTGCCTTATCTGTAATGAGTGCAAGCAGTATAGTGTAACTCACTCACAACCTTAGATGAAGTTTCCACCATATTGCTCTCTCCTGCCCAAACCAATGTAAATGGATATCACAGTGGAGATGTAGGAGAGGAGAAAACATGGTGCAGGAATAATAGTAGGGACTGTGTCTGTCAAAATTAAAATTCAAACTTTTATCTTGCATGGGAGACAGAGGAAAAACCCATGTAAAGTGACTGCAACCCCAAGCAAAAGAGTATGAAATGTACCAGTCCACAGTCATTTCTATAGCTCTAACTGTACCTGCAAACTCTATTTCGCAATATTAACATTATGAAAGAAAGAGTTATAGAAATGCCTGTTTCATACTATTTTCCTTGATGAAATAATGATGCAATATTAATATGGTAAATGGAACAGGGAAACAGGAGTGATGGAATTTGATTCTAAGAGTCAATTAACCTTTTCACCCGTGCCAACACATGGGTGTGATCATGCTACAGTGGTCCCTGTAGCATAAGATCAAACCAGGGTGATTTAGAATGCTTATTTAGAATGGCTAGTTTCGAATGACGCAACAATCAGCATTTGAGCTGGCCACACTGTTTTTTTCAGAAACATTTTGCACAAACACAGTCCTTACAAAGTTATATCCAGAATGTGAGCAGCTTATTGTTGGATGCAATGTTCAGACTTTCACAGAAATATCTACAGCATAACACAATCATCCGCCATGTTTTTTTTTCTCTCACGGAAACTGTTTATAGTATGCATGTTGAAGGCGGTGTGTTGTCTACCATCGTTCACATCCCACCATTCACTTCCGGAAGTTCTCGGAAAATTTGTGAACCTCCTTTTGTTATAACATCTTTGGTCTGACAGACGATTACATGACACCCAGAATGCATTGTATGTCAACAAACATGGCTCCACACATAGCTGGAATTAGCTTAGCTCATCATAATCAGTACAACCTTCAAAAAAGTATTTTTTTACACATATGTGCCCATTACAATCTATGCAAGAAACAGAATGCATGATTTGTCAATAGTACTTGAAAACATGTGAATAAAAGAGTAAATATATAAATAATTACCACACCAAAAAAATTCTGATAGTGATTTACTGATACAAGTGGAGCAGTCAATCACGTAACCTCTCACTCCCACTCTGAACCATTCAGTGTTGTTGTTTATGTATGTTTATGTATGTATGTAGCTAGTGAGATAAGCTGTAGCCTCCCCCCCCCCCTACTATTAGCTCTGAAACTTTGGTCGAGTTCATAAATTCACTCTATTTACGCGTCTGAGTGTGCCAGAGTGCAGAATAACTTACGAATGCTCAACTCCAGATGAATATGGCCAATGTCAGTAAACGTAGGCAAATTAAATTGTTGCCAGCAGCAGTTAGTCACCAACGCTCTGGATAACATAAAACATAAAAACGAGTAAACTGGTCAGAGTGAGGTGTTCCCTCATTAAACAAGGGACCAACACTTTCTGGATATTGGAGGGAACTGGAACACGCTGTCATACGCGTAAATCCAGAGCATCCTAAACATGCTCAATGGGTGACATTTTTGGTGAGTATGCAGTCCATGGTAGAACTGGGACATTTGGACATTTGCAGCTTCCAGGAACTGTGGACTGATCCTTGCGACATTGTGCCGTGCATTATCATGCTGAAACATGAATATGAAAAACATATGAATGTATGCACTCAGTACTGTAAGTCGCTCTGGATAAGACTAAAATGTCAAATGGGATGGCGGCGGATGAATGTCACGACAATGGGCCTCAGGATCTGGCCATCGATAAAATGCAGTTGTTCGTTGTCCATAGCTTATGCCTGCCCATACCCTAACCCTAACCCCAACTCCACCACAGGACACTCTGTTCACAACGTTGACATCAGCAAACCGCTCGCCCACACGACGCCATACACATGGCCTGCGGTTGTGAGGCCGGTTGGATGTACTGCCAAATTCTCTAAAACAACATTGGAGGCAGCTTATGGTAGAGAAATGACCATTCAATTCTCCGTCAACAGCTCTGGTGGACATTCATGTCGTCAGCATGCAAATGAAACGCTCCCTCAACTTGAAACATCTGTGGCATTGTGTTGTGTGACACAACTGCACATTTTAGAGTGATCTTTTACTGGGCCCAGCACAAGGTGCACCTGTGTCATGATTATGTTGTTTAATCGGCTTCTTGATATGACACACCTGTCAAGTGGATGGATTATCTTGGCAAGGGATAAATGCTCACTAACAGGGATGTAAACAAATTTGTGGACCAAATTTACAGAAAGAAATAAGCTTTTTTTGTATGAATAAAACATTTCTGGGATATTTTATTTCAGCTCATTAAACATGGGATCAACACTTTACATGTTGCGTTTATATTTTTGTTTAGTGTAGTTAATTCAATGTTCGAAAAAGTGTTAATAAGTAAAGTAATAAGAACAACTACAGGTTCAGGGGGTTCACCTATTGGGGGCTCGAGCAGGAAACCAAAGGGGAGCATGAGAGTAACTGTGTAAAAGGCACATTAAAGGAGCACTGGGTGTCTATTGTTTGTCCTCGACCCAGACAAAGTGCTGAATTCCTGCTTTCAGATAATTAAATCATTTTAGCTGAAACTGTCACGGATTCACCAGGTACTGCTGCTCATTCTGTTCACCAGCTCCGGAGGTCTACGTCACCCGAGGTCTACGTCACCCGTCACTGAACTGGATCCAACCCCGGACAGTCTTGTCTCATTACGCACACCTGGTTCCCATTCCCCTGATTAGTATGTGTATATACAGTTGAAGTCAGATGTTTACATACACCTTTACATTTAAACTGTCTTTCACAATTCCTGACATTTAATCCTAGTAAAAATGCAGTTTTAGGTCAGTTAGGATCACCACTTTATTTTAAGAATGTGAAACGTCAGAATAATAGTAGAGTGATTTATTTCAGCTTTTATTTCTTTCATCACATTCTCAGTGGGTCAGAAGTTTACATACACTCAATTAGTATTTGGTAGCATTGCATTTAAATTGTTTAACTTGGGTCAAACTGATTTTGGCTGATTTTGTTTTGGTTTCCCCATTATGTTAAGCAAATAGGCACTGAGTTTGAAGGTGGACCTTGAACTACATCCACAGGTACACCTCCAATTGTGAATTATAAGTTAAATAATCTGCCTGTAAACATTTGTTTAAAAAAATACATGTGTCATGCACAAAGTAGATGTCCTAACCGACTTGCCAAAACTATAGTTTGTTAACAAGAAATTTGTGTAGTAGTGGTTGAAAACTAGTTTTAATGACTCCAACCTAAGTGTATGTAAACTTCTGACTTCAACTGTATGTGACCCCTGTTCCCCATTGTTGATTATTGTTCCATGTCCTGTGCTCTGTTGTATCAGCTTTCGTGTTATTGTGTTAGTGTGCACTTGTTTTTACGGGTATCTTCCCGTGTATTTATTAGAGGTTAACACCTCGCTCTTTGTTTGGGTTACAGCCCTGTGCTATACATACACGTGTTTGTTTTGGGCTTCATCCCCATCACGTTCATGACATACTCTATTTTGGGTAGAGAACTTAAGCCACCTATTTGTAATCCTGAGCCTGCCTCCTATCATTATACAATTTGACAGAATAATCAATCTATCTAATGGAGACAGCGGGAAAGGCTGAGCTGGTGAACGTCGTAGGGACAGTCCAGCATCACGGGACTGTCTCTCCAAAGTCGGCAGCGCCATGGACAGTGTACTGGAAACCATTTTGCGTTTGGAGGGAAATGTGCATTCCCTCCAGTCTCCAGTACCGGTTCCGGGCACCAGCCCTCCCCACACCACCACTACCTGCCTCCGTTCTATCTGAACCGGCAGATGCCGTACCAGGCAGTGATGCAACCAGTCAGGATGCACTCGATGTTGCAGCTGTAGAACCTTTTGAGGATCTGAGGACCCATGCCAAATCTTTTCAGTTTCCTGAGGGGGAATAGGCTTTGTCGTGCCCTCTTCAAAACTGTCTTGGTATGTTTGGACATTCTAGTTTGTTGGGGATGTGGACACCAAGAAACTTGAAGCTCTCAACCTGCTCCATTATAGCCCCGTTGATGAGAATGGGGGTGTGCTCGGTCCACCTTTTCCTGTAGTCCACAATCATCTCCTTTGTCTTAATTATGTTGAAGGATAGGTTGTTATTCTGGCACCACCTGGCCAAGTCTCTGGCCTCCTCCGTATAGGCTGTCTTGCCATTGTCGGTGTTCAGGTCTACCACTGGTTTGTCATCTGCAAACTTAATAATGGTGTTGGAGTCATGCCTGGCCACGCAGTCGTGGGTGAACAGGAAGTACAGGAGGGGACTGAGCACGCACCCCTGAAGGGCTCCAGTGTTGAGGATCTGCATGGTGGATGTGTTGCTACCTACCCTAACCACCCGGGGGCGGCCCGTCAGGAAGTCCAGGATCCAGTTGCAGAGGGAGAGTGTTTAGTCCCAGGATCCTTAGCTTAGTGATGAGCTTTGAGGGTACTATGGTATTGAATGCTGAGCTGTAGTCAGTGAATAGCATTCTCACTTAGGTGTTCCTTTTGTCCAGATGGGAAAGGGCAGTGTGGAGTGCAATAGAGATTGCATAATCTGTGGATCTGTTCGGGTGGTATGCAATTTGGAGTGGGTCTAGGGTTTCTGGGATAATGGTGTTAATGTGAGCCATGACCAGCCTTTCAAAGCACATCATGGCTACGGACGTGAGTGCTATTGGTCTGTAGTCATTTAGGCAGGTTACCTTATTGTTCTTGGGCACAGGGACTATGGTTGTCTGCTTGAAACATGTTGGTATTACAGAGTCAATCCAGGACAGGTTGATAATGTCAGGGAAGAGGGCATCCCGGGTGGCGCAGTGGTCTAGGGCACTGCATCGCAGCGCTAGCTGTGCCACCAGAGACTCTGGGCTTGTGCCCAGGCTCTGTCGCAGCCGGCTGTGACCGGAAGGTCCGTGGGGAGACGCACAATTGGCCTAGCGTCGTCTGAGTTAGGGAGGGTTTGGCTGGTAGGGATATCCTTGTCTCATCGTGCACTAGAGACTCCTGTGGCGGGCCGGGCGCAGTGTGCGCTAACCAGGTCGCCAGGTGCACGGTGTTTCCTCCGACACATTGGTGCGGCTGGCTTCAGGGTTGGATGCACGCTGTGTTAAGAAGCAGTCCGGCTTGGTTGGGTTGTGTTTCGGAGGACGCATGGCTTTCGACCTTTGTCTTTCCCGAGCACATATGGGAGTTGTAGCCAAGATAGTAACTTCTAACAATTGGATACCACAAAATTGGGGAGAAAAGGGGGTAAAATTCAACAACAAATAAAAGGAAAAAAAGGATGGGTATATATTAATAAGTAATGTTGCCAAATACAACTCCTTGAATGATTGTGCCTTTAAAAGTGCTGAGTGATAAACCAAAATGTTAGCTTATTTTTGATTTGTAAAACATCTGACCAAGGTTGATTCAATATATTACATTTAATTTTGTTTGGTTAATTCTGTGTGCAAACACACTTTACAAGATCTGGTGCAAGCTGTGTGGTGTGCATGTAGCCTAGTGGTTCATGTCCCAGTTCTGTGACTATTGGCCAAAAGGTATACAGGCGTTTTGCGAGATTCACTTGGATCCCTGTTTTGGGTTTATAGTGAATCTCTGTACCTTCTCAGTCAGTTGAGATTGCATCTGAAATGAACATATGATTTACAGATTTAGGCTACAGTAAGCATTTGTAAATGTCACCATGGATCTCACAAAAATACATTACAATAGTGCCATCAAACCACTTCAAGCATTCTGCAACTCCTTCCGCCATTGTTTTAAGAACATAAGCATTGTAGAGAATTCCCCTGCAGAGGGAACTATTTCACTGTGTTGTTCAATGTGCTGTTATGTATGCATTTTGTTTATATTTGGCTGTTGCTGCTGAGCCTGGCTGTCATGTGAGGTGATATCAGCCAATCAGCTGGTCCCACACGCCACACTCTGAACACAAGTTAATTATGCAGCCTGGTCCTGCACTGGTCTGACCGGTCTAATGGGTACCCCTTACATCCCTATAAATAGGACCCAGTCTCGACTGCCATTGCCTTCCAGTGCAGATCAGAGGTGGATTTACCGCAGTGTGTTCATGGAGTGTGTGGTGAAAAGTGAGTAGCTAGTGGTTATTGTTGTTATTTGTCTAATATTGTTAGTAGTTGTTATAATAATTCCCTGTATTATTATTATTATAGTGTTATGTAGCCTCTGTAACATGTTTGTGTGTGTGTGTGTGTGTATATATATATATATGCATAATATGTGTATACATATATATACTTACACATATTTTATACAATCTACACACAATTCCCCATAATGACAAAGTGAAAACAGGTTGGTAGAAATGTTTGCAAATGTATTAAAAATAAAAACAGAACTACCTTATTTACGTAAGTATTCAGATCCTTTGCTATGAGACTCGAAATTGACCCCAGGTGCATCCTGTTTCCATTGATCATCCTTGTTGTTTCGACAACTTGATTGGAGACCACCTGAGGTAAATTCAATTGATTGGACATGATTTGGAAAGGCACACACCTGTCTATTTCAGGTCCCACAGTTGACAGTGCATATCAGAGCAAAAACGTACGCATGAAGTCAAAGGAATTGTCCATAGAGCTCTGAGACAGGATTGTGTGAAGGCACAGATCTGGAGAAGGGTACCAAAACATTTATGCAGCATTGAAGGTCCCCAAGAACACAGTTTCCTTCATAATTCTTAAATAGAATAAGTTTAGAACCACGAAGACTCATCCTAGAGCTGGTCACCCTGCCAATCTGAGCAATCAGGGGAGAAGGGCCTTGGTCAGGGAGGTGACCAAGAACCCGATTGTCCCTCTGACAGAGCTCTAGAGTTCCTCTGAGATGGGAGAACCTTCCAGAAGAACAACCATCTCTGCAGCACTCCACCAATCAGGCCTTTATGGTAGAGTGGCCAGACGGAAGCCACACCTCAGTAAACAGCCTGCTTGGAGTTTGCCAAAAGGCACCTAAAGATTCTCAGATCATGAGAAACATGGCCTGAATGCCGAGCGTCATGTCAGCAAAGTACAGAGAGATCCTTGCTGAAAATAAGGTTCACCTTCCAACAGGACAACGACCCTAGGCACACAGCCAAGACAATGCAAGTCTCTGAATGTCCAGCCAGAGCCCGGACTTGAACTTGATCAAACATCCCTGGAGAGACCTGAAAATAGGTGTGCAGCAACATTCCCCATCGAACTTGACAGAGCTTGAGAGGATCTGAGAGGATCTGCAAAGCTTGTAGGGTCATACCCAAGAAGACTATAGGCTATAATTGCTGCCAAAGGTTCTTCAACAAAGTACTGAGTAAAGGGAATGAAAACTTATTTCATGTAATATTTCAGTTTTTTATTTATAATAAATTAGCAAAATAATATGTATATACACCCCTCAAAAAAAAGGGAACACTAAAATAACACATCCTAGATCTGAATGAATGAAATATTGTTATTAAATACTTTTTTCTTTACATAGTTGAATGTGCTGACAACAAAATCACACAAAAAATATCAATGGAAATCAAATTTATCAACCCATGGAGGTCTGGATTTGGAGTCACACTCAAAATTAAAGTGGAAAATCACACTACTGGCTGATCCAACTTTGATGTAATGTCCTTAAAAAGAGTCAAAATGAGGCTCAGGAGTGTGTGTGGCCTCCACGTGCCTGTATGACCTCCCTATAATGCCTGGGCATGCTCCTGATGAGGTGGCGGATGGTCTCCTGAGGGATCTCCTCCCAGACATGGACTAAAGCATCCGCCAACTCCTGGACAGTCTGTGGTGCAACCTGGCGTTGGAGGATGGAGCGAGACATGATGTCCCAGATGTGCTCAATTGGATTCAGGTCTGGGGAACAGGCGGGCCAGTCCATAGCATCAATGCCTTCCTCTTGCAGGAACTGCTGACACACTCCAGCCACATGAGGTCTTGCATTGTCTTGCATTAGGAGGAACCCAGGGCCAACCGCACCAGCATATGGTCTCACAAGGGGTCTGAGGATCTCATCTCGGTACCTAATGGCAGTCAGGCTACCTCTGGCGAGCACATGGAGGGCTGTGCGGCCCCCCAAAGAAATGCCACCTCACACCATGACTGACCCACCGCCAAACCGGTCATGCTGGAGGATGTTGCAGGCAGCAGAACGTTCTCCACGGCGTCTCCAGACTCTGTCACGTCTGTCACATCTGCTCATTGTGAACCTGCTTTCATCTGTGAAGAGCACAGGGCGCCAGTGGCGAATTTGCCAATCTTGGTGTTCTCTGGCAAATGCCAAACGTCCTGCACGGTGTTGGGCTGTAAGCACAACCCCCACCTGTGGACGTCGGGCCCTCATACCACCCTCATGGAGTCTGTTTCTGACCGTTTGAGCAGACACATGCACATTTGTGGCCTGCTGGAGGTCATTTTGCAGGGCTCTGGCAGTGCTCCTCCTGCTCCTCCTTGCACAAAGGCGGAGGTAGCAGTCCTGCTGCTGGTTTGTTGCCCTCGTACGGCCTCCTCCATCTCCTGATGTACTGGCCTGTCTCCTGGTATCGCCTCCATGCTCTGGACACTACGCTGACAGACACCGCAAACCTTCTTGCCACAGCTCGCATTGATGTGCCATTCTGGATGAGCTTCACTACCTGAGCCACTTGTGTGGGTTGTAGACTCCGTCTCATGCTACCACTAGAGTGAAAGCACTGCCAGCATTCAAAAGTGACCAAAACATCAGCCAGGAAGCATAGGAACTGAGAAGTGGTCTGTGGTCACCACTTGCAGAACCACTCCTTTATTGGTGGTGTCTTGCTAATTGCCTATAATTTCCACCTGTTGTCTATTGCATTTGCACAACAGCATGTGAAATTTATTGTCAATCAGTGTTGCTTCCTAAGTGGACAGTTTGATTTCACAGAAGTGTGATTGACTTGGAGTTACATTGTGTTGTTTAAGTGTTCCCTTTATTTTTTTGAGCAGTGTATATGTTTTTGCTTTGTCATTATGGGGTATTGTGTGTAGATTGATGAGGGGGAAAAAACAACTGAATCAATTTTATAATAAAGCTGTATTCTAACAAAATGTTGAAAAAGTCAAGGGGTCTGAATACTTTACTGAGGCACTGTATATACTGTATATATTTATACAACGTGTGGGTCTAATCCTGAATGCTGATTGGTTAAAAGCGCATTCCAGCCGGTGTCTATTCCACACGTTGCCACCGGCTAAATCTATGATGTTAAAATGTCTATTTACTCTGTTCCATCTGACTGTGCAATCCATTGTCTCATCAGCCCACCCAGGCAAGTTATAAACTTGGTATCCACTATAAAAAGCATTGTGTTGGCCTCCCGAGTGGCGCAGCGGTCCAAGGCACTGCATCACGGTACTTGAGTCGTCACTACAGACTCGGGTTTGAACCCAGGCTGTGTCACAACCGGCCGTGACCGGGAGTCCCATAGGGCGGCGCACAATTGGCACAGCGTCATCCGGGTTAGTGGAGAGTTTGGCCAAGCTTTATTTGGCTCATTGCGCTCTAACGACTCCTTGTGGTGTGGCCGGGCACCTGCTGGCTGACAGTTGTACGGTGTTTCCTTTACACATTGGTGCAGCTGGCTTCCAGCTTAAGCTGGCAGGTGTTAAGGTACTGTATATATAAGCATCTTGACATGAGCTCCCTTTTCTTTTAGACTAACATTTCATTTTCAACAGCGGAGATTTGTATAAACCTTGCTGTCTGTCTATCTGAAATTTGCAACATTGTTTCAATATTCAAATTTGATCTCCAGCTGTCACATAGTAATGAAAGTGTCCAGTCGGGATGAGACAGACAGATAGGCAGCGTTTCTCAGCCAGTCAAACTCATGAATCAACTGGCATCATTTTTATGGATATATACAAAGAAATGTCAGTTAAAAAAGGTAAAAACTAAACAAAGTGCAGCTAGTTTGCAGTCTTTACAGCTTCAATTTGAAGTGATTGTGCTAGCTGTTGTTGGCTAGCTCCTCTGAACAACAGTGTCCTGATGAAAGAGCACCATTTCTATGCCAGGCGAACCCCCTTGTCTGCCACAATATATATATATATATATATATATATACTGTATACTGTGTGTGTGTGTTTGTGTGTGTGTGTCTGTGTGTGTGTGTGTGTGTGTGTGCGTGCGTGCATTTGAAATTGTATTATACAGGCTCCATTTGGAAAAAAAGATGTAGGTCTCAATATGTCTTCAATGTCAAAATAAAAGTTTTGTAAATGGTAGCTGTTTGGAAGAAAAGCATAGATTTTCGTAAGATACACATTTTCACAGGTGTTTTTCTTGACTGATTACAATTTGAATGATGTGTTTGTGTGTTGTATGTCATATAATTTGAAGTAACTGTTTTTCAGCTTTTAAAATATGTATCATGTTTTCAATTGCTTGACACCAACAAATTAATATTTTATTTACACTGAGGTCATGGTCCAGTAAAAAAAAAAAAATTCCGCCTGTCAGTCAAGGGTTAAAAAAAATTATGTGAAAATATTGTACAATCCAGGTGTGCATAGCTCTCAGACTTACCCAGAAAGACGCACAGCTGTAAATGGTGATAAGTGATTCGAACAGATTCGAACTCAGGGGTGTGAATAATTATGTAAATTAGTTACTTCTGTATTTCATTTAAATAAATTAGCAAAGATTTCTATACTGAACAACAATTTCAAGTTACAGTTCATATAAGGAAATCAGTAAATTTAAATAAATTCAGGTAGGCCCTAATCTATGGATTTCACATGACTGGACAGGGGCGCAGCAATGGGTGGGCATAGGCCCACCCACTTGGGAGCCAGGTCCAGCCAATCAGGGCTTTATTACAGACATAAATACTACTGTTTCATCAGCTGTCAGTGTGGCTGGTCTCAAATGATCCTGCAGGTGAAGAAGCTGGATGTGGAGTTCCTGGGTTGGCGTGGTTACACGTGGACTGCAGTTGATGCCAGTTGGACGCACTGCCAAATTCTCTGAAATGACTTTGGAGGCTGCTTATGGTAGAGAAATTAACATTCAATTCTATGGCAACAGTTCTGAAGGACATTCTTTCAGTCAATTTGCCAATTGCGTGCTCCCATAAAATTGAGACATCTGTGGCATTGTGGACAAACTGCACATTTTAGAGTGGCCTTTCATTGTTCCCAGCACAAGGTGCAAATGTGTAATGATCATGCTGTTTAATCAGCTTCTTGATACGCCACACCTGTCAGGTGGATAGATTATCTTGGAAAAGGAGAAATGCTCACTAACAGGGGTGTCAACAAATGTATGCAAAAAAAAATTGCGAGAAACAAGCTTTTTGTGCGTCTGGAAATTTTCTGGGATCTTTTATTTCAGATCATGAAACATTGGACCATTGCGTTTTATATTTTTGTTCAGTATAAAAACATGTGTCATTTTGTCATTATGTGTGTGTAGATAAAAAAACGTGGAATAAGTCAAGGGCTGTGAATACTTTCTGAAAGTACTGTACATAATGATTAAAAAATAACCTACATGTCCCAAATTATTGCATAATATAATCCACTATTGCAGGCAACCTTCAGGAACAACCACACAAATGTAACAGAGAAAAGAAAGGTAAAGAAGGAAACAGTGAACATGTCGTCACCCACAAATGATTCAGGCTCTCAGTCCGACAGTCAAGACTGTTGGGCTTACAGATTAATTATTGCAATAATTAACTGATATTAAAAAAAATATGATTGTTTGAAGAAATTACCAAGTCTCTTTCATTACTGAATTTCCACAACATTTTTGCCAACGAGGTGGTGATCTCTAACTTCACCTGTTGACCGCTCTGGGTAAATTGTGCACAGGGGATCAGAAATAGGGATCTCGGCGTAAACCACGCGTATTATTGAGAAACTGGACCCGCCTATGATCTGAGAGGTAGCGGGCATGAGTGGATACCAGATCTCGGACATAGTGCTGAGAGACGTAGGCTTGGACAATCTATCAATAAATGATGATTTTTTATTTTTTATTAAATAAAATACAAAAATTGTAAATAAAACCCTGTTGAGGGTGCGCTCAGAGCAAGGTCTTCCTTAAGAGGGCTACAGCTGAGGTAACTAGCAGGACTGAGTTGAGTTGATAAGAGTGTTCTTAAGTGAAGTAAATAGCCAGTTGCTTGCAACCAAATGTCCAGATCAGTGGTACTGACTTGATCACAGTAGAATTGGTTGGTAGGTTAATATAGAGTGAAGGACTAGAGCGTGTGTAATCTTGCAAGAAAACATTTAATGAGGGACTACAGTGCAGGTGATGCCTTGTGGGGTGGGGGGGCATCTGACTTGAAGTTCAAATGTTAAGGTGTATGTAATTGATAAACTGTTTTGTTAAATGAGGTAAACAGGTATGCCCTGGGTTACTGTTGTTAGGTGTTATTGTAAAGTGTTTTGTTTTTCCTGATACTTAGAAAATAAGGTTGGAATTTTTGGGACCGTGCTACATAATTAGATAGCAGACATGGGTACTCTGTAGGTAGTTTTGCACATTTGGATAGACACAAAATAATCTATACCATAGTAATCACAGTTGGAGATATCCCAGTGTGGATACAATACAACCGGCGAAACACAAGAACATACTTGGGGGCTTTGAGAACAATGCGACTCAGGAAAACACTAGTAGTTTTAATCTTGTGAGACACATTTTATTTTATTCTAAAAAAGATTTGAATTAAACGAAAGGGAGGAAGAGACAGCAGAGTAATTAAAGTGTCCTCCCTGTGAACAGAAGTGATGTTTGTTTTGACTATAATTAAAGAAATTGTTCACCTGGTATTGTTTAGACGGAAAGACAGAGGTAGGGGAAAGACAGAGGTAGCGTATAGTTGAGATTCTCGAGGGCTTTCTGAGTTTAAGGGAAGAGATGTAGACCAGTGAAGGTAACAAAAGAGAGTAAGTCAATTAGAAAGTAAGAATTTCGCATTTGAATTGTTTGGATTAATTAATCTGCTGGATCATTTCCTGATCCTATGACTCTGCGATGAGGTTGACAGTGTGATAAGGGGAGTATAAACTAATTTGAAACATTGTTTCAACAGAATGTTTTTAAAAACATTTTTTTACATGTGTTTTAGAGATTTGCATTAAGAATATTGGTAGTAGTAATAATTTGTCATACGGTAGATCATTTGTTTGGATTTCTTGAGGGCTTGTCTGGATTTCCTGAATCAGAAATGAACTGAACCGAATTGTTGTTCTGATCTGTCCTTTCTTGAGGTTAGGGTATCTAGATGCGTTTAAAAGATGATTTGACCAAGCGGTGTGGACCTCAAAACGCCCTCTAACTGGCTGAATAAATAGAATTCACTACGGCCCTGTACTGCACCACTTCTATCGAGAGACCTGAGTATGAGCCAGCAACCAGTGTATAGCATCCAGTTGAAGTTATCAACTGCCCTTTTCTCTCTGGAGTGCAACATAAGTCTACATGGAGTGAGCATGGAGAGAGATCCATTCCAAAACTTCTCTCATATTGAAAAAAAGACTAAATTAGTTGTGGTGGGGTTCAGGTGAGACATTGAAATTGGGACATTGTCATGGGCCATCCATTTTGAACTGTGAAGTTATCTGAAGAAGAAAAATGAAAAAAAAAATGCCAGAAGGTTAAGTGCGGGAAAAGGAAAGGGGTTGGTCAACTGTGCCCGTAATTGATTTAGACTTGTCTGAAATTGTTATTGTGGGGTATCTGGTTGATGGAGATCTACACGGCTAAATGTATAGTTATTTAGGCTAAGAATGCATTGAGATACTGATCTGTAATTATAAACCCGATGAGGAACTTAATAGTAGAATTATGAGATTAATATATTGTATGGTTAATATAAATGTATGTTCTGCCAGTATTGATGTATGTTAAGTTGAGGGTTTTCATTTTGAGTGATATAACCAATGTGAATCACCGAGCAGTGTTATTCAAAATGTTGGCTGGATAATTAATTTGGATTTAATTATGATTTGGAAACTGAATCATTTCCCTGACCTATTCCTGACTACATCTCTGATGAGGACCCCAATTCTGAGCATAAGGACCCAGATGTGTTGCTCATGTTCCTACTGAGTGTACAAAGTGCCCAGAGAGGGGTGTCTGTCACTGGTTTAGGAAGGGTTCGTTCTAAATGGGGTGAACATTTTCATCATGCTGACTCCTCCTACCTTTGTGTTTGATGCCAGTGTGATGATTGTCCTATTTGCTGTAATGAAGCTTGTGAGTGATCTTTATTTTAGGTTTCATTTTCTGTTCCAGATAGACTGTTTAGATAGGAAAGTTCTAAAACTCAGCAACCCAACGAAAGGTTGTGTACCATGGATGAAATGTCAGCAGAAATATGTATTTGGTTTGTTTCAATGTATGGTTAACAAAAATGATGTGATGCTGTAGGAGAATGTGATAGAAAAATGACATACTCACCTGATTTGTTTGATATTAATAGTAAACGATTATATATTCAACTAAGAGTAAGACTGGCCTGCCAAGGCTGATTTTTTAATGTGTCCACTTCAGCTTCCTGCAGCTAGTCTGGGTGTCATGGAAATGGGTTTTACTAGAGTGTGATGAAACTTTATAGCCACATTCCATTCAATCATTGGTGGTGCATTCTATAGATGAGATAGAGGGAGCCTGAAGGAATAGAACAAACGCGTGTGACGAAAGGACGGAGACAGATCCACCGTCCCCTCTCTGAATTTATTGTGGGGGACAACTATCGATTTAACAAAATTATCCATATTGTAAGGAAACTAACACTAAAGTGACAGTTATAGATGTTTGTCTAACTGACGGTAGCTACCGATAGTGGCTAATATTTAACATATTACCAATTGTTTAAAAAACAGAGAAGTCCGGGTTTATTTTGACTCTTGTTAGGCCGTATTTCACCTTTATTTAGCCAGGTAGGCAAGTTGAGAACAAGTTCTCATTTACAACTGCGATCTGGCCAAGAATAAAGCAAAGCAGTTCGACACATACAACAACACAGAGTTACACATGGAATAAACAAAACATACAGTCAATAATACAATTGAAGAAAATCTACATACAGTGTGTGCAAATGAGGTAAGAAAAGGGAGGAATACGGCAATAAATAGGCCATGGTGGCGAAGTAATTACAATATACCAATTAGACACTAGAGTGATTGATATGCAGAATATTAATGTGCAAGTAGAGATCCAGGGGTGCAAAGGAGCAAGATAAATACATACAGTATGATGATGAGGTAGTTGGATGGGCTATTTACAGATGGGCTATGTACAAGGTGCAGTGATCTGTGAGCTGCTCAGACAGCTGGTGCTTAAAGCTAGTGAGGGAGATATGAGTCTCCAGCTTCAGTGATTTTTGCAATTCATTCCAGTCATTGTCAGCAGAGAACTGGAAGGAAAGGCGGCCAAAGGAGGAATTGGCTTTGGGGGTGACTAGAGAGATATACCTGCTGGATCTTGTGCTACAAGTGGGTGCTGCTATGGTGACCAGTGAGCTGAGATAAGGCGGGGCTTTATCAGAGACTTGTAGATGACCTGAAGCCAGTGGGTTTGGCGACGAGTATGACGAGAGGGCCAGCCAACGAGAGCGTACAGGTTGCAGTGGTGGGTAGTATATGGGGCTTTGGTGACAAAACGGATGGCACTGTGATAGACTGCATCCAATTTGTCGAGTCGAGTGTTGGGGGCTATTTTGTAAATCATATCGCCGAAGTCAAGGATCGGTAGGATGGTCAGTTTTATGAGGGTATGTTCGGCAGCATTAGTGAAGGATGCTTTGTTGCGAAATAGGAAGCCGATTCTAGATTTAATTTTGGATTGGAGATGATTAATGTGAGTCTGGAAGGAGAGTTCACAGTCTAACCAGACACCTAGGTATTTGTATTTGTCCACATATTCTAAGTCAGAACCATCCATAGTAGTGATGCTTGGAGGGCGGGCAGGTCTAGGCAGCGATCGGTTGAAGAGCATACATTTAGTTTTAATAGCATTTAAGAGCAGTTGGAGGCCACGGAAGGAGAGTTGTATGGCATTGAAGCTCTGGAGGTTAGTTAACACAGTGTCCAAAGAAGGGCCAGAAGTATACAGAATGGTGTCGTCTGCGTAGAGGTGGATCAGAGAATCACCAGCAGCAAGAGCGACATCATTGATGTATACAGAGAAGAGAGTCGGCCCGAGAATTGAACCCTGTGGCACCCACATAGAGACTGCCAGAGGTCCAGACAACAGGCCCTCCGATTTGACACACTGAACTCTGTCAGAGAAGTAGTTGGTGAACCAGGCGAGCAGTCATTTGAGAAACCAAGGCTGTTTAGTCTGTCGATAAGAATGTGGTGATTGACAGTGCACCCATGACCAGCTCTGAAACCAGATTGCATAGTGGAGAAGGTACGGTGGGATTCGAAATGGTCGGTAATGTGTTTGTTAACTTGGCTTTCGAAGACCTTAGAAAGGCAGGGTAGGATAGATATAGGTCTGTAGCAGTTTGGGTCTAGAGTCTCTAGACCATGGCAGCTTTCCAAATCTTTGGCAATCTCAGACCTTACGAAAGAGAGTTTGAACAGGCTAGTGATAGTAAATATGAATCTGTTCTTAATTGACTTGCCTGTTTAAGTAAAGGTGCATTTTTGTATCAATAAAGCCTAATTAAAACATTCTAGAGCACATAAATCAACTGGGTAGGATCGGCGCTATACTGGCTTTTGCACATGGCTTCAAAAGCCTATAGCTTGGGTCTCTAAATGTCATCCGTGCAAGTTAAAATGCCAGTATTTCATTAACTTCACCTTGGAAAAGTTATGTTGATATGCTTCAGTTTGCTGTCATATGACTGGTTTCACATTTGTCTACTGGTTTCACATTTGGCTCCAGCATCATAATGAAAAATGTTCAATAGCTCTTATCAATTTGTAAATTACAGTGCATGGAGAATGGTGTTATTTCTGTCCCCAAAAAAATAGTCGATGTTGTTCCACTTGAAACAGACAGGTTGCTCAAACGTATTCATTGCGCGTAAAAGTGGTGGAATAATAAAGGGAATTAAGTCAAGGTCAGAATACGGCATATCTGTAGACACATCTGCCACACCTTCATTTCTCTAATATCCACCCCAAACGAATAGCTGGCTGAAACATCCATTACCTCGTGCCCAAGTTCAAGGTCAGAACACGCGTTGAGATAAAAGTGCAAAAAAGGGAATTCAATTCCTTTTAATTCTGGTCTAAATCGGGCCCGTACGGAGCAGATAATTTATGCTTGGGCCGACATGCCAGCGTTTACTGTGAATGCCATCTTTGCGAAAGTTTGGGAAAATGTATTTCAAAGGCGCATTGTCAGCTGTCTTGTGGCTACTCATAGAGATAGAAAGAGGACTAATCCTTGTATTTGTGCCGTTACAGTGTATGTGAAAGCATGGACAGTGCCAGTGAGGCTATCTCCATTTTAAAATAGTCAATTTTATAACTTTTTGTTAGAAAAAAGTGTAAAGTTAATATTAGTGATTTACTGCCACCTGCAGTGCTGGAGTCCTGAGCCAAATATTGTGTGTCATTCATATATTGTGGCCACTAGATGGCTGTGAAAGAAAATTCACTCATGTTTTGAGCATGTCTGCAGTCATGTTTTCAAGATATTGGACTTTCAAGAAGCAAAGTGTCACCGGACAAATCATGCGCTTTCAACTTTTCTGGTTAAAAATGACCTATGTGGCAATTGTTTCTATTACTTAAAACCTCAAACCAACTATAAATTCTAAAAATTCATATACAACATTGAAAGCATTTAATGAGAACTGAAAGGTGTGCAACATAAAAACATTGTCCCATGTACATTGCATAATTTATTAACGGTCCCTTTACTAGCCCCATTGATATATCCAACATCGAGCTAATTTTGCCACAGTCACACACTGGCTGATACTTATTCAGTAAGTTGGCTAGCTTGCTAGCTACTTCCAGACAGAAATGAGAGAACACCTCACTCTGACCAGTTCACTCACCCTGGGCAGAACTGGTTAAGATTAAGATCAATTACATAGACTGACCAGGTGAATCCAGGTAAACGCTATGATACCTTATTGATATCTCCTGTTAAATCCACTTCAATCAATGTAGATGAAGGGGAGGAGACATGTTAAAGGAGGATTTTTAAGCTTTGAGACTATAGAATCATTTTGCCACCATTCAAATTTCCCATAGGGAATTTTAGAAACACTTAAAATAAAGTCTGTGTTTTGTGTAGGTTTGACCTGGCGTGACTTTTTAATAACCATGTAAATCTCTCTTGGGATTTTTTGCTCTATTTAGTCTCATATTCGAAAATGCAATTAGTATTAAAATAGACATCATGCAAGACTACAAATCCCTGCAAGAGTTCCTGCACTACATCTCTAGCTGACATCTTTGCTGGTACAGGTAGAGTCAATTTAAAACTTGCACAAGACAGTTCACATAATTTTCAATTTAAAGAAATGTTGCCAATTTATTCATTACTAAATTTAGCAAACATTAGATAGTTAATCTTACATTTGCTTTGATACTGAGGTCTCGTCCAGATCATCATGGCATATGTAGTTCTTTACGATAGCGACATTAGCAGCTAATTAGCATTTAGCGTTCAGTGCCTTGTTCAAGGTCACAAGACAGGCAAGAAGGTTTTGATACCAACAACCCTCCGGTTGCGAGCTCACCTCTGCCAGATTTTTCCCGACAGCTGTTTTGCCAGAGTGAATGTTCAAATGCTTCTCACGTGTGAAGACACACACAAGAAACACCCACATCAAAGCACATCTCCAAGACACAAATCACATCTTTTCAGTCTCATTTCTTAATGAGGAGAAGGAAAACTGAGGCAAAATCAGCCTGTTCATACCCTCTTTACAGCCATTTACAAACAACAGGCAACCACATTTGTACCTCTATGGCACTGCTCTATAACGCATCTTGGATTGAATCTTGGCAATAATCCACATGATATGAATCACATCTGTTTTAACCAATTACATTACCAAGCACTGCCAAAACATCTACAGCAAAGTCCACAACTTAAATAATTATTAACTTAGGAATGTGCAGCAAACTCTTGTCATGACACAGTCTTCAAGTCAAATGTATTTTTATTTAACTAGGCAAGTCAGTTAAGAACAAATTTCTTATTTACAAGGACGGCCTACCCCACCGGCCAAACCCTCCCCTAACCAGGACGACGCTTTGCCAATTGTGCACCGCCCTATGGGACTCCCGGTCACAGACGGTTATGACACAGCCTGGGAACAAACCAGGGTCTGTATTGACGCCTCTAGCACTGCAGTGCCTTAGACCGCTGCGCCTCTCAGGAGGCCAAATAAGTACAAGTTAGTTGGTGAGTTTGGAATATAATATTCTGTTCATCCTCTATTATAAACAATAAAAGCTCATTTGAATCCAATGTTATATTTAAGTGAGACATTAAAATCTGTTGTGAATGTAATGTTTTTAAAATTGTATAACTGCTTTAATTTGGCTGGACCATGGGAAGGGCACGTACTGCCTTGGCAGCAGCTAATGGGGATTCATAATGAACACAAATACAAAAGGAGAACACAAGCGGTTTGCTTTTTATATACTTTTTCTAGTAGGAATTTAATCAAGAACAACATTTTTACAAGTTTACACTTTCTTCTTTCTTTTTTTCATCTCTTGGGTTTAAATAAATTCACTTGGAGTAATTCAGTCCATAGAAACGTTGTGCGGACATGATTGTTCTGTTTGCATGTTGGTTTAGCGTTGTGACTTTTTGATCACTGCAGAGCCTCCTGGAGTTGGATGAAGTTGCACCTTGATGCTGATCTATGTTCAGTTTTGTGTTTTCCACTTCTAATGATTAAGATCCAGCTTTTGGTAAGTAAGCTGATCGTAGATCTGTGCATTCGTGCAACTTCTCCCCCGAGTTTTTCTCCTGTTGAGGTGATGTGACATGTATACACCATGACAACTATTTAAAAGGGTTAAGGCAATAATACAAAAAGAAAGAAAGTTGAAAAACAATCTAAATGTATAGCTTTCTCACACCGTTGACTAAAAATGCTCAGGTCTTAAGGTGTGGTAAGGAGAATCATTATTCAGTCTTACTTATTTTTGCAGAATCCTCACCTTACACAATATTTACATCCAAACAGAACAGACCCAAACAAAATAAGTAATAGCAGTCATGCAAACATGGCTAATGACGATTTTAATGATGATAAAAAAATGGTAATCTTATCATATCTTCAGTATGTAACCACATTTACACACAGACTTGGAAATAGTTTTAACAGTACTCATTCAATAACAAACCAATCAATATGACAATCTTGGGGGACATACTTGAACATAAGCAACCATTTAAATTGAAGCAGTTTATCTGGCTTAAAATGCACATCAGCCAATTCAAATTGTAGATTGACTTGCACGTGGCAATAACGCTAAATTGTAGCTGGTCCCATCAGATGACACGTCGCTAACCTAACCAGACAATGCTAACCTAACCAGGTGGCAGTGATTATACGCTGGAACAAATTCTTCACCAGTGTCATGACTCTCCTGACAGTGGATCAAAGGACCCATCAGCTAGGCAAACGTTTGAAGATAGCCAGACCCCCTCTCTCCCACAGAAGTGGGGAATGGGGGCTGTAGACATCTTAACTAAAGGTCGACCGATTATGATTTTTCAACGCCGATACCGATTATTGGAGGACCAAAAAAGCCAATACCGATTAATCGGCCAATAAAAAAATAATGTATTTGTAATAATGACAATTACAACAATACTGAATTAACACATCAATAAAATCAATTTAGCCTCAAGTAGATAATGAAACATGTTCAATTTGGTTTAAATAATACAAAAACAAAGTGTTGGAGAAGAACTTAAAAGTGAAATATGTGCTATGTAAGAAAGCTAACGTTTCAGTTCCTTGCTCAGAACATGAGAACCTATGAAAGCTGGTGGTTCCTTTTAACATGAGTCTTCAATATTCCCAGGTAAGAAGTTTTAGGTTGTAGTTATTATAGGACTATTTCCCTCTATACCATTTGTATTTCATTAACCTTTGACTATTGGATGTTCTTACAGGCATTTTAGTATTGCCAGTGTAACAGTATAGCCTCCGTCCCTCTCCTCGCTCTTCCCTGGGCTCGAACCAGCAACACAACGACAACAGCCACCACATTGAAGCAGCGTCACCCATGCAGAGCAAGGGAAACAGCCACCCCAAGGTTCAGAGCGAGTGAAGTTATAAACACTTTTAGCGCACGCTAACTAGCCAGCCATTTCACTTCGGTCACACCAGCCTTATCTCGGGAGTTGATAGGTTTGAAGTCATAAACAGCGCAATGCTTGACGCACAACGAAGAGCTGCTGGCAAAACGCATGAAAGTGCTGTTTGAATGAATGTTTACGCAACTGCTTCTGCTTACCTCCGCTCAGTCAGATACTTAGTTAGATACTTGTATGCTCAGTCAGATTACATGAAACACAGGACACGCTAGATAATATCTAGTAATATCATCAACCATGTGTAGTTAACTAGTGATTATGATTGATTGTTTTTTATAAGATAAGTTTAATGCTAGCTCGCAACTTACCTTGGCTTACTGCATTTGCGTAACAGGCAGTCTCCTTGTGGAGTGCAACAAGAGAGAGGCAGATCGTTGTTGTGTTGGACTAGTTAAGGTTGCAAGATTTGATCCCTCGAGCTGGCAAGGTGAAAATCTGTCTTTCTGCCCCTGAACGAGTTAGTTAACCCACCGTTCCTAGGCCGTCATTGAAAATAAGAATGTGTTCTTAACTGACTTGCCTAGTTAAATAAAGGTCTAAAAAAATATTTGGCAAATCGGCGCCCAAAAATACCGAAAACTTGAAATCGGCCCTAATTAAATCGGACCGAATTAATCGGCCATTCCGATTAATCAGTCGACCTCTAATCTTAACACTGGGTCGTAAACTTAAGCTAGAGGGAACATTCCCTCTCTGCCTTTCAGTATCCACCAAAAGAATGTGCTATGTGTTGAGAGAGACTCTTGCCTCCAAAACATTTTTCAAAAAAAAGGTCAACATTGGAACATTATTCCTGACATCCAAATGTTAAGAATGGTTGGTGGGGATCTAAAGAATAATCATGTCTTATTGTTTATTATTTTGTGATGTCATTAACCTCTCTTGGGTAGGGGCAGTATTTTCACCTCCGGATGAAAATCGCTCCCAAAGTAAACTGCCTGTTACTCAGGTCTAGAAGGTAGGATATGCATATAATAGATTTGGATGTATAACACATATATTTTCGGTATTTTTGAATTTCGCGCTCTGCAATTTCACCGGATGTTGGCCAGGTGGGATGCTACCGTCCCACCTGCCCATAAGAAGTTAAGGATGGTATAACAAAGTAACTAACTCTGAAAGTATATGCATTCTATGTATCAACTTTAGATCCAAATGTTGTATAAAATATATGATTAAATATGCTATCTTCACAAAAGTATTCTCAATGTGATTTTACCCTTCTAAATAATTGTCTTTCATATAAACTTGTGCTCAGTCAGTAACCACGCCCACGTGAGCACTGACATTGTGTCGGCGTGATGGAACGCCCCCTTTTTTACCTGAGGATTAAAGTCTTGGTAACAAAATTTACATTAGACCAAGCAGACGGACGGTGTAAGCCAGACGTCACGAATGGTTAAAACTACAAGACCAGAAAGCATCGGGGTGTGGCTACACGGTTGAAAATGTTGAGACCAGTACATTTCTGGGTTACTAGTGGCGTGTAAAGTGGTCGGGAGCTGAACCCTGAATAATCAACCATTGAGACCAAAAGATGTGAGACCGTGGTCCACATGTTGAAATGGTTAGAAACTCTGAAGCTCTCAACCTCAACACTACAAGGAAAGATAACCTCACCGAGGAGACCAGAAACATTCAGTCTGCATCTGTGCATATAAAAGTGGTCCTAAAACTTTGATTAAAGTCTTGAGGTGGGAAGGAATAATCCCATCTCAGACAATCATTGGTACGTCTGAAGTATCTATTCTAATGAACATTCCAAGACCTGAGAGGCTCTACAACTAAGAAGGACATTGTGACCTCTGGTGTACAACCAGAGCCTTACAACGAGCCACTCTCCATAGACGGGTTGATTGGGTTCAGCAGAGAGAGACGACATCATGGACTGCTAAACGTAAATATGTATATTGCATTTCTTATCCGAATGAGCGGTGGTTCATTTGCAAAGTGTAACTATTCCTTTGAGTGTAGGTTCCAAAGGTACAATAAGTTTGCCTCTCTTTGTCCTTCTCTCTTCCTGACCCCTCCCTTTTATAACCAAGCAGTCATGCTATTGTTAGTCCACCAGGGACCTTGCACCAGGGACCTTGTATTACGTTTCTAATCAATAATCTAGACAGTGTGTTTTTGTATTCTGTGTTATTATTTAGTCAGTTAGTAAATACATCATTTAGTCAATATTTAATGAAGCTGCCAGGTGAGGACTTGTGATGCGTCTGTTTCTCATGAGATCTTTAGTTTCTTGGCAATTTCTCGCATGCATTCATTTCTCAGAACAATAATAGACTGACAAGTTTCAGAAGAAAGTATTTCTTTCTGGCCATTTTCAGCATGTAATCAAACCCACAAATGCTGATGCTCCAGAAACTCAACGAGCCTAAAGACCAGTTTTATTACTTCTTTAAAATCAGCACAACAGTTTTCAGCTGTGCAAACATAATTGCAAAAAGGTTTTCTAATGATCTATTAGCCTTTTAAAATAAAAAATGTGGATTAGCTAACACAACGTGCCATTGGAACACAGGAGTGATGGTTGCTGATAATAGGCCTCTGTACGACTATGTAGATATTCCATAAAAAAATCAGCCATTTCCAGTCATGTACAGCATTAACAATGTCTACACTGTATTTCTGATCAATTTGATGTTATTTTAATGGACAAACAACAAGCTTTTTCTTTCAAAAACAAGGACATTTCCAAACTCTTTAACAGTAGTGTATATTTTCCAAAAGTTTAATTCGGGAGATAGTAACTTGTTAAACAACTTTTCCTGTGGTACCCCAAATTCCTACTGAGTTAGTTGTTACATGATTCATTTAATCAAGTAACAATGAAACATATTTAATTGATTTGATAAATAACAGGCATCACATGAATGATAGTAACATCACTACACCAGTTTATCAAAGATCTTAGACGTTATATCCGCCAATCCAATGGCATTCATTAAAATAGGTCAACCCTGGCCACTAGAGGGATATTTTAAACCTACATTTTCAAAGTTTTCTTTTGGTAACAAAATGTAATGTGCCAATATTGCATTGATGCATCCTTGACTAGGCTACTAGCTATTACTAATGTTAGATGACTGTCAAATAGAAGTAATTCACCATCTGATACTGATCAAGCCAAGTCTTCCTCCATCAACACGGTTGATTCGAGTCCATTGGACTCGCGATACATTTCTGTAAAAGAACTGCAATACTGCCTTCTGTAGGATGATAATGGTAGTGCAACATATACTCCTATTGTTCACTGTACAATGCTCATACTACTCAAGTAAAATAATGAACATGTCAAAGCAGATGATTATAAAAATGCATATACAACATTATAGGACTCCATTTACAATTAAGTAATTAATTTGCATGTTATTGCATGACATAAGTATTTGACACATCAGAAAAGCAGAACTTAATATTTGGTACAGAAACCTTTGCAATTACAGAGATCATACGTTTCCGGTAGTTCTTGACCAGGTTTGCACACACTGCAGCAGGGATTTTGGCCCACTCCTCCATACAGACCTTCTCCAGATCCTTCAGGTTTTGGGGCTGTCGCTGGGCAATACGGACTTTCAGCTCCCTCCAAAGATTTTCTATTGGGTTCAGGTCTGTAGACTGGCTAGGCCATTCCAGGACCTTGAGAGGCTTCTTACGGAGCCACTCCTTAGTTGCCCTGGCTGTGTGTTTCGGATCGTTGTCATGCTGGAAGACCCAGCCACGACCCATCTTCAATGCTCTTACTGATGGAAGGAGGTTGTTGGCCAAGATCTCGCGATACATGGCCCCATCCATCCTCCCCTCAAAACGGTGCAGTCGTCCTGTACCCTTTGCAGAAAAGCATCCCCAAAGAATGATGTTTCCACCTCCATGCTTCACTGTTGGGATGGTGTTCTTGGGGTTGTACTCATCCTTCTTCTTCCTCCAAACACGGCGAGTGGAGTTTAGACCAAAAAGCTATATTTTTGTCTCATCAGACCACATGACCTTCCCCCATTCCTCCTCTGGATAATCCAGATGGTTACTGGTAAACTTCAGACGGGCCTGGACATGCGCTGGCTTGAGCAGGGGGACCTTGCGTGCACTGCAGGATTTTAATCCATGACGGTGTAGTGTGTTACTAATGGTTTTCTTTGAGACTGTGGTCCCAGCTCTCTTCAGGTCATTGACCAGGTCCTGCCGTGTAGTTCTGGGCTGATCCCTCACCTTCCTCATGATCATTGATGCCCCACGAGGTGAGATCTTGCATGGAGCCCCAGACCAAGGGTGATTGACCGTCATCTTGAACTTCTTCCATTTTCTAATAATTGCGCCAACAGTTGTTGCCTTCTCACCAAGCTGCTTGCCTATTGTCCTGTAGCCCATCCCAGCCTTGTGCAGGTCTACAATTTTATCCCTGATGTCCTTACACAGCTCACTGGTCTTGGCCATTGTGGACAGGTTGGAGTCTGTTTGATTGAGTGTGTGGACAGGTCTCTCTTATGCAGGTAACGAGTTCAAACAGGTGCAGTTAATACAGGTAATGAGTGGAGAACAGGAGGGATTCTTAAAGAAAAACGAACAGGTCTGTGAGAGCCGGAATTCTTACTGGTTGGTAGGTGATCAAATACTTATGTCATGCAATAAAATGCAAATTAATTACTTAAAAATCATACAATGTGATTTTCTGGATTTTGTTTTAGATTCCGTCTCTCACAGTTGAAGTGTACCTATGATAAAAATTACAGACCTCTACATGCTTTTTAAGTGGAAAAAGCTGCAAAATCGGCAGTGTATCAAATACTTGTTCCCCCCCACTGTAGGTGTAAACATCCATGTAATATAGCCTATGCAATATGATTATTAGGCAATAGCAGTGGCTGTGTCCAAATACCCATACTAGTGTACTACATACTTAAACTGCATACTATTTACTCATCGTCACATGCTATTTAGCGAGTACCCTTTAGTAAAAAGTATGCAGTATGCCACAACTTAGAAATGGGTCCTGATTGGCTGAGTAGGTGGGGCGGGGTCGAGTGTGGGTGGATTTTTCCAAATTCATGCATTGCATTAACTAGGCTGATAATAGTTGATTTCCAATTTCAATAATTTCTCTAAAATCTGAATAGATTAGGAATGGAATTATAGGCCTACTATCACATTTGATTTATAGTGTATAGCCCATCTATCCTATTTAAAAATGACTGAAGACAGAAACATATAATTTGGTTCCATTTCAACATATTTATTAGTGAAACCAAAGTGCTGTAACATACTGTACATAAATTTAATCAAATAGCCTAGTATATCAAATAGCCTTTGTTAAAATCAAAAAGCTATTGTACAGAAAATGTGGACAGTCGCGTGAATTGCAAATTTAGAACCGCTAGACAGCAAAATAATAAATGAAAGCGCTGATAATTGGGAACGAGATAAGAATGACTGCTAAGGTTTGATCCGTTCATTAAATACAGTGGGGCAAAAAGGTATTTAGTCAGCCACCAATTGTGCAAGTTCTCCCACTTAAAAATATGAGAGAGGCCTGTAATTTTCATCATAGGTACACTTCAACTATGACAGACAAAATGAGAAAAAAAATCCAGAAAATCACATTGTTGTATTTTTAAGGAACTGATTTGCTAATTATGGTGGAAAATAAGTATTTGGTCAATAACAAAAGTTTATCTCAATACTTTGTTTTAAATACCCTTTGTTGGCAATGACAGAGGTCAAACGTTTTCTGTAAGTCTTCACATGGTTTTCACACACTGTTCCTGGTATTTTGGCCCATTCCTCCATGCAGATCTCCTCTAGAGCAGTGATGTTTTGGGGCTGTTGCTGGGCAACACAGACTTTCAACTCCCTCCAAAGATTTTCTATGGGGTTGAGATCTGGAGAATGGTTAGGCCACTCCAGGACCTTGAAATGCTTCTTACGAAGCCACTCCTTCGTTGCCCGGGCGGTGTGTTTGGGATCATTGTCATGCTGAAAGACCCAGCCACGTTTCATCTTCAATGCTCTTGCTGATGGAAGGAGGTTTTCACTCAAAATCTCACGATACATGGCCCCATTCATTCTTTCCTTTACACGGATCAGTCGTCCTGGTCCCTTTGCAGAAAAACAGCCCCAAAGCATGATGTTTCCACCCCCATGCTTCACAGTAGGTATGGTGTTCTTTGGATGCAACTCAGCATTCCCTGTTCTCCAAACACGACGAGTTGAGTTTTTACCGAAAAGTTATATTTTGGTTTCATCTGACCATATGACATTCTCCCAATCTCCTTCTGGATCATCCAAATGCTCTCTAGCAAACTTCAGACGGGCCTGGACATGTACTGGCTTAAGCAGGGGGACACGTCTGGCACTGCAGGATTTGAGTCCCTGGCGGCGTAGTGTGTTACTGATGGTAGGCTTTGTTACTTTGGTCCCAGCTCTCTGCAGGTCATTCACTAGGTCCCCCCGTGTGGTTCTGGGATTTTTGCTCACCATTCTTGTGATCATTTTGACCCCACGGGGTGAGATCTTGCGTGGAGCCCCAGATCGAGGGAGATTATCAGTGGTCTTGTATGTCTTCCTAATAATTGCTGGCACAGTTGATTTCTTCAAACCAAGCTGCTTACCTATTGCAGATTCAGTCTTCCCAGCCTGGTGCAGTTCTACAATTTTGTTTCTGGTGTCCTTTGACAGCTCTTTGGTCTTGGCCATAGTGGAGTTTGGAGTGTGACTGTTTGAGGTTGTGGACAGGTGTCTTTTATACTGATAACAAGTTCAAACAAGTGCCATTAATACAGGTAACGAGTGCAGGACAGAGTAGCCTCTTAAAGAAGAAGATACAGGTCTGTGAGAGCCAGACATCTTGCTTGTTTTTAGGTGACCAAATACCTAATTTCCACCATAACTTGAAAATAAATTCATAAAAAATCCTACAATGTGATTTTCTGGATTTTTTTTCTCATTTTGTCTGTCATAGTTGAAGTGTACCTATGATGAAAATTACAGGCCTCTCTCATCTTTTTAAGTGGGAGAACTGGCACAATTGGTGGCTGACTAAATACTTTTTTTGACCCACTGTAGGTAATGTAGCCTTCAAACCGAAAAACAAAAGGCCTGATTAACATGACATCAATAACGCTGCAACATCCCGAGTCCCCGGTGCTGACACATTCAGAAATCAAAAGATGGTTTTGTATTTTTTTTAAAAGCTCTGACGAAGGCCAAGTAGTCAATACAACTTTACCATGAGAAAACAGAAAGCCACTGTTTCCAAAGATGTAGCCTACGATGCCATACTCATTATCATTTTAAGTAGAGCAAAAACTACTTAGCCTACATTTGAACACTACCTCAGAAGCTTTGAGCATTGTCCCAATTAAATAGCCTAGTTTTGGTACTTGAAGAGAACTACAGCCTATCACCTACCCTTTCCAATGAATTGTTGAATTCTACTACAGTAGATGAAGAGCCAAAATTAGTATAACATCCTGGCATTTAAACCATACACGATTTTGAAATGTCTCATATTAAACGTTTTATTTTTGCATACTGAGAATCCCTCATGCGTATTTGTGTTTTTTCCCATTATTTGTTGATTTCGGTAGCGCATCCTCAAATCTAAATGATCAGCTCTTGTCAAAGCCGAAGTGAGTATGACATCTGTGCATTTAAAATAAATTCAAATGATGAATTATTAAACTGAATTGCCATTAAACTTAATTTTTCGAATATTCAAACGGCCTACTATTTAGGACGCAAGTATGGGTATTCGGGCAAGGCTAAAAGAGGTATCTCTTTATTAAAGTCGTTTTTAATCTTCCTTTTCAAGCAGATGACTACATCCCTTTTCAACACGAACACAATATATGTAAATCTACATTTCAAGGACTAGGCACTTTACACAGAGAGCAGTCACTCAAATACATGTGATTGTTGCTTTAATGATGCTGTTGAACTGTTTGGAACATTTCTAATTACATCAACGATTTTAATTGGCTGATGCAGAACTTGTTCCAGGGTATAATCACTGCCACCTGGTGAGGTTAGCGATCTGTCACTTGCAAGTAAATTGACGACTTCAATTTTTGTGCCGGAGAAACTTTAATTTTAAATGGTTGCTTATCTTCTTAAGTATTGCCCCATGGTTTTCAATGGCAATTGTTTTATCATTATATATATATATATATATATATATATATATATTTTTTTTTTTACAAATATTCACTTTCCAAGTTTCCACATTTCCTTGTGTGTTCCTTTCACAGTTTATATGTTAATTTGTACAGGAGGCCTGGACTGGTGTGATTGGGATTGTGAGGTGGTTTATAATGTTCACAAAGCATTCTATCAGAAACAAGACACCCAGTGCAAATTAAGACCAACAACAAAATAAAAAAACATAGATATTGTGGTTGGTTCAAAGGGTACCATTTTGTAAATGCCATACAACCATCAAGTTAGTGTGACTTTGACATTTTCAATGAATACATTTAAAAACCTTTCTTCTGCAAAGTTTGTGCTGATTGTTTATTCATCATGCAGTTGCAATGTATCTGCGAGGCGGGTGTTTTTTTGACAATTGACAATAGCGCTGTGTTTTTTACACTGCTAAAATGTGCATCTCGTTATAGCGCAAAGACAGGGAAAGTCCACATCCATGACAAACAAAGCTTCATGTATACTCCTTGTAGAACCTAAAAGACATCAGGGACATCAGTGCCCATATGAAATGCTGTAGATTGGCTCTCTAGGAAAAGACAACACATCCATTGTACCACCATACAGCAGGGCTGACCTCAGATCAGGTGGGATAAACACATCGTGTGCTCAATCTGGATTTGGCACTAACACATGATGACGACAATAATGATATTGGATAGGAATTTTTATGCCGCTTTTCAAAGAGCTCAAAAAGCTTTCTATTCTTTCTGGGTCTTATTCAGTAAAAACCAAACAGAAGAAAATAGACCAAAAAGGGGAGGTACTACCGGAATTTGTTCAATAAGAAACGCACATTTTCACTTCAAAACATTTTCTGTTGCAAAATGGTTTGCTACAGGATAGTTGACTACCTCACAGCAGTGTCATCGGTCCTGCCTAACCAATAACATACCCTCAAGCTCCTGGACAACCTATTGTGTGCCTCCTAGCCCCGCCCAACCTATTACATATTGCTCTGATTGCTTTGACAGTGAGCACTGGAAATACGGGAGGACACGAAGTCAGGGAGAAGAAGAGAAAAGAGGAGAGAGGAAGATGGGATCTAAAGGGATCTACAATGAGCAGACATATGAAAAATAAAGAGAGGTTGTGAAGAAAGAGAGTACAGAGTGACAGTGTTGGAGGCTAGGTAAGAAGGAGAAAGGTGGGAGAATGAGAGGGAAGAGAGGGACACTGTTACACCGGGTGAATAGTAGGGATGGGGGGAAAAAAATATATCGATATACTGTAGTAGAGCAGGGCTGTCCAACCCCGTTCCAGCAGAGCTACCCTACTGTAGGCTTTCGCTTCAACCCCAGTTGTAACTAACCTTATTCAGCTTATCAACCAGCAAATTATTAGAATCAGGTGCGCTACATTAGGTTTGAGGTGAAAACCTACAGGACGGCAGCTCTCCAGAAGCAGAGTTGGAGATCCATGCGGTAGAGTATTGAAGTATTATTTTTACGATTTATAGCTTGGTCTCAATGTTCTTTTTAAATGGTGATCCAACATGTTTTTAGCACTTTAGTTTCCATGACTGATCAAAACTTGTTTTGTCATGGCTCTTTCTTGTCCCTCTGGAGCAGACAACGTCGCATTGAATCGCAATACATACAGAATCGTGATACATACAGTATAAAATCACAATGCATATGGAATCACAATACATATCGAATCTGCACTTAAGTATCATGATAATATCGTACCGTAAGGTCCCTGGCATTCCCCATCCCTAGTGAATACATAGAAAAAGGGAGAGAGGGCGGGGGGGATGAGAAAAGAGAAAAAGAGCTTCTGACTAGCAGAAAGAGGGCCATACTTCTCAACCTTAATAAGCCCCACTCTCTCCTCTCTATTCTCCAAATCTGAATACCCCACCTTCAAATACCGATTTCATTACCTCCCGGCCGTGTATATTCCCCCAAGCAGACACTGCGACAGCTGTCAAGGAACTCCACTGGACGTTTTGCAAACTGGAAACCGCATATCCCCCGGCCACATTTATTGTAGCTGTGTTCCTTTAATAAAGGAAATCTGAAGAAAACACTACTAAAGTTCTATCAACACATCTTCTGTGCTACTCACTTAGTTGAGTACTGTTGAACATTCCTATTCCCCCTCTCTCCCTTCGGCAAATCAGATCACACCTCAATTTTGCTCTTCCCCTCCTATAGGCAGAAACTTAAATGGGAACCACCCATGGTAACAAAGGTTCAACATTGGTCTGACCAATTTGAATCTATACTTCAATATTGTTTAAATCACGCGGACTGAAAAATGTTCCGGGTTGCCTCTGAGAATAGTAAAACTGTATACACTGACTTGGTGAGTTCATCATGAAGTGCATGTTGTTCCCACTATGACGATTAGAACTTATCCAAACCAAAAAACGTGGATAGATGGAAGCATTCATGCAAAACTGAAAGTGCGAACAACCGCATTTAACCACGGCAAGGTGACTGGGAACATGGACTTGTATAAACAGACCAGCTATGACCCCGTAAGGTTATCAAAGATGCAAAACAACGTTACATGGAGAAAGTGGAGTCGCAATTCAACAGCTTAGACATGAGATGTATGTGGGAGGGACTCCAGACAATCACAGATTATAAAAGGGAAAGCCAGCCACGTCGCAGACACCGACACCTCACTCCCGGACAAGCTAAACACCTTCTTTTCCCACTTCGAGGAAAACACAAGGACTGTGTGCTCTCGTTCTCTGTGACCGACGTGAGTAAGACATTTAAGTGTGTTAACCCTCGCAAGGCTGCCGGCCCAAATGGCATCCCTAGCCGCGTGTGCAGACCAGCTGGCTAAAGTGTTTACGGACATATTCAATCTCTCTATCCCCATCTGTTGTCCCACTTGCTTCGCCAACAATGATGAGACGGCCTAAAGGGAGAAGGTGAGGGCCCTGGCGTACTGGTGCCAGAAAAATAACCTCCCGCTTAACGTAATCGCAGGGCTCTTCAGAGGGTGGTGCGATCAGGCCAACGCATCACCGGGGGCACACTGCCTGTCACCCAGGACATCTACAGCACCCGGTGTCACAGGAAGGCCAATAAGATCATCAAGGGCCATACAAGCCACAGCCTGTTCACCCCGCTGCCATCCAGAAGGCGTAGACAGTAAAGGTTCATCAAAGCTGGGGCCCAGTGACTGAAAAATAGCTTCTACCTTCAGGCTGTCAGAATGTTAAATAGTCACCTCCACCCAGTATCCTGAACCTTATTCCTTATTTCTAACTATACAGAGAGTGCTCTGGCGTGGATCTGAGTGAGTAATGTTTGGTCTGATGCTATTTTGAAAGCCAAGAAGAAGAAAAATTAAAAATAAAGTACATTATAATGATATATTCTCCCAAGTGGGTGTGACACCTACTCCCATTGCCTGCTGCACTGCTGCTTGGATTCCAGCTGACAATCTGTTCACTGTCTGTCCTGGCTTGTCTCCCCCTGTCTGGTACAGGTACCCCCACCACACTCCCCCCTCTCCCGAGCTTTCGCTCACCTCCAGTACACACGCACTGTTGGGGTGAGTGACTCTGAACTTACAATGGCTAGCCCCAAGTCGCTATTTTGCTATTTGCCTCATGATTCATGAATTTGTTGACTATGAACTTTCCTGTTTACCCAACCGTTGGACAGACTTGGGACTCTGGCTCTATTGGCTACACAGACTTTTAGCCTCCAAATCTATTCTAACCACCTCTCGCCGGCTTTGTATTCATGTTACCTGATGAAATTGCTATACAATATGATCTTGTTACCATCTAATGCACATTCAAATGTCATAAATCAACACTGCAGAGCTCTCCCTGTCCTCTGCCATGTCTTGATTGTATTACTGTTGATGATATCTGGAAATGTGCATGTACACCCTGGCCTATCTACTGTTGTTAGCCCCAATTCTGACTTGTGCTCTGATATCTGCGTCACTGATTTCTGATATCGTAAAAGCCTGGCTTTTCTGCACGTTAACACTAGAAGCTCATTACCTAAAATGGATAAATTGAAAGTGTGGGTTCACAGTTCAATCCAGATGTGTTGTTCATTACTGAGACGTGGTTAAGGAAGAGTGTTTTGAATACTGATATTAACATTTCTGGTTATAACCTTTTTCGGCAAAACAGATCTACCAAAGGTGGGGAAGTGGCAATCTTTACCAAGGATCACCTTCAGTGCTCAGTTGTCTCCACCAAGTCTGTCCCCAAACAATTGCTTACTTTAAAGAGCAGTTCTCTCTTTGTGGGTCTAATCCCAAGAAGTTCTGGAAAACAAACCCTCCTCCTCACAGCTGCCCATGTCCCTTAATGTTGATGATGTGGTTGTTATTGACAAGAAGCACATGGCTGAGCTCTTTAATCACCCCTTCATAAGTCAGGATTCCGATTTGACTCAGCCATGACTCCTTGCCCGTCAAAAAAAGTTCCCCATCTCCCACCCCTTCCAATGCGACTAGCCCCAATGCTCCTCCCCCCCCCCCCCCCCCCCCCGACCCGCTACAAAGTTTCTCCCTGCAGGCGCTCACTGAGTCCGAAGTGCAAAAGGAGCTCCTTAAACTTGATCCTAAAAAACATCTGGGTCAGATGGTTTATATCCTTTCCTCTTCAAGGTTGCTGCCCCTATCATCGCCAAGCCTATCTCTGACCTTTTTAACATGTCTCTCCTCTCTGGGGAGGCAGCCACGGTCCGTCCTTTATTTAAAGGGGGAGATCAACCTGATCCTGTCTGTTTTAGGCCTATTTCTATTTTGTCCTGTTTATCAAAAGTGTTGGAAAAACTTGTCAATAATCAACGGACTAGATTTCTTGATGTCTATAGTATTCTCTTTGGTATGCGATCTGGTTTCCGCTCAGGTTATGGATCTGTCACTCAAACCTTAAAGGTCCTAAATTATGTCACCATTTCCCTTGATTCTAAGCAATGTTGTGCTGCTATTTTATTGACTTGGCCAAAGCTGTTGATACAGAAGACAATTCCATTCTTGCGGGCCGGCTAAGGAGTATTGGTGTTTCTGAGGGATCTTTGGCCTGGTTTGCTAACTACCTCTTTCAAAGAGTGCAGTGTATAAAGTCAGAACATCTGCTGTCTCAGCCACTGCCTGTCACCAAGGGAGTACTCCAAGGCTCGATCCTAGGTCCCACGCTCTTCTCAATTTACATCAACAACATAGCTCAGGCAGTAGGAATCTCTCTCATCCATTTATATGCAGATGATAGTCTTGTACTCAGCTGGCTACTTCCCAGATTTTGTGTTAAATGCTCTACAACAAAGCTTTCTTAGTGTCCAACAAGTTTTCTCTGGCCTTAACCTTGTTCTGAACACCTGCAAAACAAAGGTCATGTGGTGTGGTTAGAAGAATGCCCCTCTCCCCACAGGTGTGATTACTACCTCTGAGGGTTTAGAGCTTGAGTTAGTCACCTCATACAAATACTTGGGAGTATGGCTAGATGGTACACTGTCCTTCTCTCAGCACATATCAAAGTTGCAGGCTAAAGTTAAATCTAGACTTGGTGTCCTCTATCATAATCGCTCCTCTTTCACCCCAGCTGCCAAACTAACCATTTCAGATTACCAATTTACCCACACTAGATTAGAGACTTAATTTATAGATCAGCAGGTAAGGGTGCTCTCCAGTGGCTAGATGTTCTTTACCATTCAGCCATCAGATTTGCCACCAATGCTCCTTATAGGACACATCACTGCACTCTATACTCCTCTGTAAACTGGTAATCTCTGTATACCCTTCACAAGACCCACTGGTTGATGCTTAAACTGGACAGTTGTATCTGTTCATTCAAAGAACATGGACATGGACATGGACACTTGCTGACAGTTGTGGCTGCTTTTCGTGATGTATTGCTGTCTCTAACTTCTTGCCCTTTGTGCTGTTGTCTGTGTCCAATAATGTTTGTACCATGTTTAGTGCTGCTACCATGTTGTGTTGTTGTCATGTTGTGATGCTACCGTGCTATGTTGTTGTCTTAGGTCTCTCTTTGTAGTGTTTATCGATAGCCTAGCATAGCATTATGCCTAGCTAGCAGCAGGCAGCTTGGTCACGAAAATCAGAAAAGCAATCAAATTAAATTGTTTACCTTTGATGAGCTTCGGATGTTTTCACTCACGAGACTCCCAGTTAGACAGCAAATGTTCATTTTGTCCCATAAAGATTATTTTTATAGCCGAAACACCTCCGTTTGTACTTCACGTTTGGTTGAGAAATCCACCGGAAACTGCGGTCACGACAACGCCGAAAAATATTCCAAATTAGATCCATAATATCGACAGAAACATGGCAAACGTTTTTTATAATCAATCCTCAAGGTGTTTTTCAAATATCTATTCGATAATATATCAACCGGGACAGGTGGCTTCTTAGTAGGAAAGAGAGAAACAATGGCCGCATTTGTCTTTTACGCACAAAACACTCTGAGAGCCTCCAGCTGACCACTGACGCAATGTTGTCGTTCAGGCTCATTTTTCAAAATAAAAGCCTGAAACTATGGTTTGTGACACTAGACACATTAGCTAAGTCATAGAAAAAGGAATATTGTTGATATCTCATTCACTGCTCAATAGGGACGTATAGGAACGCAGAGCTTTCTAAATAAGAGTCCCTTCCTGATTGGATTTTTCTCAGGCTTTTGCCTGCAATATCAGTTCTGTTATACTCACAGACAATATTTTTGCAGTTTTGGAAACTTTAGAGTGTTGTCTATCCTAAGCTGTCAAGTATATGCATATTCTAGCATCTTGTCCTGACAAAATAGCCCGTTTACTTTGGGAAAAAAGAAAGAAAATAGTGCCCCCTAGTTTCAAGAGGTTAACTGACTTGCCTAGTGAAAGAAAGGTTCGATTAAAAAGTAAAAAAAGTATATACTGGATTTTAGTCAAGGCTCATCCTATATAACTACTACCTGTTCTATTCATATACGGTCTATAATGTCTAAATACACCACTATATACATTTATATTCCAGACTCTGACCTTGATATTTCTTACTTTCTTTCTTTCAATTTTTGGTGGGATTTGTGTGTATTACTTTGTATTGTTAGGTTTTACTTCACTGTTGGAGCTAGAAACATAAAGCATTTCACTGCACCTGTGATAACATCTGCAAAATATGTGTATGCGACCAATAAAATTGGATTTGATTTGAGATAAATTCTGTGGGAAAATATTGCTTTGGTAGCCCCTCGATGTAAAAAACACAGCCGTTTCTGTTTTCTTCCTACAAATGTGGCTATATTGTGATCCATTTAAGCTACAAAATATTATGATCCCATCAAACGATTCTCAGGAACACGCATGTGTCTTCTGTCTCCTTCTATATGTTACACAGGACTCATTAGACAAGACCAGGCACTAATATAGACCAGGGGGAAAAGAGCATCATCAACAATGATGCTCTTTTCTACACAGAAGATGATTGCCTGATGATCTTTTGTACTTCCCAACACATTTCTGATGCATTTCCGTCACTTCAAACCATACTTCCTTCACATTGAAATACTGTCAAGAGTACAGTCAGACTAATTTCTAATAGACTGTCATAGCCCCAATTAAAAAACACTGTCCCTTGATTATACATTTTTTACATGGTGGGGTCGTGTGCCAAAAAAGTTTTGGAATCTCTGGTATACACACACTCACACACACAAACATACAGGACACACACGTATAAGGGTGCAAGTAGGGGGGAAACGGTTATATGTAGGTTGGTCTTGTCCTGTAGTTGTTAAGCAGACACAAACTCCATCTCTCCGTCTGTCAGCAATACATTGTGACTTTAAGATCCAGTGTGAACGCACAGCTCTAGCCACTTCCCTAACCCAGGCAGAGTGTGTGTGTGTGTGTGTGTGTGTGTGTGTGTGTGTGTGCATACGTATGTGTGTGTTTGTGTGCATGTGTGGTAAAAGGTCCAAAGGTAGGGTCTTCAAACAGTATGACCAGTCTAGGATCGGCGGAATGGAACGATTGGAGTGGAGGAGAGGAGTACGGCATCCGAAAGAGGAGTGCTTAGTTGTTCTGAAGGCAGTCCAGCTCCACCGAGCAACACACACTTCCATTCTGACCACGGCAACGATAAATACGGGGAACATGAAGAAGAAAAAAAAAGACGGGTAGTTAGTTCCATTCTGTTTGTGCATGTTTGCTTATGTTACCATGTGTGAGTGATGCAAGGTGAGGTTAGGGCCGGGATTCAATAAACGTTAAAAGGTCATTTACACTATAGAACCGATATGCTGCATTACCATGAATGCGATCTCTGCGAACATCAGGGGAAATGCCTTGTGTAACCTTTATTTAACTAGGCAAGTCAGTTATTAAGAACAAATTGTTATTTACAATGACGGCCTACCCCGGCCATAACCTGGATGACGCTGGGCCAATTGTGCGCCACCCTATGGGACTCCCAATCATGGCCGAATGTGAAACAGCCTGGATTTTGAACCAGGGACTGTAGTGTCACCTCTTGCATTGAGATGCAATGCCTCCGACCACTGTACCATTATTCTCTGTATAGTGTATAATGTGCCTTGCATTGAATCCCGGCCTAGGTTAGGGATGCCTGCTTTGTTCTTTCAGGTGACACAGCTGTGTGTGTTTGTATTCCTGTAAATATGCAGGCAAGGGTGGCACATACAGGGTGGTTCTGGCATTGTTTGTGTGTCTAAAGGCTGTGTCTGTATGACACTAGGTATGACACAATATCAGCAGAACCTGTACAATACAATGCATTCGGAAAATATTCAGACCACTTGACTTTTCCCACATTATTTTACGTTACAGCCTTATTCTAAAATGTATTAAATAGTTTTTTTCCTCATCAATTTACACACAATACCCCTTAATGACAAAGTGAAAAAAATAAAAACCTTATTTACATAGGTATTCAGAACCTTTCCTATGAGACTCGAAATTGAACTCAGGTGCATCCTGTTTCCATTGATCATCCTTGATATGCTTCTACAACTTGATTGGAATCCACCTATGGTGCATTGAATTGATTGGACATGATTTGGAAAAGCACACACCTCTTGATATAAGATCCCACAGTTGACAGTGCATGTCAGAGCAAAAACCAAGCCATGAGGTCAAAGTAATTGAGCTCCGAGACAGGATTGTGTTGAGGCACAGATCTGGGGAAGGGTACCAAAAACTGTCTGCAGCATTGAATGTCCCCAAGAACACAGTTGCCTCCATCTTTTTTAAATCAAAGAAGTTTGGAACCAGCAAGACTCTGCCTAGAGCTGGTCACTTGGCCAAACTGAGCAATTGGGGGAGAAGGGCCTTTGTTCGGGAAGTGACCAAGAACTTGATGGTCACTCTGACAGAGCTCCAGAGTTCCTTCCAGAAGGACAACCATCTTTGCAGCACCCCACCGATCAGGCCTTTATGGTGGAGTGGCCAGATGGAAGCTACTCCTCAGTAAGGCAGATGACAGCCCGCTTGGAGTTTGCCAAAAGGCACCTGAAGGACTCTCCGACCGTGAATGCCAAGTGTCACATCTGGAGGAAACCTGCTGCCATCCCTACGTGATGCGCGGTGGTGGCAGCATCATGCTGTTGAGATGTTTTTCAGCGGTAGGGACTGGGATGCTAGTCAGGATCAAGGGAAAGATGAATGGAGCAAAGTACAAAGAAATTCTTGATGAAAACCTGCTCCAGAGCGCTCAGGACCTCAGACTGGGGCGAAGGTTCACCTTCCAACAGGCCAACGACCCTAAGCACACAGGCAAGACAATGCAGGAGTGGCTCCGGGACAAGTCTCTGAATGCCCTTGAGTAACATCTCTGGAGAGACCTGAAAATGGCTGTGCAGCGACGTTCCCTATCCAACCTTACAGGTGTGATAAGCTTGTAGCGTCACACCCAAGAAGACTAAAGGCTGAAATCACTGCCAAAGGTGCTTCAACAAGGTACTTAGTAAAGGGTCTGAATACTTATGTAAATGTGATATTTCCGTTTTTTATTTTAAATAAATGTGTTTTTGCTTTGTCACCTGTTTTTGATTTGTCCCTATGGGGTATTGTATGCAGATTGATGATGAAAAACCTATTTAATCAATTTTAGAAAAAGGCTGTAACGTAACAAAAGGTGGACAAAGTCAATGGGTCTGAATACTTTCTGAATATACTGTACTTTGCATTTGCAGGAGGTGCAGTGAAAGCTTGCCATTCACTGTGTGCGTGTCAGTGTGTGTGTATGTACATATGTTTGTGTGTTTTTACGTGCTCCTGTGTGTGTATGTGTTCTGTGTGTGTGTCTGTGTCAGGTAAGATATGAGTTGTTGCTGTTACCTTGCACTTGCAGGTGGTGCAGGGTGACCCTGGCATGGGCCACGTGGCACTACTGAGGCGGGTGATGCCAGCAGGGTCCTGGCAGGTCTGCCTGATGTCGTTGACAATATTGTCTGCCAGGCAGGGGTCAGTGACGCAGTGCGGGCAACATTCGCCCTCCACCAAGGCAGAGTATTTGCACGCCAACACTGGACATGCCAGGGGCCAGCAGTCCACCTTTCCCTCCTACAGAAATATAGAGAGATAAGGCGAGAGGGATTGGTGGAGAATAGAAGCAAAACAAGGGATGAAAATAAGAGTTTGGAAAAGTCCATAAGCGCTGGACACTGAGATGACTAATATGGGGTATTGTAAGACCATATTGAAAGATAAAGCTAGGAGTAGAGAGACAAGTGTCTAAGCAGCTCTCTAATGTGAATCACCTGATGGCTGACATAGTGGGATCAGTACTATGGCTTTGATCACCGACATACACTACCGTTCCAAAGTTAATCGAACCCACAAATGCTGATGCTCCAGATACTCAACTAGTCTAAAGAAGGACAGTTTTATTGCTTCTTTAAATCAGCACAACAGTTTTCAGCTGTACTAACATAATTGCAAAAGGGTTTTCTAATGATCAATTAGCCTTTTAAAATTCTAAACTTGGATTAGCTAACACAACGTGCCATTGAAACACAGGAGTGATAGCTGCTGGTAATGGGACTCTGTACGCCTATGTAGATATTCCATAAAAAATCTGCCGTTTCCAGCTGCAATAGTCATTTACACATTAACAACGTCTACACTGTATTTCTGATCAATTTGATGTTATTTTAATGGACAATTTTTTAAACATTTTCTTTCAAAAACAAGTACAATTCTAAGTGACCCCAAACTTTTGAACGGTAGTGTATACTTACTAATATGTCCAATATACCATGGCTAAGGGCTGTTCTTATGCACGACACAACGCCATATACCACAAATCTAAGAGATGCCTTATTGCTATTATAAACTGGTTACTAAAGTAATTAGAGCATTTAAAATAAATGTTTTGTCAAAGCTGTGGTAACCAGTTTATAATAGCAATTTGGCACCTCAGAGATTTGTGGTATATACCCCTGTCAGCCAATCAGCATTCACGGCTCGAATCACCCAGTTTATAATATCAGTTTAATATCACAGGCTCACACTGTAAATTCTCTATCTCTCTTGGTGTGAATCACTTGAAGGTTTTGCCATAGGCTACAGTAGTGGCACCTGTGTCTAAGGCCTTAGAATGTCTTTCTTCCTTTCTGATGACACCTAAAGGCTGCCTGGGCCAATTAGAGTGATTGTCGGTGCCATGCTGATCCTGGGATTTGTGTTTCCACGGCAGCACCGTTTAGCTAATTGCACAGCTGTCAGAGCCCGCTAATTACCAGCTCCACCAGAGTAAGGTCATGCACCTCGCACATGCACACACAAAGACGTCACACACATTTACAAACGCAGGTGCACACAGAGACACACTGCCAAGGCCACAACATTTTTTAATTGTATTTCATAACAAGATGGTATCATCTGCTTCTTCACAGCCTGTCTCATTAGCATGCAAGGATCTGCTTTGTTTCCTGATAGGGAATTAGCTAGGTGCTGCTCGTGAAAGACACGCAATCAAGATCAGAGGAGACACACACATCCTCTTCATCCATGTTGCACAGGTGTAAAAAGTGCGTGTCTGTGAACAAGAATGTGTGTGTTTTGTACAATAAAGTACACAAGAAGCATGCAAGTGAGTGTATGTGCAGGTCTATGTGTCTGTATGTGCATTCAAGCATGTGTATATGCATGCAAACGCGAGTGTGTGTGTGTGTACATACCAGGCAGCGGCACTGCTGGCAACTGTAGATCCAGGAGTCTCTGCTGCGGTACAGTATGTGTCCACTCTGGTGCAGACATTGGCTGGACTTTCTGGAGTCACACTCAGGACAGCAGAACAGGTCTGTCTCGGGGTCCGCACAATGACACTCTCTCCTCATGCAGAAGGTGCGCCCATCCTGGGGACAAGGCAAATGCATAGGAATTCAAAGAAATGTCAAGGCCATGGCCAGGGATGGTCCAGCAGCCTAAGCCGCTGACTCCTTATCACGTACTATGTGCCGCTACGAGAATGGGTTCGAATCAGACCCCCCCCCCCCCCCCCCCCCCCCCCCCAAAAAAAAATTTGTTCCACAAGCAAATAACCCTCAATCCCAGCACAGCTGGAACTTTGAGGCCTTTCTTCCAAAATGCCAATTAACTACTAACATCAGGACAGTGAGTGTTTTTTCCAGTTTTATTACTGCCATTTTAATATTTTGCTTGAATGCACATAAAAACACAGACACACATACACAGACACACATATGCCTCCTACCCTACCTAGCTATCTACAGTCTTATCTAAACAGTTACACTCACTCCTCCAACAGAAGGTATAACCATCCTGTCAGAAAGGGACATTGATAAGGCTACAGCCTACCTACAGAAAGGCTACAGTAACGGCAACGTACAGTGTCTACATTAAAGAAGAAAATACACTATATTGAGCAAGGCCATTACTAACAATACTGACTTCAATTTGTCATTGACATTTTGAGAGGAGTGTTTTTACGGGGTTAGGGTTTTGTATTGGATGCCTGGTCAAGGCCATTGGTGTAACTGTTTCCACAGAGATTCCAGGCTCTCGACCAGTGAAAACTTTATGATCCATTTTACTGGCCACACTGAGCCCTTGCTAGCTTGGCAATGAGCACAATAATGGAGATATAAAAACCCTATATAAAAGGGTACATAAAATGAACTCGCATAATGAGTAGCCAATATCTTATTGGCGCGTATTGTCTCGCTACAGTAGCCAGTATCTCTCATGGTGCTAATATCCAAGAGCTTTATTAGCATTAGCCTTTTAATGTTATGGCTATGGATATGAGAGGCATCACTCATTTTGCTCGGGTGGTTGACTAATGCCATGTAATATCATTCACATTGTCTGCATTGTAGCAATGCTTTGGAATAGCCTTCAAATTAGGAATTTTACAGCAAATGCTGCATTGTTTTATTTACCAAGTAAATGCTAAGTTTGTAATGTTAAAAATGCATAGCTTTCAATAACTCAAACAACCTCCAATTCAATACAGAATAATACATTTTGGGGCAACCACCCTAAAAAACACCCTTGCTAGGATTTGAAAAAGTCCCACTCTCTATCTGAGAAACCGCTGAAGTTTGACTGGAGTCCCTCTGTGTGTAGCCCTAAGGTTAAATTGCATAATCTTTCAATTGAATATACTTTTATTTGGCTTGACATTATTCTCACCGCCGTGCATAAGCCATCCAGAAGAAAATTCCAATCAATACGAGATTCTTACCGGCCGGGTTTCCAATGTAAGGTTTTCATGCTCATGGCTATAGGGATTGACTGCTAAGCTGCAAGCATGTTCACCTTTTTCCCAATGAGATTGATAACAATGCAAGATTGTAAACAATGGGAGCTACAAATATATACTTTGATTGGCTAATGGTACGCTTATACTTAATACTAAAGCCTGACAAGTTTCCTGAAGAGTCCATCGTTAGCATTAGCATGGACTATTCTGATGAAAAAGGTGATTGGATTTAGAAACTAAAATGTTTGATTATATTCCATGATATTCCTAAAATAAATGTGTTGACTGAATATTAGCAAGTGATGTCTGCTAAATAATCAAGTTGATGGCGAAGTCATATACAGTGGGGCAAAAAAGTATTTAGTCAGCCACCAAATGTGCAAGTTCTCCCACTTAAAAAGATGAGAGGCCTGTAATTTTCATCATATGTACACTTCTACTATGACAGACAAAATGAGAAAAGAAAATCCAGAAAATCACATTGTAGGATTTTTTATGAATTTATTTGAAATTATGGTGGAAAATAAGTATTTGGTCACCTACAAACAAGCAAGATTTCTGGCTCTCACAGACCTGTAACTTCTTCTTTAAGAGGCTCCTCTGTCCTCCACTCGTTACCTGTATTAATGGCACCTGTTTGAACTTGTTATCAGTATAAAATACACCTGTCCACAACCTCAAATAGTCACACTCCAAACTCCACTATGGCCAAGACCAAAGAGCTGTCAAAGGACACCAGAAACAAAATTGTAGACCTGCACCAGGCTGGGAAGACTGAATCTGCAATAGGTAAGCGGCTTGGTTTGAAGAAATCAACTGTGGGAGCAATTATTAGGAAATGGAAGACATACAAGACCACTGATAATCTCCCTCGATCTGGGGCTCCATGCAAGATCTCACCCCGTGGGTTCAAAATGATCACAAGAACGGTGAGCAAAAATCCCAGAACCACACGGGGGGACCTAGTGAATGACCTGCAGAGAGCTGGGACCAAAGTAACAAAGCCTACCATCAGTAACACACTACGCCGCCAGGGACTCAAATCCTGCAGTGCCAGACGTGTCCCCGTGCTTAAGCCAGTACATGTCCAGGCCCATCTGAAGTTTGCTAGAGAGCATTTGGATGATCCAGAAGAAGATTGGGAGAATGTCATATGGTCAGATGAAACCAAAATATAACTTTTTGGTAAAAACTCAACTCGTCGTGTTTGGAGGACAAATAATGCTGAGTTGCATCCAAAGAACATCATACCTACTGTGAAGCATGGGGGTGGAAACATCATGCTTTGGGGCTGTTTTTCTGCAAAAGGGACCAGGACGACTGATCCGTGTAAAGGAAAGAATGAATGGGGCCATGTATCGTGAGATTTTGAGTGAAAACCTCCTTCCATCAGCAAGGGCATTGAAGATGAAACGTGGCTGGGTCTTTCAGCATGACAATGATCCCAAACACACCGCCCGGGCAACGAAGGAGTGGCTTCGTAAGAAGCATTTCAAGGTCCTGGAGTGGCCTAGCCAGTCTCCAGATCTCAACCCCATAGAAAATCTTTGGAGGGAGTTGAACGTCCGTGTTGCCCAGCAACAGCCCCAAAACATCACTGCTCTAGAGGAGATCTGCATGGAGAAATGGGCCAAAATACCAGCAACAGTGTGTGAAAACCTTACAGAAAACGTTTGACCTCTGTCATTGCCAACAAAGGGTATATAACAAAGTATTGAGAAAAACTTTTGTTATTGACCAAATACTTATTTTCCACCATAATTTGCAAATAAATTCATAAAAAATCCTACAATGTGATTATCTGGATTTTTCTTCTCATTTTGTCTGTCATAGTTGAAGTGTACCTATGATGAAAATTACAGGCCTCTCTCATCTTTTTAAGTGGGAGAACTTGCACAATTGGTGGCTGACTAAATACTTTTTTGCCCCACTGTATGTGTGTCTGATGGCAGTGTATTCCAGACGTGGGAAGCTCTCACAGAGAAAGCAGATTTACTAAAGGTACTTTTCCTTAAGGGAACGATACAGTCACCTCTCATGGCAGACCTTGTGGATCTGCTGCCATATGTTTGGGTTTTCTGTTTAACAAAAATACTGAGTGGAGGGGGAGCCAGGCCATTTAGGATCTTGAATATAAGACGTGTCGGTGTATTGCACGGGATTTTCCCAACTCAGGAGCTCATGCTTTCTGAGGATGTAACAGTGATGATGGCTATTGGGCTTCCTATCAAGTACTTTGAGAGCCTATTTGTAGACAAACTGAATACGTTTTAATGTTGTACAGCAAGCATGGGCCCAACTAGTCAAGCAGGGGAGTATCATAGATTTGAAGTACAGTTTTGCTTCCTCTGTAGTCAAACAATTTTGTATAAATCGGAAATTAGCTAGGTTGAACTTGCTTATTTGAATTACCTTTATCACATGCTTTTTAAAAGAGAGGTTGGAATCAAGTATGATGTTTTATGAATGCAAAATGCAGCCTACCAAAGCACAATAAAAAATAAAAAAATACCAACGGTATTACGGGTCATATCTTTTAAACTGTAGCCAAAGGGCTAGAATCAATCCATTTTCTCTGAGGAAAAAAGGAGACGAAGCTACATACGCTACATACAGTGCATTGCAAAAGTATTCATTCCTCTTGGTGTTTTATCTATTTTGTTGCATTACAACCTGTCATTTAAATTGATTTTTATTCTGGATTTCATGTAATGGACATAAACAAAATAGTCCAAATTGGTGAAGTGAAATTTAAAAAATAACTTGTTTCAAAAAATTCAAAAAACATTTAAACTGAAAAGTGGTGCATGCATATGTATTCACCCCTTTCGCTTTGAAGCCCCTAAATAAGATCTGGTGCAACCAATTACCTTCAGCAGTTACATAATTAGTTAAGTAAAGTCCACCTGTGGGCAAACTAAGTGTCACATGATCTCAGTATTTATACACCTGTTCTGAAAGGCCCCAGAGTCTGCAACACCACTAAGCAAGAGACACAACCAAGCAGGTGTCACCATGAAGACCAAGAAGCTCTCCAAACAGGTCAGGGACAAAGTTGTGGGGAAGTACAGATCAGGGTTGAGTTATAAAAAAATATCAGAAACTTTTAACATCCCATGGAGCACCATTAAATCCATTATTAAAAAATTGAAATAATATGGCACCACAACAAACCTGCCAAGAGAGGACCGCCAACCGAAACTCATGGACCAGGCAAGGAAGGCATTAATCATAGACGCAACAAAGAGCCCAAAGATAAGCCTGAAGGAGCTGCAAAGCTCCACAGCGGATATTGTAGTATCTGTCCATAGGAACGCTTTAAGTTGTACACTTCACAGAGCTGGGCTTCACGGAAGACTGTCCAGAAAAAAAGCCATCGCTTAACCTTTCTGATCTCCCCATCCCGGATCCGGGTTCGTGAATACAGACTCAAGCTCATTACCATAACGCAACGTTAACTATTCATGAAAATCGCAAATGAAATGAAATAAATATGCTAGCTCTCAAGCTTAGCCTTTTGTTAACAACACTGTCATCTCAGATTTTCAAAATATGCTTCTCAACCATTGCAAAACAAGCATTTGTGTAACAGTATTGATGGCTAACGTAGCATTTAGCATTAGCATTCAGCTGGCAACATTTACACAAAAAAACAGAAAAGCATTCAAAAAAATCATTTACCTTTGAAGAACTTCAGATGTTTTCAATGAGGAGACTCTCAGATAGCAAATGTTCAGTTTTTCCTGAAAGATTATTTGTTTAGGACAAATCGCTCCGTTTTCTGCGTCACGTTTAGCTATGAAAAAACCCCTGTATCCAGGATTGTGTAAATCTATCAGCAAGCTCATTAGCATAACACAACGTTAACTATTTATGAAAATCGCAAATGAAATGAAATAAATATGCCATCTCTCAAGCTTAGCCTTTTGTAAACAACACTGTCATCTCAGATTTTCAAAATATGCTTCTCAACCATAGGAAAACAATAATTTGTGTAAAAGTAGCTAGCTAGAGTTAGCATTTCGCGTTAGCATTTAGCGTTAGCATCCAGCACGCAACATTAACAAAAACATAAAAGCCTTCAAATAAAATCATTTACCTTTGAAGAACTTCTGATGTTTTCAATGAGGATACTCTCAGTTAGATAGCAGATGCTCAGTTTTTCCAAAAAGATTCCTTGTGTATTAGAAATAGCTCCGTTTTATACATCACATTTGGCTACCAAAAAAAATCGATAAATTCAGTCCTCAAAACGCAAACTTTTTTCCAAATTAACTCCATAATATCGACTGAAAACATGGCAAACGTTGTTTAGAATCAATCATCAAGGTGTTTTTCACATATCTCTTCATTGATACATCGTTCTTGGACACATGCTTTCTCCCCTGAATCAAATGGTAAAGTAGAAGCAGCTGGCAATTGCGCACCGAATTCGACGCAGGACACCAGGCGGACACTTGGAAAATGTAGTCTCTTATGGTCAATCTTCCAATGATATGCCTACAAATACGTCACAATGCTGCTAAGACCTTGGGCGAACGACAGAAAGTGTAGGCTCATTCGTTGCGCAATCACAGCCATATAAGGAGAGAATGGAAAACAGAGCTTCAGAAATTCTGCTAATTCCTGGGTGATGCATCATCTTGGTTTCGCCTGTAGAATGAGTTCTGGGGCACTTACAGACAAAATCTTTGCAGATTCTGAAACTTCAGAGTGTTTTCTTTCCAAAACTGTCAAGAATATGCATAGTCGAGCATCTTTTCGTGACAAAATATCGCGCTTAAAACGGGAACGTTTTTTATCCAAAAATGAAATAGCGCCCCTAGAGCTCTAACAGGTTAACTTCTTGAATATAGGGGGCCCTATTTTAATTTTTGGATTAAAAACGTTCCCGTTTTAAACAAGATATTTTGTCACGAAAAGATGCTCGACTATGCATAGAATTGACAGCTTTGGAAAGAAAACACTCTGACGTTTCAAAAACTGCAAAGATATTGTCTGTGAGTGCCACAGAACTGATGTTACAGAAAGAAAAAAAACAGATAAATATCCAATCAGGAAGTGCCGCATTTTTTGAAACCACCTCATGCCAATGACTCCTTATATGGCTGTGAATGGGCCACGAATGAGCTTAGGCTTTCTGTCGCTTCCCCAAGGTGTTGACAGCATTGTGACGTATTTGTAGGCATATCATTGGAAGATTGACCATAAGAGACTACCAGGTGGTCGCTTGGTGTCCTCCGTCGCAATTATTGCGTAATCTCCAGCTGCAGTATTTTTCCGTTTGCTTCTGATGAGAAGCCAACTGCCACCACTGATAGATTATCGAATAGATATGTGAAAAACACCTTGAGGATTGATTCTAAACAACGTTTGCCATGTTTCTGTCGGTATTATGGAGCTAATTTGACTGCATTTTCCGGCCTTTTTCTTTGCCAAACGTGATGAACAAAATGGAGCTATTTCGTCTACACAAATAATATTTTTGAAAAAAATAAACATTTGCTATCTAACTAAGAGTGTCGTCATTGAAAACATCCGAAGTTCTTCAAAGGTAAATGATTTTATTTGAATGCTTTTCTTGTTTTTGTGAAAATGTTGCCTGCTGAATGCTAGGCTTAATGCTATGCTAGGCTATCAATAGTTTTACACAAATGCTTGTGTAGCTTTGGTTGAAAAGCATATTTTGAAAATCTGAGATGACAGTGTTGTTAACAAAAGGCTAAGTTTGTGTTTGAATATATTTATTTCATTTCATTTGCGATTTTCATGAATAGGAAACATTGCGTTATGGTAATGAGCTTGAGGCAATGATTACGCTCCCGGATACGGGATTGCTCGTCGCTAGAGGTTAAAGAAAGAAATAAGCAAACACGTTTGGTGTTCGCCAAAAGGCAAGTGGGAGACTCTGCAAACACATGTTAGAAAGTATTCTGGTCAGATGAGACTAAAATTGAGCTTTTTGGCCATTAAGGAAAACATTATGTCTGACGCAAATCCAACACCTCTCATCACTCTGAGAAGACCATCCCACAGTGAAGCATGGTGGTGGCAGCATCATGCTGTGGGGATGTTTTTCATCGACAGGGACTGGGAAACAGGTCAGAATTGAAGGAATGATGAATGGCACTAAATACAGGGAAATTCTTGAGGGAAACCTGTTTCAGTCTTCCAGAGATTTGAGACTGGGACGAAGGTTCACCTTCCAGCAGGACAATGACCCTAAGCATACTGCTAAAGTAACACTTGAGTGGTTTAAAGGGAAACATGTCTTGGAATGACCTAGTCAAAGCCCAGACCTCAATCCAATTGAGAATCTGTGGTATGACTTAAAGATAGCTGTACACCAGCGGAACCCATCCAACTTGAAGGAGCTGGAGCAGTTTTGCCTTGAAGATTGGGCAAAATATCCCAGTGGCTAGATGTGCCAGGCTTATAGAGACATACCCCAAGAGACTTGAAGCTGTAATTGCTGCAAAAGGTGGCTCTACAAAGTATTGCCTTTGGGTGGTTGAATAGTTATGCACGCTCAAGTTCTGTTTTTTTGTTTTATTTCTTGTTTGGTTCACAATAAAAAATATTTAGCATCTTCAAAGTGGTTGGCATGTTGTGTAAATCAAATGATACAACCCCCACCAAAAAAACATTTTCAATTCCAGGTTGTAAGGCAACAAAATAGGGAAAATTCCAAGGGAGTGAACACTTTCGCAAGCCACTGTAACCTGTATATGAAAGTCAGTGTGAAAAGTGGGAAGGTTGAGCGAGACTACAAATTCAACGGCAGACTCTTGTTCTATAGCCTTCTCAAAGGAGAGAAAAACATACCGTAGCTAGACTGTTGTTTTAATATTAAACTAAATTCTGCTATTGTTTTTAATTTCATAAAGCAGCTTACGTTTCTTAACCAGGCAAAGGGTAGCTAACTTAAAGGCTGGTGGTGACTGGTTAGCTAAGGTGAAGCAAGAATCGCTGAGCGGAGTTAGTCTGCCCAAACTCATTGTTTGCGCCTGGTTGATGTAGGCTGTGTTTGCTCGGTGGGAGGTGTCCTGCCCACTGTTCAAAATAACTGTGCTGCAGCATATGTGCTGCTTAGATTAATTGTCCTTATCACTGAAAACCTCTCACTCTCCTAATTATTGTACAGTCCTTTAAGTTTATTATTATTATGTTTTATTATTTGTTGTTGTAAATGTATAGTTTTTTTCTGGGTCTATTTAGTCTGTTATATGCTTGTCTATTGCCACTGAAAAATAGGTGTTTCACAATTTTTGTACACGAAATTAACACTGTAATTGAGGCTGCAGTGCATGCGCTTTTTGATCCTACAGTTACAATTAACAACAATTCAGAATATTAAGTAGCAGCCTACCTGTTGGCTTTTGAAGCCTATCTGTTTCCTTTACCTTTTCATTCCATCATTTTAATTCCATCTTCAATTGATTAGATACCTCCTAACCTTTGCCACACACAGAGGCTCTATGACTATAGCCTATTGCCTGACAACGACAACAAGCTACATGCGCCACTCTCGTGAAAAGCAAGAGCAGCAGCATAAATAGTACAATTTCCATCTCTCTCTCTACTGCAGCGGTCGGTCCCATTCAGTTCTGTATGTGTCCTTCCAGACAAGTCAGTTACAATTACGCATACCGGAGACTCATGACTGTCAGATCAAACCCAGACCGATGACATTATTTTGAATTCTGAATCTGGATCTGCTCGTGAACCTCTACAGTGCACGCCTCCCAACTGAACTGGGACCTGCTAAACCAGGGATGTCACACTCATTTTGGAATTGTTTATGCATCGAACAGCCCCCGTGATATGCAGCTTTTCAGGGAAGCTAGAAACCATTATACACAGGCAGTTAGAAAAGCCAAGGCTAGCTTTTTCAAGCAGAAATTTGCTTCCTGCAACACTAACTCAAAAAAGTTCTGGGACACTGTAAAGTCCATGGAAAATAAGAACACCTCCTCCCAGCTGCCCACTGCACTGAAGATAGGAAACACTGTCACCACTAATAAATCCACTATAATTGAGAATTTCAATAAGCCTTTTTCTACGGCTGGCCATGCTTTCCACCTGGCTACCCCTACTCCGGTCAACAGCACTGCACCCCACACAGCAACTCGCCCAAGCCTTCCCCATTTCTCCTTCTCCCAAATCCAGTCAGCTGATGTTCTGAAAGAGCTACAAAATCTGGACCCCTACAAATCAGCCGGGCTAGACAATCTGGACCCTTTCTTTCTAAGATTATCTGCCGAAATTGTTGCCACCCCGATTACTAGTCTATTCAACCTCTCTTTCGTGTCGTCTGAGATTCCCAAAGATTGGAAAGCAGCTGCAGTCATCCGCCTCTTCAAAGGGGGGGGACACTCTTGACCCAAACTGCTACAGACCTATATCTATCCTACCCTGCCTTTCTAAGGTCTTCGAAAGCCAGCCACCATGCTTCTACACCTGCATTGCTTGCTGTTTGGGGTTTCTGTACAGCACTGAGATATCAGCTGATGTAAGAAGGGCTATATACATACATTTGATTTGATTTGATTACCAATCATTTCGAATCTCACCATACCCTTTCTGCTATGCAATCTGGTTTCAGAGCTGGTCATGGGTGCACCTCAGCCATGCCCAAGGTCCTAAACGATATCTTAACCGCCATTGATACGAAACATTACTGTGCAGCCGTATTCATTGATCCGGCCAAGGCTTTCAACTCTGTCAATCACCACATCCTCATCGGCAGACTCGACAGCCTTGGTTTCTCAAATGATTGCCTCGCCTGGTTCACCAACTACTTCTCTGATAGAGTTCAGTGTGTCAAATCGGAGGGTCTGTTGTCCGGACCTCTGGCAGTCTCTATGGGTGTGCCACAGGGTTAAATTCTTGGACCGACTCTCCTCTTTATACATCAATGATGTCGCTCTTGCTGCTGGTGAGTCTCTGATCCACCTCTATGCAGACACCATTCTGTATACTTCTGGCCCTTCTTTGGACAGTATGTTAACAACCCTCCAGGCAAGCTTCAATGCCATACAACTCTCCTTCCGTGGCCTCCAATTGCTCTTAAATAAAAGTAAAACTAAATGCATGCTCTTCAACCGATCGCTGCCTGCACCTGCCCGCCTGTCCAACATCACTACTCTGGACGGCTCTGACTTAGAATACGTGGACAACTACAAATACCTAGGTGTCTGGTTAGACTGTAAACTCTCCTTCCAGACTCACATCAAACATCTCCAATCCAAAGTTAAATCTAGAATTGGCTTCCTATTTCGCAACAAAGCATCCTTCACTCATGCTGCCAAACATACCCTTGTAAAACTGACCATCCTACCAATCCTCGACTTCGGCGATGTCATTTGCAAAATAGCCTCCTATACCCTACTCAACAAATTGGATGCAGTCTATCACAGTGCCATCCATTTTGTCACCAAAGCCCCATATACTACCCACCATTGCGACCTGTACACTCTCATTGGCTGGCCCTCGCTTCATACTCGTCGCCAAACCCACTGGCTCCATGTCATCTACAAGACCCTGCTAGGTAAAGTCCCCCCTTATCTCAGCTCGCTGGTCACCATAGCATCACCCACCTGTAGCATGCGCTCCAGCAGGTATATCTCTCTGGTCACCCCCAAAACCAATTATTTCTCTGGCCACCTCTCCTTCCAGTTCTCTGCTGCCAATGACTGGAGCGAACTACAAAAATCTCTGAAACTGGAAACACTTATCTCCCTCACTATTTTTAAGCACCAGCTGTCAGAGCAGCTCACAGATTACTGCACCTGTACATAGCCCACCTATAATTTAGCCCAAACAACTACCTCTTTCCCTACTGTATTTATTTTATTTATTTATTTTGCTCCTTTGCACCCCATTATTTTTATTTCTACTTTGCACATTCTTCTACTGCAAATCTACCATTCCAGTGTTTTACTTGCTATATTGTATTTACTTTGCCACCATTGCCTTTTTTTGCCTTTACCTCCCTTATCTCACCTCATTTGCTCACATTGTATATAGACTTGTTTATACTGTATTATTGACTGTATGTTTGTTTTACTCCATGTGTAACTCTGTGTCGTTGTATGCATCGAACTGCTATGCTTTATCTTGGCCAGGTTGCAATTGTAAATGAGAACTTGTTCTCAACTTGCCTACCTGGTTAAATAAAGGTGAAATAAAATAAATAAAATAAAAAATGCTTCCTGACGGTCTAGCTTTAGTTTTTGCACTGACTGTTAGCAAGCTGGACAGAGGAAAGACACTGTAAATGTAGGTATATCTTAATTTCTACTCAGTTCCAATTTGATTTGAGTCATTTTCATGTCGATTAAGATTTGCCCCCCCTCCCCCCAAAACAAAAAAAACAGCCCATATGTTTGACACCCCTAAAGTCATACAGTGAGCAATGATACAATTATATTCAGCAGCAAGACCAGGAACCAGCAGGGAGTTTGAGTGTATGTGTGTGTGTGTGACAGAGTAGAAGAGTGTGTTGTTCTCTGTGTTCATTCTCTGTCTAGACTTTGAAGTAGGTGTGTGTGATGTTACAGCGGGAACTGAGATGTGAGTGTGTGTGCAGATAGTCGTTTCATGTATGTGTCGTTCTGTATTTTCTTGCTTTGTTCCTGTTTACTAGGTAGTAACCACTAACAAAGTAGTTGTGAGGTGGAGATGTGTGTAAGTCAGAAAAGCTATATCTTGTGTGTGTGCGTGTACACCCATACGTTTGTCTGTGTGAAGTGTCAGTGAAGTGTCAGTGTGAGTGCATTCTTGGATGAGGTGTAGGTGTGGTGTGTGTGTGTTAGTCTTACATTGCAGGAGCAGAGGTAGCAGAATGTGATTGTGTGTGTGTTTGCCCTACCTTGCAGGTGCAGAGGGAGCAGTGGTCCAGGCTGTGGTTCCACTTCTGTCCGTTGTGTTTGAGGCCCTCCTCGTAAAGACAGTCTCCACTGCAGGCCGGTCCAGATGTGCACATACAATCAAAACTACCTGGAAGGTTCACACACACACTGTCGTTCCAGCAGGTGTGTGTCTGCGTGGCACACTCGTCAATGTCTGAAACAGAGAATAGCTGCTTTACCTATCAAAAACAAGAATGTGTGGCTTTCTTTGTGATGCCATTTTCCCCTCTCCATACTCCAGTTTAGTCTAGAGGGATGGGGGTGGTGGTGGGGGGGGGGGAATATTCCTTTAAAAATCAGCCGTTTCCAGCTACAATAGTCATTTAGAACATTAACAATGTCTACACTATAGTTATGATCAATTTGAGAGTAGTAGCAACGTGGGGGGGGGGGGGGGGGGGGCTGTAATGGCTTGGGGGTAGATGCTGTTTGCCATGCGGTAGCAGAGAGAACAGTCTATGACTTGGGTGACAATTTTATGGCCTTTCCTCTGGATGGCAGGAAGCTTGGCCCCAGTGATGTACTGGGCCGTACGCATTACCATCTGTAGCGCCTTACGGTCGGATGCCAAGCAGTTGCCATACCAAGCAGCGATGCAACCCGTCAGGATGCTCTCGATGGTGCAGTTGTTAAATGCACCAGAATCTGCAAAACCACTAAGCAAGGGGCACCACCAAGCAGGTGGCACCATGAAGACCAAGGAACTCTCAAAACAGGTCAGGGACAACGTTGTGGAGAATTACAGATCAGGGTTGAGTTATATAAAAAAAGATCAAACTTTGAACATCCCACAGAGCACCATTAAATCCATTATTAAAATATGGAAAGAATATGGCACCACAACAAACCTGCCAAGAGGGAGCCGCCAACCGAAACTCATGGACCAGGCAAGGAGAGCATTAATCAGAGATGTAAAAAAGAGACCAAAGATAACCCTGAAGGAGCTGCAAAGCTCCACAGTGGAGATTGGAGTATCTGTCCATTAGGACCGCTTTAAGTTGTACACTTCACAGAGCTGGGTCTCACGGAAGAGTGGCCAGAAAAAAAGCCATTACTTAAAGACAGAAATAAGCAAACACGTTTGGTGTTCGCCAAAAGGCATGTGGGAGACTCCCCAAACATATGGAAGAAGGTACTCTGGTCAGATGAGACTAAAATGTAGCTTTTTGGCCATTAAGGAAAACATTATGTCTGACGCAAATCCAACACCTCATCACACCGAGACACCATCCCACAGTGAAGCATGCATCATGCTGTGGGGATGTTTTTTTATCGTCAGGGACTGGGAAACAGGTCAGAATTGAAGGAATGATGAATGGCGCTAAATACAGGGAAATTCTTGAGGGAAACCTGTTTCAGGCTTCCAGAGATTTGAGACTGGGACGGAGGTTCACCTTCCAGCAGGACAATGCCCCTAAGCATACTGCTAAAGCAACACTCGAGTGGTTTAAAGGGAAACATTTAAATGTCTTAGAATGGCCTAGTCCAAGCCCAGACTTCAATCCAATTGAGAATCTGTGGTATGACTTAAAGATTGCTGTACACCAACGGAACCCATCCAACTCGAAGGCGCTGGAGCAGTTTTGCCTTGAAGAATGGGCAAAAAATCCCAGTGGATAGATGCGCCAAGCTTATAGAGACATACCCCAAGAGACTTGCAGCTGGAATTGCTGCAAAAGGTGGCTCTACAAAGTATTTACTTTTGGAGGGGGGGGGGGGGGGGGGTGTGAATAGTTATGCACGCTCAAGTTCAGTTTTTTTGTCTTATGTCTTTGTTTCACAATAAAACATATTTTGCAAGTGGTAGGCATGTTGTGTAAATCAAATGATACAACCCCCCCAAAATCCATTCTATTTCCAGGTTGTAAGGCAACAAAATACCAAGGGGGGTGAACACTTTCGCAAGCCACTGTACATTTTTTATTATAGATAGTGATGTTACCCTGTGTATTCCTGACCATTGTATCTCTGCATGATTGATGCATCGCTACATCCTGACTTAATTGGAGAAATCATGCTCTTCTGACAGTAACAGAGATTGGAATCACATGTAATGCACTAAACAGTATTTGATATTGATTTATATATACATTCATGTTGTATGTTGTATTCTCATTGATTGTTAGTCCGTGTCTACTATTTATATATGTTTTATTATTGCTGTTCTCATGATGTGCAAATCAAATTCCATTCATTCATTCATTTATTCAGACTACATAACAAAAGACTGCAACATGCAGCACAAAAGAAATCTGCATAGCCATGCTAACAGCCCCCTCCCCCTCCCCTGTAATGTGTGACAGTTTTTATCCCAAGCAATTTACAGCTTTACCAACTGAGCTACAGAAGACCAAGATGGACAGGAGCAGTAGAGATGGAGACAACCAACAGAGGTGGAATATAATGACTGCATACTAACCGATGCAGGAACTCCCGTCGATCAGGTAGGAGCCATTGTCATGGAAACCGTTCCTGCACTCACAGTGGTACCAGCCCGGCAGATTGACACAGCGGGAGTGAATGTGGCACTGGATCAGGACCTCCGCACACTCATCAATGTCTGGTGGAAACACAGTATATCTGATGGCATCAACATGATCTTTTCACAAAGATCATATGAATTACTTAATCTATATGTAATTATAGAACATTTGCACTTAAGGTAATCCCAACTGTCTCCTGATTGTTAGAATCAGTGGCGAGCTGTCAATCAGGGTAGGTGGAGCAGAGCCCCACATGTTTTGAACCCCATCTGTTTAGCTAACAACATTTGAATACATTTTTGGGGGGGCGGTTGCCTGTTTTGCATGTTATTGTGACATTTATACGTGTCACATATCAGTTTGCAAACAATGTAAAACATTTAAAAAATGTAGTTAATAAATCTGCATACAAACATCTTTTTTGCTTTCTTGAGTATGGCATCTCCAAAATGCACCATAGTTTAATGCTTTCTGTAGTCGTGGGGCAGCCAGCGGGAAATACGGAACGTAGGGGGTGGTAATGTTCTCTAGTTGCACCATGATTGGCTCAGTGTTCTGTCACTTATGGGGACACATCACAGCAAAATCTACAGGGAGAGCTCGGAAATTCAAGCCCCTAGGGTGCTACCATAGATTTACATTCAGTGGAGTGGTTGTGTGGTCCAAGTCTGTGTTTAAGGGTCTCTTTATCCTTTTAAGCTTGGAAATCATTCACTTGCAACACCATGGGACAGAAAAGTTTGAATACAGTACATTGGCCATGCTGTCAATTCAGCATGACTTCTGCAGCGTTCAAAACAACTGGAAACTTGAAACTGGGAATTCTCAGACTTCAGTGAGTTCAAGACAACTGGGAACTCAGGAAAAAAACGAGCTCCTACTGGAAAAACTCGGAATTCCAAGTTGGGAACTCGTGCCTCTTTCTAGAGCTCCGACCTGAAGATCACTGACATGATTTAACCTTGTTTTTTCCCCGAGTTCACAGTTGTCTTGAAAACACCATAAATCTATAGAATGCCAGACGTTGATGACACAATTTGCCCACAAGAAGGGCCACAGCGCCACCTTCCTGTTCAAGTGAGCACAGCACAACAAGGTAAGTCCAAAAATGTGTAATATGCCAGGGAGATATAATTACTTTCTTAGCTACAGTATGTATACCTGTGTGTATGTTGTGTAGTAAGCTGTTATTAGCCCATATGCCTCACCTTAATAATTTGGTCCGTTTCCTCCTCATAACGTAGTCTACTGTTCTGACTTGGTGGTGCGCATGTAGCCTATAGACTGTTTTGGAGAAATGTAATCTTTGAATATTGTAAGAGCTTTCATTGTCTGCTTATATGACTCCTTTATTTCTCCTACGGTTCTGACTTGGTGTACAGGGAGAATACTATAATAATGGCCCATTTTCTGAATTCTGTCGCTGTACATTTCAAAAGTGCAAAACAAATTGTTCTATCGACTACATCCTTCCTAGCTCGCTCATTAATGTCTTAATCAAAATTACGGATTGCCTTTTATCCACTCTTCGTTCCCTTATGCCATCATTTGAACATCTCAATTGTCAGTAGAAACCACATTTGTTTCAGCAAGTCAGCCATGTTTTTTTTTAAAAGCAGTAAATGAGACTGAATTAACTGTTTCACTGCCAGGCAAGGCTCCGATGATAGCCATTTGTAGCGGTTGTAAAGTAAGCTCTGCTTTTGGAACTTTATGTAGGCCCTAACAGTTTTGGGCACCGTTTGTCACCGTCATAGTGAAATTAATGTATTGTTTAGTGTTGTGTAGTGGCTTTGCTGGTGTCACGTGTGCTCCCTCTCCGGCCTCGAGGTCACCAGGCTGCTCGTTATGGCGCACACCTGTCACCATGGTTACGTGCACCTGCGAGTCATCAGACTCACCTGGACTCCATTTCCCTGATTACCTTCCCTATATATATATGTCACTCCCTTTGGTTCCTTCCCCAGGTGTTATTGTTTCTGTTTCGTGCCTGTGCCTTGTTTGTGTTTCTTGTTCTGTATTATGTTTCGCTTATTTATTTTTGTGAACCGCTACAGGCTTTCATGCCTCAGCCATATCACCAGGCTCCCCTTCCTCAGCCGGCTCGTCAGGTTACATGTCTTCGTCGGATCGCCAGGCTCCCCTGCATCCACCGGCTCGTCAGGCTCTCGTGCCTCAGCTGGATCGCCAGGCTCCCCTGCCTCAGCCGGTCTGTCAAGTTCCCGCGTCACAGCCGGCGACAGGTTCCCGCACATCAGCAGGGGTGACTGGTCCGATCCTGATCACCGGGATCGTCCCTTAGGTTGGCGTCCTGCGGTTGGAGCCGAACCCACCGGGGAGGGGGTACTGTCATGTATGCTCTCTCTCAGCGCTCTACGTCGCCATGCTACTGCATCTCTGCAGGATTGACAAGTTTCCCACGCCTCTGCAGAGGGGTTCGGTCCGCTTATGTTCCACGGGATCGTCATATGGTTGGAGTTCTGCAGCTGGAGCCGCGCGTTGGGGAGGGGGGTACTGTCACGTGTGCTCCCTCTCCGGCCTCTAGGTCACCAGGCTGCTCGTTATGGCGCACACCTGTCACCATCATTACGTGCACCTGCGCGTCAGACTCACCTGGACTCCATCATTTCCCTGATTACCTTCCCTATATATATGTCACTCCCTTTGGTTCCTTCCCCATGCATTATTGTTTCTGTTCCTGTCTGTGCATTGTTCGTATTATGTTTCGTTCATTAAATTATTCGCTCCCTGAACTTGCTTCCTGACTCTTAACACACCATTTTTTGTTTGTTTGTCCCACCAAGATTTACATGCTAAAAGGTTACAATACATGTGTACTACTGGATTATTAATGTATGTATATCATCAAATAATTGTCTAAAATAAAAATAAATGAATTTTAAAAGAATCTCATAGTTTCTGTAGGGAACCACACAGTGCTTATGCTAGCTAGACCCATCTCTGCTGTGAGTGTGTACAGGGTTGAGAATGACTGGCTCGAAACATGCATATCTCCTGTCCTTTAGCCTATCGGATTTCCTGTTATCTACCTATTGCCTGATCTCCTGGACTACGTTACGAGCCTTTTCCCTGCCTGTACTGTTGCCCTTTTGGACCACTTGTGTATGACCTTCTGCCTGCTCCTGGACCCAGCTACCTGCCTCCTCCTGTGGTCCTTTGCAATAAACACCTGCTGCGCCTGTCACGTCTGCTCCCGCTCTTCCCTTCCCCTGGCGCTTGAGGGGGCCAGATTACCTTGCATCACACGCTCCTGCCATCCATCACTCACACCTGCCCTCCCTCGTCACTCGCATCAGCGCTATTGGATTCACCTGGACTCGTCACATGTTCTTTTCCTCACCTATATTTGTCTGTTCCCTTGCTCTGTTCCCCGCTGCTGCATTGTAATGTTTTTGTCTTTTGAATTTGTTTCTGACGCTGTTCCTGTCTCGTCTCTGTCCGTTATAATTAAATGTTTTACTCCTCGTACCTGCTTCGTCTCTCCAGTGTCATTCCGTGTGACAGTGCCCTGCACTTGAAACCAGGTCTGTCTCCCCTCATGTTCATTACATTGCCAGGGATGTAGTGCTGCTGTAGTGTGGTGGAGCTCCCTCACTTTTTTCAATTTGAGAATACACGGAGCTGTTAAAAATATTTATGGAAAATGAATTCTGATAAATTCTAAATGTAATTACAACAAACATTCCATGAAAATGATAGAATGACAAACTTAATAAATATGTAGGCTATAGCCAAGGTAAATAGTGGGTTCTTCCTTGTCTTAGGTCTCTCTCTCTGGCAGTGGTGTGACGAGGCTTGTCGGTCAGAAGCTTGACCACTTTGAGCGGGCCAAATCTGACATAAGAAGAGCCACAGACAGAACTCTATCAGGGGTTGCTAAAACGGCTGTCCTCAAAACAGTTTGTTATGGACTTGGGGCTCATGTAGGCCTATGACACACTTGAACTCGCCCTACTAGTGCTAAGTTTACAGAAATGTACCGCCTGCTCTGGTCATGCTGATCAAAACCCTTTTTTGTGCTGCCTAACCAATGCTGTGCTGTGTGGGCCTACATTGGTAGTTCAGGAGGAGAGTCAAATTATTGTTTTGTTGTTAAGGCCTAGTCCAAAAAATGCAATATCTTTCCTGCAGACTAGCCTATGTTCTGAGAGCAGGAAGATGAGAAGGAAGATGGAAGATGAGAAGGAGTACCTGAGGTCAACTTTGATAGCTTGCTACTACTATTCTGAACAAAAATATAAACGCAACATGTAAAGTCTTGGTCCCATGTTTCATGAGCTGAAATAAAAGATCCCAGAAATGTTCCATATGCACAAAAAGCTTATATTATTTCTCTCAAATGTTGTGCACAAATGTGTTACCATCCCCTGTTAGTGAGAATTTCTCTTCAATTATCCCTCCACCTGACAGGTGTGGCATATCAAAAAGCTGATTAAACAGCATGATTATTACACAGGTGCACTTTGTTCTGGGGACAATACAAGGCCACTCTTAAATGTGCAGTTTTGTCACAGATGTCTCAAATTTTGAGGGAGCATGCAACTGGCATGCTGACTGCAGGACTGTCCACCAAAGCTGTAGCCAGAGAATTGGATGTTAATTTCTCTACCATAAGCTGTCTCCAATTTCATTTCAGAGAATTTGGCAGTACGTTCAACCAGCCTCACAACCGCAAACCACATGTAATCATGCCAGCCCAGGACCTCCACATCCGGCTTCATCACCTGCTGGATTGTCTGAAACTGAGCAGTATTTTTGTCTATAATAAAGACCCTTTGTGGTAAAAAAAAAACCAACTATGCCCTCCCTATGGGGTGGGCCTATGCCCTCCCAGGCCTACCCATGGTTGTGACCCTGCCCAGTCATGTGAAATCCATAGATTAGGTCCTAATGAATTTCTTTCAATTGACTGATTTACTTATACGAACAGTAACATTGACATTTTTGCATGTTGTGTTTATACAACCTTCTATAGCTGAGGGAGGGAAACATTACTTTATTTGGGAAGTAATCTAATTCTGTCACTATCAATTGACTAAGCTATTCACTTTCTGTAAAATAGATGTTTAAACCCAGACAGCTTTTAAGGAAACACTTACTCTCATTGGGTTAAGGAAGAAGAGTAGCCAGCAGTTAAAGCTTACATTTTTCTGTGTCGTTTGGTCTACCGTCTGTCATGTAAAGGTAGGCCTAACTTTTGAAAGTACCATGCTCAGATTCCTAATCATGTCTCAGATTAAATTATTTTCAAACAGGGACAGAAGCTAGGATATGCATATAATTGGTAGATTTGGATAGAAAACACTCTAAAGTTTCCAAAACTGTTAAAATAATGTCTGTGAGTATAACAGAACTGATATGGCAGGCGAAAACCTGAGAAAAATCCATCCAGGAAGTGGAATTATTTTAATGTGGCTGTTTTTAAACTCAATGTCTATAGATAATATAATGGGTTAGGAATCAGATTACAGTTCCTATGGAGTCCACTAGATGTCAGTCTTTAGACAGTTTCAGGCTTTTATTTCGAAAAACGACAAGTAAACAGCCATTTTGGTCAGAGGAACTTTGTTATTTTTGTTATTTTTCATTTCTATTGAAAAATTATTGATTATAAAAACAATAAACAACCTGAGTATTAATTACAAACATCGTTTGACATGTTTCGATAAACTTTACCGGTACTTTTATTATGTATTCATCTGCCTGCTGTGAACTCCTTGGAGCCATGGGATTTCTGAACAAAATTTAGTTTTTGGGACATAAAGAGGGACTTTATCAAACAAAACAAACATTTACTGTGTAACTGGGAGTCTAGTGAGTGCAACCATATGAAGATCAAAGGTTAGTGCTGCATTTTATCGCTATTTCAGACTTTCGTGACTCCTCTATCTGGCTGGAAAATAATTGTATACTTTTGTGAGCTGGGCAATTTCACCGGATGTTGGCCAGGTCTCTAAGAGCTTTGAACACCAGGATTGTACAATATTTGCCCATTATTCTTATTTAAACTCGTCAAACTCTATCAAGTCGGTTGTTGATCATTGCTAGACAGCCATTTAAGTCTTGCTATAGATTATCAAGACAATTTAAGTCAACACTGTTACTAGGCCAGTGGCTTTTGGAAAGCAGACTGAACCAGGTTTTCCTCTAGGAATTTGCCTGTGCTTAGCTCTATTCTGTTTATTTTCATCCTAAAAATAAATACATAGTCCCTGCCGATCACGAGCATATCCATAACATGATGCAGCCACAACCATGCTTGAAAATATGAAGAGTGGTGCTCAGTGATGTGTTGGATTGGGTCGGCTGGGTAGCCCCGTGGTTAGAGCGTTGGACTTGTAACCGGAAGGTTGCAAGTTCAAATCCCAGAGCTGACAAGGTACAAATCTGTCGTTCTGCCCCTGAACAGGCAGTTAACCCACTGTTCCTAGGCCGTCATTGAAAATAAGATAAATAAATACATTTGCCCTAAACATAATGCTTTGTATTCAGGACAAAGATTTAATTTCTTAGTCAATGTTTTTGCAATATTACTTTAGTGCCTTATTTCAAACATGATCCATGTTTTGGAATATTTTGATTCTGTAAAGACTACCTTCTTTTCACTTTTCCATTTAGGTTAGTATTGTGGAGTAACTACAATGTGATTGATCCATCATCAGTTTTCTCCTATCACATTCATTAAACTATAACTGTTTTAAAATCACCTTATTTTGAAATCCCTGAGCAGTTTACTTCCTCTCCGGCAACTGAGTTAGGAAGGACGCCTGTATCTTTGTATTGACTGGGTGTATTGATACACCATCCAAAGCGTAATTAGTAACTTCACCATGCTCATAGGGATATTCAGTGTCTGCTTTTTTATTTTTACCCAGTCCATGCAACATATGACTTGGTCAGCAAATTTTTATTCCTAATCGTATTTCGGAGTAAAATACTTCCTCTCAAGGCATTTCAACTTTTAATTTATGAATTAGTAAAAATTTCTAAAAACAAAATTCACATTTTCACATGCAAAATCTCAATTGAATACATTTCAAATTCAGGCTGTATCACAACGAAATTTGGAAAAAGTAGGGGATTATACCAGATAATATTGTCAAGTAAAACATAGGTCAAAGGCTCTGCAATAATTAGGGCAGAGAGTTGCAGTAAGAACGGATCAAGTGAAACAGCTCCTTCTTTTTCTTTTTTTTACATCAATATTTAGCAAAGCACTTGGGACATCAGACATTAAATGGCTGAAATGAAAAGTATGTACGAGTCTGCATCATTTTCTACAATCTGTTCTGGGGTAACCTAATCATAGGAACATATTTTCTGAAGCTTGTTGTTAGGTCTTGTAGAGATATTACAGGTGACAGCGCTGTTGACCAACTCACTATTTGCGAAGACTTTGTCCATGTACTGCGAGCTGTCTGTCATCGAGTCACATCCCCTGTCATGGACAGTCACAAGTGAACAGCAGCAAGCCGGTCACTGGTCTCAAAAGGGGAAACTGTTGAAGTCTCCGGTGAATTAATCGGCAGTGTTGATGAGTTTAAGTGTTCTGTGCTAGAGGAGCCTTTAGATCCAAGTTTGCCAGGAGGGCTACTTGTGTTGTATCAGGCAGAGCCTGTGAACTACAATGTTCTGATGAAGAATGAGACAGAGCATGATATTACACTCGCACCAAAAATAGTCATTGCAGATGTACGTGCAGTGGAATGGGTCAAAACTATCAATGGAAGAGAAACGGTACAAAATTGTCATGACGAATCCCCAGAGACAGTTATCTGTGTTGAACAGTCAACTTTTTCGTCTGACTTTCATTTAAAATATTTGCCAGCTGCACCTTAATTCTGCGAACGTTAAGAGACTGATCGAAAAGTCCCAGATGCTTTCGCCAAGCATGATTTTGATATAGGGCATATATCTGGAGTGAAACATAGGATCAAAGTGTCAACTGATGTGCCTTTCAAGCAGCGTACTCTGTGTGTCCCCAGACGATTTCTTTTGATCTGAAGCAGCACCTTTATGAGCTAATTGAAGCACACATAATTGAGGAATCTGATATCTCCTATGCTTCTCCCATTGTGCTTGTAAGGAAGAAGAATGATGCCTTAAGGATGGTTGTAGACTATTGAAAGTTGAATCACTTGACTGAGCGGGAATAGAGGAGACCTTCAGCTTCTTGCTGCTTCCAAATGGTTCCATGTGCTGGACTTGAAAAGCGGCTACTATCAGGTCGAGATGGAGGGCGATAAACCTTAAACAGCCTTTACCACTCTTTTTGGAAATTGGCAGTTCAAGATGATGCTGCAGGGATTGACCAATGCACCTGCTACTTTCCAACGGACGATGGAGAAGGTGATGGGCAGGGATAAACCCGGATGAAGCCATTGCTTTCCTTGATAACCTCATAATTTTTTCTTAGACGCTTGAGGAGCATGTCATTTCTGAGAGGGGAATCAAGCCTGATAAAAACAAAGTGTCTGCATTCAAGACCTGGCCTCTTCCAGAAGTAAGGGCATTCCTTGGTTTTTCTATATTACAGAAGGTTTGTGAGGCCACTGAATTGTCTTCTAGTCAGAAATCCCTCCGTGAAGAAGAAAGGGCAGCCCATGAAGAGCTCACCACTCTCAGGACAATGGGATGATTGTTGCCAGACAGCTTTGAGACAATCCTTGAGAGGCTGCACCTGTTCTTGCATTTGCAGATTGGAGGATTTGATATATGCGTAATACTGATGCCAGCACTTCAGCCCTTGGTGCAGCCCTGTATCAGATGCAATATGGACAGATGTGGGTAGTTGCATATGCCAGCCAATGTGAACAGAAATATCTGGTCCATAAGCTGGAGTTTCTTTCTCTCAAGTGGGCAATCACTGATAAGTTCCAGGACTACCTCAATGGCTGTGAATTTAGAGTGAGGAGAATAATGAGACTGAAGTCAAGAGTGAGGGAGTTGACTGATGCAGATACCATAGTGGATAAGGCTGTCCTGGATGCAACTTCACAGGTGCACATGGTGACAAATCAACAATCAAGCAAGAATACTCATACATTCAAACACACATGGATGAAGAAGATGTAGATGCCAATGACACTGCCATGGTGGAAGGTCTTGAATCAAGATAAAAGAGCCGTACCATTTGGATTTTGAAGAACCACAACAGTGGCCAGGTCAACCCCACTTGCCTGGGTTAATAGCAGCAGATTGGTATAAGCTTCAGCAGGAAGACCCACAACTCTCAGTGGTAATACGCTGATGAGAAGTGAGAAACAAATTATGCAAGAGCCAACGGTAGTCAAGATAATGCTCAGAGAATGGGATACGTTTGTTCTCAGAGAAGCAGTGCTATTTTGAAAGGTTGGAGAACCTTTCTTCCAAATGGTAATATCCATAAGTCACAGGCAATGTGCTATAGAGGGTATCCATGAAGAAAAGGGATACTGCCGTACTGAGACCTCTGGATCTAGCAAGGGCCTACTTTTACTGGCCTAGAATGGAGTTTGAAGTGGACAAGTGTAAAAAAGTCTGAGGTGCGTGTTGCGTAAGGGTAGGGATAGAGTGCAAAGAAATCTGCAAACCTAGTGAATATCAAAACATCTATACCCCTAAAACTAGTCTGTATAGATTCTCTCACTTGAACCTGACAATTCAGACACCAGAAACATCTTACTAATGTCAGATCATATTACAAAGTACTCTTTAGCTATCCCAACTATAGCCCGAACCGCCAGAGCACTTTGGGACAATTTGATTTTACATTATAGATTTCCTCAGAGGAGTCATAGACCAAGGCACCAATTTTGTTGATATCAGAATTATGTTCCATTGCTGGCGTCAAATCATGAACAACCCCTTACCACCCCTGGGGTAATCCTGTTGAGCGGTTCAAAAATACTTTATTGGACATTTTAGGCACACTGAGTGACAAGAGAAAAGATTGGAGGCATTATGTGAAACCTCTAGTGCATGCATACATGCACTTTCAGTGACACAACAGATGAGACTCCATTCTTTCACATGTTTGGGCGACAAGCTTGGTTACCCATTGACCTTTGTTTTGGCCTTGAGTCCAGCTGGCCACAATGGAACCACGCACCAGAACTACACTAAAAGGCTAAGAAGATGACTGAAGTACGCTTGCAAGTTGGCTGTGAAATCTGAAGAGAAGAGTCAGAGGGCCAACAAATGCAGATGGGACTCAAAAGCAGTGACAATTTTAGCATGTAAATCTTGGTGGGGCAAAAAAAAGAAGTTTGGATGTATGGCAGCAAAGCCACTACACAACACAACACTTAACGATACATGAATTGCACGACAACAGTGAGAAACGGTGTCCACAAACTGTTAGGGCCTACATAAAACTGTCCTAACAGCAGTCCCAACATCTTAGCACTGCTATACCTGGCAATCAGCGGAGCCTAGTCTGACAGCAAAACAGCTAATTCCGCCTCATTTACTGCTTATAAAAATAGCTGATATTTTTATTTATTTAACTAGACAAGTCAGTTAAGAACAAATTCTTATTTACAATGACGACCTTACCAAACCCAGAGGACGCTGGGTCGATTATGCGCCGCCCTATGGGACTCCAATCACAGCCGGATGTGATGCAGCCTGGATTTGAACCAGGGGCTGCTGTGATGCATCTTGCACTGAGATGCAGTGCCTTAGACCCTTGCACCAGTCAGGAAATGATATGGCTGATTTGCTTAATAACTTCTTAAGGTATAGGGGGTAGCATTTTCACTTTTGGATAAATAGCGTGCCCAATTTCAACTTCCTGCTACTCATGCCAAGAATATAAGATATGCATATTGTTAGTAGATTTGGATAGAAAACACTCTGAAGTTTCTACAACTGCTTGAATCATGTCTGTGAGTATAACAGAACTTATGTAGCAGGCAAAACCCCGAGGACTAACCATTAAAAATGTATTTTTTTAGGTCTCTGTCTGTTCAGTGAGTTTTCATTGGTAAACTGTATTTCTTAGGAACTTGTTGTCAGTACCTACCGCTTCCGCTGGATGTCACCAGTGTTTAGAATTTAGTTGAGGTTATTCCTTTGTGCAATGAAGAAGTACGGCTATCTAGGAACTGCGTAACACTGTTGAGAGTTGCGCAAGACTTGAAAAGTAGCTTGGTTTGTTGTCTTCCTGTATTGAACACAGATAGACCCGTCTTCAATTTGACCGATTATTAACGTTTAAAAATACCTAAAGTTGTATTACAAAAGTAGTTTGAAATGTTTTGGCAAAGTTTACAGGCAACTTTTGAAATATTTTGTAGTGGCATTGCGCAATTTGGAAGCTGTTTTTGTCTGGATTAAACGCGCCAAATAACATTTTGGATATATATGGACGGAATTAATTGAACAAAAGGACCAATTGTGATGTTTATGGGACATATTGGAGTGCCAACAAAAGAAGCTTGTCAAAGGTAAGGCATGTTTTATATTTTATTTCTGCATTTCGTGTAGCGCCTGCAGGGTTGAAATATGCTACCCTCTTTGTTTACTGTTGTGCTATCATCAGATAATAGCTTCTTATGCTTTCGCCAAAAAGTATTTAAAAATCTGACATGTTGGCTGGATTCACAATGAGTGTAGCTTTAATTGAGTATCATACATGTGTGATTTAATGAAAGTTTGATTTTTACATAATTTATTTGAATTTGCCGCGTATTTTGCATTTTCCCTGGCTTTTGGCCAAGTGGGACGCAAGCGTCCCCTATATCATAAGAAGTTAAACAAATATGGTTTCTAATTACAATTGAGATGTACAAACTCTGGCATAAGGGGACAACCAGTAATTTTGATTAAGACATTAATGAGCGAACTAGGACAGAGGTCAATAGTATTTGTTTAGCACTTTTGAAATGTACAGCGACAGAATTCAGACCATGGGCCGTTCATACAGTGTTCTCCCTGTACACCAAGTCAGAACCGAAGGATAAATAAAGAGGGCATATAAGCAGACAATGAAAGCTCTTACAATATTTGATTATAACATTTCTCTTAAATAGGTTACAGGCTACATGTGCAACATCAAGTCAGAACAGTTTGGATGAAATTATTAGGGTGAGGCACATGGGCTGCTAACATCTTATTACACAACATACACTTAGTATTACTTTCTTAGCTACAGTATACATATCTCCCTGGCATATTACATCATTTATGCAGCAACATACAATACATTTTTGAACTCAACTTGTTGTGCTGTGCTCACTTGAACAGGAAGGTGGCACTGCGGTCCTTTGTGGGTAAATTTTGTCATCATAGTCTGGCATTCGCTGGATTTATTGTGCTTTCAAAACAACTCGGAGAAAAACAAGACGACTGCCATGAACAGTCTGGCATACCACCACGAATTAAGTACCACGGTGTCCACTCATAGAAAAGGAGATGTAATGGTGTATTGCTTGAATGTCATGTGCCATTAACCTTGTCGCAAAGTTATTGCCTAGGTCAACCAAGATTCCAACCGAACGAGGTGGTCGGGAAACGCAGCCACCAAAAGGACAATTCGTGGCCACTTCTACATTGTGGTTCACATCTTGGGAAAACCGTCCAAGTTTAAACCACAAGGGGGGACTGTTTTGACGAAGAACCTATGAGGGGTGTGGAGTGGGTGATGGAGAAACAGAGATTCCTAAGTGCTAAGTTCGATCAGTCGATCACAAGACAAATTAACTGCTCCCACTTTACAATGCTGAATGGTCTGAGGAGATCAAGAGACAATTACAGACCATCTTTACGTTAAAAGGGTCAACACATTAGTGATGCTAGTCGGGCGGACGGGAGCGGGCAGCGACCGGTTGAAAAGCATGCATTTGGTTTTGCTAGCGTTTAAGAGCAGTTGGAGGCCACAGAAGGAGTGTTGTATGGCATTGAAGCTCGTTTGGAGGTTAATGAACGCAGTGTCCAAAAAAGGGCCAGATGTATACAGAATAGTGTCGTCTGTGTAGAGGTGGATCAGGAAATCACCCGCAGCAAGAGCGACATCGTTGATGTATACAGAGTAATTGCATACATAATAGTATCATCCGCATGTGCATACAATTAAACATTTTTAACAGATTGTTCAATAGCATTTATGTAAATAGTGAAAAGAACAGGTCCTAGTATCGATAATCCTTCAACAGATAATCATAAAACAGGTGTCAGAGCCCAGCCCATAGCATGATCAACAGTGTCAAGCGCCTTTGACAGGTCCACAAAGAAGGCAGCACAATGGTTGCTGTGATAGTGCTGTGCGCTGTCCTAAACCTTATGGAGTGGCAGCACATAAACTGTTTTCCATTCATTAGGAATATTTCCTGATAACAATGTTAGATTTAAGATATGGGTTACTCAGCCAGCAAATGAGGGGGCATTACACTTGAGCAGACCCGGCTTAAATTGCATCAGCCACTGTGGATTTCTTGGTATCTATAGCAATTAAGGCATTAAGGACTTATTTTTTTCTGTGAATTGCCGAAATGCAAAAACCTCAATACCATTTTCCGAGTCAAGCTGCAAAAATCCCAAATCGGCGTTAAGACATCAATTAGAGAAGGGTTAGACGCTCTTTCAAAAAGTTAGCCAAGTGAAATAAAATGTAAATGAACTGGATCAATGATGTCATTTTTGTCCTTAATCGGGCCAGAAACTGAATTGATTTGTTGGGGGAGAGAGGAGGAAGTGCAACCCTTACAGTTTTCCAGAATTTAGCCGGGTTCCCCTTAAAATCAGAAAGAGGGGTTACATAATAATCCGATTAAGCCCTTCTGATCAGCCTTCCATTGATTCCTCAGATTTTCAATCCAGGCCTAAGCCTGTGTTCCAGGCAACATTTCCCTGATGAATGATTCAGGAATGAACCAGGCATTCGATCTACCTTTAACTCTCTTGGTCTTTAAGGGGGCAACATTATCTACAAGAGTATTGAAGGGATTTGCAAAAAAGCTAGAAATTTACAAAAAAGCTTCAAGCTAAATCAGATTCAGGGATAGTTAAGATACAATTAAGGTCACTAAAATAAAGATCATGTACAAAAAGCAATTCGTTCCAGTCATTGGCAGCAGAGAACTGGAAGGAAAGGCAGTAAAAGAAGGTATTGGCATTGGGGATGACCAGTGAAATATACCTGCTGGAGCGCATGCTACGGGTGGGTGTTGCTATGGTGACCAGTGAGCTGAGATAAGGCGGAGCTTTACCTAGCAAAGACTTATAGATGACCTGGAGCCAGTGGGTTTGGCGGTGAATATGTTGCAAGACAACGAGAGCATGCAGGTCGCAATGGTGGGTAGTGTATGGGGCTTTAGTGACAAAACGGATGGCACTGTAATAGACTGCGTCCAATTTGCTGAGTAGAGTGTTGGATGCTATTTTGTAAATGACATCGCCGAAGTCAAGGATCAGCAGGAGGGTATGTTTAGCAGCATGAGTGAAGGAGGCTTTGTTGCGAAATAGGAAGTCGATTCTAGATTTGATTTTGGATTGGAGATGCTTAATATGAGTCTGGAAGGAGAGTTTACAGTCAAGCCAGACACCTAGGTATTTATAGTTGTCCACATTTTCTAATTCAGAACCGTCCAGAGTAGTGATGCTAGGCGGGCGGGCGCTCGTAAGGATCGGTTGAAGAGCATACATTTAGTTTTACTTGCGTTTAAAAGCAGTTGGAGGCCACGGAAGGAGTGTTGTATGGCATCGAAGCTCGTTTGGTTTGTTAACACAGTGTCCCAAAGAAGGGCTGATGTATACAGTATGGTTTTGTGGATCAAACAATCACCCGCAGCAAGAGTGAGGCTTAGATTAATGCATTTTCACATCTCTGACACCGATAACTGGGTAATGGTCAAAAATCCGGTGGGAAAACCACACTAGCAACATACTGTATTTATCTGGAGTATTTGTCAAAATCAATCAGGGTAGATGGATGGATCTTTAGGATTCGGCCGTGTAGGCTAAGTTATCAGATGAGACAGGTTCATTTCATGGCAAATATCTTTCAGCGTATCAAACACTGGCTTCCTCCAATCAATATTAAAATCACTCTTAAATAATAGTTCAGATTTACCATATTTAGATAGTGATTGAGATACATTTTTAAGAGCAAATAAGCGAGCAGAGGGAGGGCGATACACTCCTTTTAGTGCCAGCTGGTTAATATGACCAAGGCCCACATTAAGAACGAGACAATCAAGCTGCTTAAGGACAGAGGTAGAAAGAGATACAGACATTTTTAAATTGTCCTTTGTAAATATAGCAACATCCCCACCTCTATCAATTCTGTCCGATCTTAAAACATTATAACCAGAGAGACACAGAGTTCAGCATACAATTATTCAAGTAAGTTTCAGAAATTACCGTAAGGTCAATTTAGAATTTAGAAGCCAGAATATAAATAAAATATATATTTGAAATCACACTACTGGCATTTACATTAATGACATTTTAATATGTTTTATTTATTTAACTAGTCAAATCAGTTAAGGACAAATTCTTATTTACAATGATGGCCAAATCTGGACGACGCTGGGCCAATTGTGCGCCGCCCTATGGGACTCCAAATCACTGCCGGTTGTGATACAGCCTGGTTTCGAACCAGGGTGTCTGGAGTGACACCTCTAGCACTGAGATGCAATGTCTTGCGCCACATGGGAGCCCACAAAAAAAGACAATACACATCAGTATTTAGCAGATGTTATTGCGGGTGTAGTGAAATGCTTGTGTTCCTAGCGCCAACAGTGTAGTAATATCTAACAATACAAAACAATCTAAAAATGTAAAAGAATGTAATAAAGCAATGTTGGAGTTCAGAGTATGTATTTATGTAGATACAGTACCAGTCAAAAGCATGGACACAGCAACTCATTCAAGGGTTTTCTTTATTTTTACTATTTTATACATTGCAGATTAATAGTGAAGTCTTATAAACGATTAAATAATATATGTAGTAACCAAAAAAAGTGTTTTTGGCCCATTCCTCCTGACAGAGCTGGTGTAACTGAGTCAGGTTTGTAGGCCTCCTTGATCGCACACGCTTTTTCAGTTCTGCCCACAAATTTTCTATGGCCACTCCAACACCTTGACTTTATTGTCCTTAAGCCATTTTGCCACAACTTTGGAAGTGTGCTTGGGGTCATTGTCCATTTGGTAGACCCATTTGCGACCAAGCTTTAACTTCCTGACTGATGTCTTGAGATGTTGCTTCACTATATCAAAAATATTTTTCCTCCCTTATGATGCCATATATTTTGTGAAGTGCAGCAGTCCCTCCTGCTGCAAAGCACCCCACAACATGATGCTGCCACTCCGTGCTTCACGGTTGGGATGGTGTTCTTCGGCTTGCAAGCCTCCCCCTTTTTCCTCCAAACATAACGATGGTCATTATGGCCAAACAGTTCTATTTTTGTTTCATCAGACCAGAGGAAAATTCTCCAAAAAAGTATGATCTTTGTCCCCATATATCCGTTTTTTTATGGCGGTTTTGGAGCAGTGGTTTCTTTCTTGCTCGTTTTACTGTGGATATAGATACTTTTGTACCTGTTTCCTCCAGCATCTTCACAATGTCCTTTGGTGTAGTTCTGGGATTGATTTGCACTTTTCGCACAAAGTACGTTCATCTCTAGGAGACAGAACGTATCTCCCTCCTGAGCGGTATGACGGCTGCGTGGTCCCATGGTGTTTATACTTGCATACTATTGTTTGTACAGATGAACGTGGTACCTTCAGGCATTTGGAAATTGCTCCCTGCACATAATACACAGTTACTGGTCGGAGCACATCTCCAGAGCCACTGAGCTGGAGGAGCACGTACTAATCCTGCTGTAGAATTTATTTTGGCCAGCAGGTGAAACGAATGACTAAAGTGAACGAGTCGCTCTGAAAAAGTTAATCATGAATCATGACTCTTGAATCAGTAAAAAGAGTCGATCAAAAACGACGGCAGTGAATGCAGGTTGAAGGTGATTAAAAGTTCAAATTGTTGGATATCCTCACTCCAATATGAATTACACATCACTTTGCAAGCCAGCATAATGTAACTTGCAGGCTTGATGTGGCTTGTTCAAGACCACTTTGTTAGGGTGTAACAAGTCCCTTAAAGAAAGGCCTTTTGATATACACTGAGTGTAAAAAAACATTAGGAACACATTTCCATGACATACTGACCAGGTGAATCCATGGTCCCTTATTGATGTCATTTGTTAAATCCAATCAGTGTAGATGAAGGGGAGGAGACAGGTTAAAGAAGGATGTTTAAGCCTTTAGACAATTGAGATGGATTGTGTATCTGTGCCATTCAGAGGGTGAATGAGCAAGACAAAGATTTAAGTGCCCTTGAAAGGGGTATGGTTGTAGGTGCCAGGTGGACAGTTCGGTACATCAAGAACAGCACCGCCCTATGGGACTCCCGGGCACAGCCGGTTGTGATACAGCCCGGGATCAAACCAGGGTCTGTAGTGACACCACTAGCACTGAGATGCAGTGCCTTAGACCACTGCGTCAGCAATGGAGTCAACATGAGCCAGCATCCCTGAGGAATGCTTTCGACACCTTGTAGAGTCCATGTCCCAACAAATTTAGGCTGTTCTGATGGCAAAAAGGGGTGCAAATCAATATTAGGAAGGTGTTCCTAATATTTTGTACACTGTGTATGTAATGTATTGTCATATAGAGTTTAAAGATAACAATCACTTTGAAAACCATACAAAAACTATGCCTCTGTTGCTAACAAATTTTAACTACAATTCACTATAAATGCAAGGTACTCTGGGAAATATGCAAATAAGGTAGACTCAATTCTTAAGTTGAATTCCATGTTCCCTCAACCTAAGATTCAAAGTTGAGTGAACATACAGGTTCAGCTATGTGGCCACATGGTGAGCAAACTCACAAACCTATTGCAGCTGGTTGCCTTACAATTGTATGTTCAATCAACATATATTTTTACAGTGTGCTACTACAGTCATACCTGTCTCACAGTGGAGTCCCGTGAAGCCTGAGGGGCAGACGCAGGTGTTGGGCGACACACAGGTACCTCCGCTCCTACACCCCTCCTCACAGAATGCTGGAGAGAAAGAGAGAGAGAAAGTAGAGAGAGAGATAGAGAAAGAAGCAGGGAAAGCAAGAGAGAGAGAGAGAAGCACCAGCATCAGGCTACTGAAAGACAGGCTGGCTCTGTTAGAGGAATGAGTTACTGAGCTAAAGGAGCAGCATCCCAGCTACACCACCTCCAGCCCAGACACAGAGCTGCTACAGGACCAGATCAACCAGTGCAGGACACAAGTGAAGAACTCTGTCCAGGAGTTGAGAGAGAGCCTTGCCACAGTGCTTGAGGAAAAAGCCACCATGAGGAGAGAGCTAGTGCAGGTAAAGGAGGAGATGGCAAAGGAGTTGTGTGTCAATAAGAGGGGGCTGCAAGCACAGAGAACAGACTATAGAGACTCATAGAGAGAAGTTGCAGCCCCTCACCACCCCCCATACCGACCGCCCTTAACCCACACCCCCAGTCAGCAAGAGGCTCACATGGGGACACTTACTAGAGAGAGAAGCTCTCTAGCCCCCCGTGACACACCCCTCCTTGTACACAGGCCCTTTGTACCCCAGCCCCACACCGTAAACCCACTACTCTGGTAAAACCCACTGAGGTGGCCATCCTCATCCTCAAATGGGACATTCATCCAAGAGGATAAACTTTTCCCCCACTACAAGGTGTCCAAAATATGGTGGCCAGAAACGCAGGATGACTTTGGCATACCAGGCCACACTATTATTCACACCGGCACAAAAAAACTGCGAGAGGAGCAGGAGAGAGTAGGCAGCTTGGTCAACAGAGTAGCAGAGAGGGCCTCTGAGTAGTTGCCTAACTCCCACATCACCATCTCCTCTGCTGCAAAGACTTTCATCACCGTACCATTCAAAAAGTCAATGATAACATCACTAGAGGGTGTGGCTTACTCACGAACGTGCAAGTTCCTCACCACCCAATAATCACCCCAGAGCACCTCCACAACCACTCCCACCTGAGGAAGCAGACAGTAGGGATGTTTGCCATGTCTCTAAAGGACGTGGCACTTGGTAGACCACACCCCATACCGCACTAGACAGAGGACCACCCAGAGACCCCTACCAGACCAATGCACCACCAAAGAGCCCCAGGCCCACTCAACACCCCACCAGACCCAGAGCACCCCACAGGCCCCACCCACCACCGGAGCATCAACACCTCCATCAACGCAGCCAGACTGGAGCAGGCCCAGCTTACTACCCCACACCAGACCACCACCTCTACAAGACCAGAGAGGCAGCCCCCGGCTCAGACCTGGCCCCCATCCCCTCCACAGGGCCAACAGCAGGACCAGCGCAGCTACGCGGAGGCCTTCAGAGGACAGGAGAACTCTGTAGGATTGAGTGAGATTAAACAGCTCCACTAATACATCTGCACTAAACGCACGCATGCACGCACACATCTATTGTACTAAATGTTGACTTGTTCAATGAATAAAAAAATTTGAACAATGGATAACAGCAAACATTTGTTGTATCTCACTCTTAACTTAGTAGTTACTGTATTTCTGCTATCAGTTAGCATGTGGAACATTCATGGCATGAACTCAACCTTTGGACTGGAGTTTAAAAAACAATTTAACGATGTTGAATTAATCATTCTGCAGGAGACATGGTGTAAGGCAGACATAGTCACTCACTGTTCCACAGGCTACAGAGAGGTAATTGTGCCGTTACAGAATCACAGCTCTGTCAATAGAAGCAGAGACTCTGGAGTGTTGATCATTTGGTACAAATCTGAACTACAAAATCAAATTGATCCCCTCAAAATTGATAAATATCACATTTGGTTAAAACTGAAAAATTAAATTGTACTTGTTATATGTGTTCCTTTGTGCAATATATAACCCCCTCAGAATCTCCATATTACTCAGAGGAGATATTCCACACCTTTGTGGAAGAGACATGCCATTTCCAGGCCCAGGGAAATATGCTCATCTGTGGTGACACAAATGCGCGCACAGGAACACTACCTGTCCTAACGACCACATGAGGGAACAGCTTTATTACAGGCCATACTGTTTCTAATTGTCTTAATCTTTGCCATAAAAACAACAGTGAAAGCACCATCAACAAAAACATTTGTTGCAGCTCTGTTTAAGCAGTAAAAAACATCAACAATATATTCAGGCTAACGGCAAAAAGCACAACTGCAATTGATAAAACTTTTTTTTTTTTAAGACCACAGATGATAACTGGATTGATGCAGATTGTAAAATTATGAGGAAAAAACTTAGAACACCATCAAACCAAAAGCACAGAGACCCAAATAATGGTGAATTACGCCTTAATTACTGTTAACTTAACTCTATAAACGTACAGTCAGAAACAAAAAAGCACAGTACAACAGCAAGCAGCTGAGACTAATTGAGAAGACCATAAACACAAACAACTTCTGGCCAAATGTTTAAAAAAAAAATACATTGAAACTAGAGTTATTAGAGATACAAAATGGTGACATATGAAGAGCACATATTAAAACACTCTACAACACCGTTCAAACTGATGCAAACGCAGAACAATGCCAAATTCATGAGAGGTTGAATGGCTTACAAAAAGCTATCAAGGACAATCAAAATCCATTGGACTCCCCAATTACGGACCTGATGGCATCCTAAATGAGATGCTCAAATTCCCCAGTGCAACATTTCAATTGGCTATATTAAAACTGTTTCATTTGATCCTGAGTGTAGGTTATTTCCCTGTTATCTGGAATCAAGTACTCATAACCCCAAACTTTAAGAACAGAGACAAATTTGACCCTAACAATTACAGAGGCATTTATGTGAACAGTAACCTGAGAAAGGTTTTCTGTAGTATAATAAATGTAAGAGTTCTAAACGTCCTTAATAAGCACAATGTCTTGGGTAAAAAACGAATTGGATTTACACCAAAACATCCCACGACTGATTATATTTACACCCTACACACCCTGATAGATAAACATATCCACCAAAATGTACGCTTGCTTTATCGACTTCCAAAAACCATTTGATTTTATTTGGCATACAGGACTGTTCTACAAAGTTATTGAAAGTGGTGTAGGTGGTAAAACATATGACAAGTAAATCAATGTACTCTTCAGTATTTACATCAACGAATTGGCCACTTTTCTAGAAAAATCCTCAGCCCCTGGTGTTACTCTCCACAATTCAGAGGTTAAATGCCTGTTCTTCGTAGATGACAGATGACAGTAGATGACAGTGTGCAGGTCTCAATTTCTTTCAGTAAGTTTAATTAATGACATGATTTGAAGGATGAGTCTAAATGGGGAAAACATCTCTTCATGGTGTTGTGTGTGTACACATACCCACACACACACACACTACACAGACACACAGGCCCCCTCACACAGGCCCCCTCACCCCTCACCATCCATTCGCTGACATAAGGATCACCCCGGTTTCGTCATAAAAGCATTCTAAATATACCAACTGATACATCAGTGCAATAAACAACCACTCAGCACCGTGCCAAAACCCATTAGTGCTGTTCATTTGACTGGATCCCCTTAGAAAGAAGAGACTCATTAAGAGCCTGATTGTACTAATACACCTCGCACTTAAGAATGAATTACACTTATATTGACTCAGTGTATCTACTTGTCTAATTATCATTTTACTGCAATCAGCATAAAGGGGGAGGGGGGGTGTAAGGGAGAGATTCCCTCCCCCACAGCAGCTCCAGTGACCTCCAGCTCAACCATTCCACTGCCTACCTGAGCCTGTTGCTGATTCACTACTTTTGGAGACACACTTATATACACAGCTTTGCTATTTGACTTTCGATTAGAGTCCTAGATTGCTTTCCAGCACCGGGTGGTGTAGGAACCGACTGAATCATCACGGCTCTTTGATAACTGGCCCGTTCACGCTTGTTGAGCGACCAATGGAAATTCCTGTAATTCCTGTAGTTCCTCCAAATCCACCAAACAAATAACAGCATTACGATTCCATCCTAGGAAATGGAATTGACTTAATTAGTGCTGGGATGATTGTTGCACATCCCTTTAATGTGCTGTATTAAGAGATTGTCAGCTCTCTTCCTTATGATCCTTAACTCTAATTGGAAGCATAAATTAGGGGGACAGACGAAGAGAGGAAAGCCAAGCTCGACTGACTCGCTCTGTTCAAACACAAATGAATGTCGGAGGAGAGCAGGGAGAGCACGGTCACATTTTATAGAGTGGTCCCGGATACATTATCATAAATACATTCATCAGTAGTAATGGAGGCGCGCGTCAGCAGTCATTTACATCAGTGGTATAAAGTACTTAAGTAAAAATACTACTTAACTAGTTTTTGGGGGTATCTGTACTTTGCTATTTATATTTTTGACAACTTTTACTTCACTACATTCCTATAGAAAACATTGCACTCCATTCGTTTTCCCTGACAACCAAAAGTAATTGTTACATTTTCAATGCTTAGCAGGACCAGAAAATTGCGAAAGACACACACTTATCAAGAGAACACATGGTCACCCCTACTGCCTATGGTCTGGCGGACTCACTAAACACAAATGCATCTTTTGTAAATAATGTCTTAGTGTTGGAGTGTGCCCCCGGCTATCCGTAAAAACAAAAGAAATGGTGCCGTTCGCATTTAAATAATTTATCATTTTACTTCTACATTTGATATTTTAGCAATTACATTTGATACTTAAGTATATGTAAAACCAAATCATTTTACCTAATTAGTATTTTATTGGGTGACTTTCACTTTTACTTGAGTAACTTTCTATTAAAAAAGGTATCTATACTTTTACTCAAGTACGACAGTTGGGTACTTTTTCCACCACTGATTTAGATAATGGACGTTAAGTTCTCTTTACTCTTAGCCTACATGCTGTGGTGGTTGACACCTCAGTAGTGGTGGTGGCAGGAGACACTCCACTAACAAATTCTGCAAAGGGTCTGAATACCTACAGCACCAGTCAAAAGTTTGGACACACCTACTCATTCAAGGGTTTTTCTTTATTTGAATATTTTCTACATTGTAGAATAATAGTGAAGAAATCAACAAATATGGAGTCATGTAGTAACAAAAAAGTGTTAAACAGCTTCACCTGGAATGCTTTTCCAACAGTCTTGCAGGAGTTCCCACATTTGCTGAGCACTTGTTGGTTGCTTTTCCTTCACTCTGCGGTCCAACTCATCCCAAACCATCTCAATTGGGTTGAGGTCGGATGATTGTGGAGGCCAGATCATCTGATGCAGCACTCCATCACTCTCTTTCTTGGTCAAATTGCACTAACACATTCTGGAGGTGCCCTGTATTACCAAAAGGGTTCTATCAGTTGCTTCATACAGTCAGTGCCTAGTGAAAGTCGATACATCCCTTGCACAGTTTTCCCTTAAAAGGGATTACATTAGATTTTTTTCTTACTGATTTACACAACCTACACCACATGTTCACAGTGAAAGAAAAAGTATAGAACATTGTACATTTACATTTTAGTCATTTACCAGACACTCTTATCCAATGCGAATTACAGGAGTAATTAGGGTTAAGTACCTTGCTCGAGGGCACATTGACAGCATTTTCACCTAGTCGGCTCGGGGATTAAAACAAGGAATGTGGAGCACCAAGTCTAGGACCAAAAGGCTCCTTAACATCTTCTAGCTCAAGCCATAAGACTGCTGAACAATTAATTAAAGGGCCAACTGGAGTATTTAAATTGACCCCCCCCCTTTGTTTTTACGCCGCTGCTACTCGCTGTTTATTATCTATGCATAGTCACTTTACCCCTACCTACAAATTACCTCGACTAACCTGTACCCCCGTACATTGACCCGGTATCAGTATCCCCTGTATATAGCCTCATTGTTGTTATTGTTATTTTGTGTTACTTTTTATATTATTTTCCACTTTAGTTTATTTAGTAAATCTTTTCTTAATTATATGTCTCGAACTGAATTGTTGTTTAAGGGTTTGTATGTAAGCATTTCACGGTAAGGTCTACACCTGGAACATTTATGTATTTAACCCTTTTTACATCTATTAATCTTTTTTAACCGGGCGAGCTTCAAATTAGTCTTGTGAGGCCTGTGGGCATCCTAGAGCAAAAAACAACTGACATGTATGTATTCGTGAGAGTGTCATCTTTCCATTGAGGGGCCATAATATGCCAAACTGTTAAGACGCTACAGACGATTTTTTGAGTAAACTGATTTCCGGGTTGTCTCATGGTGTGACAAACACCGCTCTAACTCTGTCACCTTTCACCACAAATGGGGAAGTGCGACATATCTCTAGCTTAAACTGAAGGCATTATATGGGGATTTTTTAATATCCTAATTAGATTTCTGGGGGGGGGGCGCGGACTTCGACCTTTGCCCCACTCTTCCACCAAGGCACCTACAAGTTCCCAGACTGGGGGAATGGCCATAGCCCTCCCTTCTGATCCAACAGGTCCCAGACGTGCTCAATGGGATTGAGATCTGGGCTCTTCGCTGGCCATGGCAGAACACTGACATTCCTGTCTTGTAGGAAATCACGCACAGAACGAGCAGTATGGCTGGTTGCATTGTCAAAAATGAAGGGTCATGTCAGGATGAGCCTGCAGGAAGGGCACCACATGCGGGAGGAGGCTGTCTTCCCTGTAACGCACAGCGTTGATATTGCCTGCAATGACAACGAGCTCAGTCCGATAATGCAGTGAAACACCACCCCAGACCATGATGGACCCTCCACCTCCAAATCGATCCCGCTCCTGAGTACAAGCCTGGGTGTAATGTTCACTCCTTTGACGATAAACGCGAATCCGACCATCACCCCTGGTGAGACAAACCGTGACTCGTCAGTGAAGAGCACTTTTTGCCAGTCCTGTATGGTCCAGCGACGGTGGGTTTGTGCCCATAGGCGACGTTGTTGCCGGTGATGTCTGGTGAGGACCTGCCTTAAAACAGGCCTACAAGCCCTCAGTCCAGCCTCTCTCAGCCTATTACGGACAGTTTGAGCGCTGATGGAGGGATTGTGTGTTCCTGGTGTAACTCTGGCAGTTGTTGTTGCCATCCTGTTCCTGTCCCACGGGTGTGATGTTCAGATGTACCGATCTTGTACAGGTGTTGTGACACGTGGTCTGCCACTGCGAGGACGATCAGCTGTCCGTCCTGTTTCCCTGTAGCGCTGTCTTAGGCATCTCAAAGTACGGACATTGCAGATGAGCAGGGACCCTGGGCATCTTCCTTTTGGTGTTTTTCAGAATCAGTAGGAAGGCCTCTTTAGTGTACTAAGTTTTCATAACTGTGACCTTAATTGCCTACCGTCTGTAAGCTGTTAGTGTCTTAACGACTGTTCCACAGGTGCACGTTCATTAATTGTTCATTGAACAAGCATGGGAAACCGTGTTTAACCCCTTTACAATGACGATCTGCGAAGCTATTTGGATTTTACGAATTATCTTTGAAAGACAGGGTCCTGAAAGTGGGATGTTTATTTTTTTATAAGTTTATAAGTACTTGGGAGCATGGCTAGACGGTACACTGTCCTTCTCTCAGCACATATCCAAGCTGCAGGCTAAGGTTAAATCTAGACTTGGTTTCCACTATCGTAATCGCTCCTCTTTCACCCCAGCTGCCAAACTAACCCTGTTTCAGATGACCATCCTACCAATGCTAGATTACGGAGACACCATTTCTAGATTGGCAGGTAAGGATGCTGTCGAGCGGCTAGATGTTCTTTACCATTCGGCCATCAGATTTGCCACCAATGCACATCACTGCACTCTATACTGCTCTGTAAACTGGTCCCCTCTGTCTACCCAACACAACCCCCCACTGGTTCATAGCCCGAGATTGTAAAGATCGAAGTTGGAGTCGAGAAGCAGGTACGGGGAGTCAACATTTAATTAAGAACAGACATGGACCAGGACAGGAACAGAGTCAGAACTGGGTAATATACAGACGTAGGACAATTAATGCAGCAGCGGGGAACAGAGCTGGGGAACTGACAAATATAGGGTAGATAATAAACATGTGATTGAGTCCAGGTGAGTCCAATAATTTGCTGAAGCGCGTGACGAGGGAAGGCAGGTGTGCGTAATGATGGTGGCAGGAGTGCGTAATGCAGAGGAGCCTGACGCCCTTGAGCGCCAGGGGGGAAGAGTGGGAGCAGGCTTGACAGAGGGAAATAGTTTTGGGGTGGGGGTGCTGGGGAAAACATTTTGCCTGCGCTGCAAATGTCTATATTGGTCTGCTATTAAAGGCCCAGTGCACAACTATTGTGACCTTAAACTCAGCACCACTACTTTCCATGGCTATGCACTGGTTGATTCTTATTCATAAAAACCCTCTTAGGCCTCACTCTCCCATATCTGAGATACTGTACATACTGCAACCCTCATCCTCCACACACAACACCCATTCTGCCAGAGGTCCCCAAAGCACACACAGCCCTGCGTCCCTCTTCTTTTCAGTTTGCTGAAGTTTGCTTGGATCTCTGCTGGACACCAAAAATCATTGTAGTGCGGTGGTTATGTAAAATCATGGGGAAAAGAGATACCAGTCATATATGGGAGTAAATCATTAGACTTGGGGGAGCAAAATAAATGCTGCCGTGTCTGTAGTACAGGCTACATAAATGTTGGGATGGATTAAAACAAATGATTAGTGAGTGGAGGGAGGACAGTGGCATCCCGGTGAACAGAAGTTTTTTTGTCTGTAATTAAAACTTTTGTTTTACTGATTAAGATTTAGCATAGTGAATACTAACGAAATGTACCCTTTTCTTCCAGGAGAGGAAGGGGTGTTCTTATCTCTCTCTTTGAAATGTTTCACGAGACTGTTGTCTTGGGAGAGCAATTAGTGAAATTCTGCAGTTTTATAAAGTGTAAAGGTATCCAGATCTGGCCGTAAATGGAGCTCCCATATAATTAAGGCCTGGCCATTTCTTTGTTTTTCCCCTACATTTTACAACACATACCAGCACACGCACACAGAACCCACCGGTTTTGAATATTTGTTAGTGGTGTTAATACCATGGTATTGTGCAAGTCGAGGGTCTTGCATTTGAGTGATCGACTCAACGTGAAGCACTATGGACTGTCATTCTGAATTTGGGTTGAATAAGTTATCAATAGATCTAATGATGATTCGGGAAGGCGAGAAGAGAGAGAGAGCTCAAGGTGAGGGAAGGGTGCACAACTCAAATCTATTGAGTCCAGGAAGTGTTTTCTCCCAGGAAACCTATTTTAGTATTTTAGTGTCCTCTGAGAGGGAGGTTATTAGAGAACCCACTAGATGGTAGCTTGGGCTAAGCATGATGGGGACATTGATAGTAGGGGTTTTGTTTTACCATGTCATCAGAATCCTAATGTTAAAGCGCATCAATGAATATGGCTTTCTGGATGATACAGTACAATTAATTACATACAAGGCTCATATTCCGTGTCTTGCTTTGACACCGGAGGATGATGGAGACTATCATCCCATTGGCATAGAACAGAATGGATGGACAGTTCTTGCCTCAATCTCATTCTCATCAAGGGTGGTGTGAAATTATTAAACATGTATTTTCTCTCTTCCCTGTTCAAATCAATGTTTTCTAGGTGTTGTGGAACATGAAGTGATCATTGTTCCAGATGAGGGATTGTTGGAAATGTACTAATTTACTTGACCATGTTTTAGTATGTTTATACCTATATACGTGGACTAGCAGTAACGTGTTATCGGTTAGATGGAATGATTTATGTGCAAACGCATTTGTGGCCGGAGGCAAAGTACATAGGGGGCCTGTGTTTGAAACAGAATAAGAGTGTTAGTTGCAGGACCGATATCAGTGTATTCAATGGAGTCCCAAAAAACAAAGTGTTAACGTTACAGGGAATTTGGAGTGCGGAATGGAATGTGATTGGGGCGGAGATCTGTGCATTTCATAAATGAACTTCTTTGTGATCATGCCCCTTTTTTCTCCATCTCCGCCTGAATGACTTGCCCAAAGTAAACTGTCTGTAGCTCACGCCCTGAAGCCAGGATATGCATATAATTGGTACCATTGGAAAGAAAACACTGACGTATGTAGAAATGTTAAAATAATGTAGGATAATATAACACAATAGATATGGTAGGAGAAAATCCAAAGAAAAAGAGACACCATCCTCTTAGAAATGCAAGAGAAAGGTCATATTGTAAAATAGCTCCCCGGATCCAAGTCCTAGGGCTTCCACAGGGTGTCAGCAGTCTACGTGAAAGGTGTCTGGCTTGTAACTTCAAAAACGAATAAGAAATAACTGTTTTTGTATCAGGATACAGTCTTGGAAATCAGTGTCTTTGTGCGCCATGATGAAGTTGCGCACCTGCTAACATTTCTTATTCTATTATAGTTTGATTACATTTTAGGGTGTCTGAAAAGTAAATAGAAATGTATTTTGACTTGTTGAAACAAAGATTAGGGGTAGATTTTCCGGATTCCGTTCTCTGCATGTTGAAAGAGTGGATTACTCAAATCAATGGCACCAACTAAACAGACTTTTTGGGATATAAAAAAGGATTTTATCTATCAAAACGACACATTTATATTTTATAGCTGGGACCCTTTGGATGACAAATCAGAGGAAGATTTTCAAAAAGTAAGTGAATATTTAGTCTTTATATAAAAATGAATGAAATCTGTGACGATGGGAAAAATTATTTGAATTTGCGACGTGGTCCTCAAACAATCGCATGGCATGTTTTCGCTGTAATAGCTACTAGACACTGCAGTTAGATTAACAACAATCTAAGCTTTCAGACGATATAAGATACTTATATGTAGAGTAGGCCAGAAAGCTAAAGTGAAAACCTAACCTCTATCAAAAAAAAAGAAGGCGGAGCCACAAAAGCACTTCTGTGCAAGGGTGTTTATTTACATAGTGAAACCGGAAGAAAAACAACAGTACTACCATCCAAAGTATACATTATGGGTACAGCTTAAAACAATGCTGCCCCATCAACAGCTCAATCCAAAATCCCCCACCCCTCTTGACCTGAAAGAGAGTCTCCTTTAGTTGGCGATGAGGGGGAGTACCCGTACAGAGTCAATGTGTGGGGGCACCGGTTAGCTGAGGTGATATGTACATGTAGGTAGAGTTATTAAAGTGACTACGCATAGATGATAACAACAGAGAGTAGCAGCGGTGTAAAAGAGGGCGGGGGGGGGCAATGCAAATAGTCTGGTTAGCCTCTTGAACCTTGACTTGGCATTCTGGTACCGCTTGCCGTGCGATAGCAGAGAGAACAGTCTATGACTACGGTGGCTGGAGTCTTTGACAATTTTTAGGGCCTTTCTCTGACACCGCCTGGTATAGAGGTCATGGATGGCAGGAAACTTTTGGCAGGTCCCGGATGGCAGTTGCCGAGCAGTTGCCACACCAGGCAGTGATGGGCAGTGATGCAATGGTGCAGCTGTAGAACCTTTTGAGGATGTGAGGACCCATGCCAAATCTTTTCAGTCTCTTGAGGGGGAATAGGTTTGGTCGTGCACTCTTCACGACTGTATTGGTGTACTTGGACCATGTTAGTTTGTTTTATGATGCGGACGCCAAGGAACTTGTAGCTTTCAACCTGCTCGTCCGCAGCCTCGTCGATGAGAATGCGGGCGTGCTCGGTCCTCTTCTTCCTGTAGTCCACAATCATCTCCTTTGTCTTGATCACATTGAGAGATTGTTGTCCTGGCACCACACAGCCGCCAGGTCTCTGACCTCCTCCCTATAGGCTGTCTCGTCGTTGATCAGGCCTACCACTTTTGTGTCATCGGCAAACTTAATGAAGGTTTTGGAGTCGTGCCTGGCCGTGTAGTCATGAGTGAACATGGAGTACAGGAGGGGACTGGGCATTCACCCCTGAGGGGCCCCTGTGTTGAGGATCAGTGGGACGGATGTGTTGTTAACTATCCTTACCACCTGGGGGCAGCCCGTCAGGAAGTCTAGGATCCAGTTGCAGAGGGAGGTCTTTAATCCCAAGGTCCTTAGCTTATTGATGAGCTTTGAGGACACAATGGTGTTGAACGCTGAGCTGTTTTCAACAAATAGCATTCTCACATAGGTGTTCCTTTTGTCCAGGTGGGAAAGGGCGGTGTGGAGTGCACTAGAGATTGTATCATCTGTGAATCTTTTGGGGCGGTATGGAAATTGGAGTGGGTCTAGGGTTTCTGTAATAATGGTGTTGATGTGAGCCATGACCAGCCTTTCAAAGCACTTCATGGCTACAGACGTGAGTGCTATGGGTCGGTAGTCCTTTTGGCAGGTTACCTTAGTGTTATTGGGCATAGTGACTATGGTGGTCTGCATAAAACATATTGGTATTACAGACAGGGAGAGGTTGAAAATGTCAGCGAAGATACTTGCCAGTAGTTCAGCTCATGCTCATAGTACACACCATGGTAATCTGTCTGGCCCTGTGGCCTTGTGAATGTTGACCTGTTTAAAGGTCTTACTCACATTGACTGCGGAGAGCATGATCACACAGTCTTCCGGAACAGCTGGTTCTCTCATGCATGTTTCAGTGTTATTTGCCTGAAGCGAGCATAGAAGTAGTTTAGCTCGTCTGGTAGGCTCGTGTCTCTGGTCAGCTCTCGGCTGTGCTTCCCTTTGTAGTCTGTAATGGTTTGCTAGCCCTGCCACACCTAACGAGCATCAAAGCCGGTGTAGTACAATTCGAGCTTAGTCCTGTATTGACCCTTTGCCTGTTTGATAGTTTGTCAGAGGGCATAACGGGATTTCTTATAAGCTTTCGGGTTAGAGTCCCGCTCCTTGAAAGCGGTAGCTCTAGCCTTTAGCTCAGTGCGGATATTGCCTGTAATCCATGGCTTCTGGTTGGGTATGTATGTGCGGTCCCTGTGGGGAGACATCATCGATGCCAATGACTGATGTGGTGTACTCCTCAATGCCATCGGAGGAATACTGAAACATATTCCAGTCTGTACTAGCAAAACGGTCATGTAGCTTAGCATCTGCTTCATCTGACCACTTTTTTATTGATCTAGTTATTGGTCCTTCCAACTTTAATTTTTGCTTGTAAGCAGGAATCAGGAGGATAGATCAATGGTCAGATTTGCCAAATGGAGGGCGAGGGAGAGCTTTGTATGCGTCTCTGTGTGTGGAGTAAAGGTGGTCCAGTGTTTTTTCCCCTCTGGTTGCACATTTAACATGCTGATAGAAATTAGGTAAAACGGATTTAAGTTTCCCTGAATTAAAGTCCCTGGCTACTAGGAGCGCCACCTCTGGATGAGCGTTTTCTTGTTTGCTTATGGTGGAATACAGCTCATTCAATGTTGTCTTAGTGCCAGCCTCTGACTGTGGTGGTATGTAAACAGCTACGAAAAATACAGATTGTGTGTTCTACAGCATATCCTGCGATACTCTACCCAAGGTGAGCAATAGCTCGAGACTTCCTCAGATATAGTGCACCAGCTGTTTTTTTACAAAAATACATAGTCCGCCGCCCCTTGTCTTACCAGATGCCGCTGTTCTATCCTGCCGGTGCAGCGTATAACCAGCCAGCTGTATGTTGATAATGTTGTCGTTCAGCCACAACTTCGTGAAGCATAAGATATTACAGATTTGAATGCCCTTTTGGTAGTTTTATCTTCCGCGTAGGTCATCTATTTTATTGTCCAAAGATTGCATGTCTGCTAGCAGAATGGAAGTCAGTGGGGGTGGTTTATTCGATCACCTACAAATTCTCAGAAGGCAGCCCGTCCTTCGGCCCCTTTTTCTCCGTCTCCTCTTCACGCAAATGACGGGGATCTGGGCTTGTTCCCAGGAAAGCAGTATATCGTTCCTCGCCAGACTCCCTACAAGAAAAGAAAGGATTCTGCCAATCCGTGGTGATTGATTGCAGTGCTGATGTCCAGAAGTTATTTTCGGTCATAAGAGACGGTAGCGGCAACATTGTACAAAAGTTGTTTTTTTTTAGTTTTTTTTTTAAATGACAAAAAATGCAAATAAACTTCTGCCTTCTTCTCTGGCACCATCTTATAAAACACCTGTCTACGGTTTACATTTTCAAACTAAGGGCAACCATGGCATCCGTGAAAGAGAGGGAGAAGGGTCCATCCATGTATACTGGTAAGATAGTCTAGCTAGCTACATTTTCAGAAATTACACGTTTCAATTTTTTTCAGAAAGTCGTTTTCATTTCATGTTAAAGTGTACTGTTAGGTAGCTAGCTAACGTTACTAGGCTGGATCGCTAGCTAATGTTACATGTATTATCTGTGAACTTTAGTAATATTATTTGTATCTCAGAGCCATTTGCATTGCTAGTTATAGCCTATCGTTAGGTAGCTAACATTGAACCTGGTTGGTTGCTTACCTGAAGATTCATGTAGGGCAGTAACATTATGAGTTGGGATTATGGTTCATTGTTTAGCTTGCTAGCTACATGTTTAATCAAAAGACTCCACTATGCAAGTAACCATTTCAATAAAATTTTCATGATGTCACTGCAACACCTGTGAACACCTGTCAGTAGCTGGTAAATTCATTCTGGCTATCTACTTCGATTTCAGAGCACTCTCGTCTGAGTGCACAGAGCGCAGAATAACTGAAGAATTTACACAGTCAACACTGGTTAAATATGTCCGGTGTCAGTAAACATCGGCAAAAAAGCATGATTAAATTGTTGCCAGCAGCACAGTTACAGCCTAACCAGTTCTGCTAGAGCGAGTAAAATGGTCAGAGTGAGCTGTTGTCTCATTTATGTCTGGAAGTAGCTAGCAAGCTAGCCAACGTTAGCCAGTTAGCTTGGGTGCTTGACTGCTGTTGTTAGGTCAGAACACACGGATAAACCCTAGAGGGTCCAGTGTGCGCTCTGAACGTTCCGAGAGCAAAACACTCTGAATTTACTAACGGACAATCTGACAATGCTATGAATTTACGAACGCCCAGAGCGTACTCTGGAACTCCAGATTGAATTCACAAATACACCCGTAGTATAAACCAGCCTTTAGTCTTGAATTATTCGTTGTTAATTACATGGCCTCACATGTGAATCCTGTAAGAGATGGGTGGAACAGCTCTCGAGTAGGTTTACAAAAAAATTAAATGGCAATTTTCACAAAAGTGAGGTTACAAGTCTATCAACTTTCAAAGCAGAATTACATTCCCATTGTTCCTCAACTGTAGTTTTTGATATTCAATTTTCTGACTCTCTACTTTCATCCAATGTAAAAAAAAACATAATAAAACATTTTGCTACATAAGACCGAATCGAGATGATCGGTCACAATTAAGAAGAGATTAAAAAATATATATTCTCACCATAGGCGTTCCTTCATGGTCTATATAATTCAGAGCTTTTTTTTACTAGTTGCATACCAGACATTTTTTGGGTGGCTCTTCAGAGATTCCGCCACTATTTCAGCTCATGTATCAATTGGAGATCCAGCAATTTTCAGACCCACTCTCTGGACTGGCTGGTTCTGAATGTCCTGTGGTCCTCCACTTACCTGCAGAAAAATGCTTTTAGTTTTTATGGCTTTGGTGACCAAAAAAGTATTAAACAAATCGAAATATATTTTGTATTTGAGATTCTTCAATGTAGCCACCATTTGCCTTGATGACAGCTTTGCACACTCTTGTAATTATCTTAACCATCTTCATGAGGTAGTCACCAGGAATGCATTTCAATTAACAGGTGTTTCTTGTTAAAAGTTCATTTGTGGAATTCCTTTCCTTCTTAATGTGTTTGAGCCAATCAGTTGTGTTGTGACAACGTAGGGGTGATACACAGAAGATAGTCCTATTTGGTAAAAGACCAAGTCTAAGAGAAATTACAGCCCATCATTACTTTAAGGCATGAATCCACAAAATGTCAAGAACTTTGAAAGTTTCTTCAAGTGCAGTCGCAAAAACCATCGAGCACGTTGTTGAAACTGGCTCTCATGAGGACTGCCACAGGAAAGGAAGACCCAGAGTTACCTCTTCTTTCCATTGTACTGTAGATACAGAGTTGTACCCTTGCAGTTGGTACCGTAAAATAGCCAATAGTGTATCACATAGTCCACAGGTACAAAAGTGTACCTTTTAAAGCATACCTTTTGAAAAGTATGCGAATGGTATCTAATAGATTCCAGAGAGCCAGATCGTGTCTTCGTCCCAAATGGCAACCTATTCCCTATATAGTGCATTTCTTTTGACTAGCACTTTATACATGGTTCAGATGAGACGAGAAAAACAAAGTTTCATTCTCTATATAATATAATTACTTTTCTGTGAATAGGATATGATTGCGTCGTGGGAAAACGGTATTCAAAGACATTAATTGCCACTTCATATCGAATCAAATTCTGACTTAATCAAATAGTTTATGCATTAATTTGATGAAAAACACGTATAGCTTAATTAGGAAGGCAAATGCCGATGTCAAAGGCATTTATTCGTTCTACATCCGTGAGATTCTACGTTTGCAGATAACGATTGCTCATCTAAGGCCATTAAAACAATTAGTGAGACAAAATTAAGGCCCAAATTTACTACGCATCTGCAGTGGTACAAAATCTACATCTGTTTCTTTCAGGAGGGAAAACAACATAAAGAGAAGATAATAAAGCAAAGTTAAGATTTAATATAGATAACATTTTAAAGTAAAGCATAAAGCAAAGTTAAGATTTAATATAGATAACATTTTAAAGTAAAGCGTAAATAAAGAGGATTTCATAATTACATAGCTTTCCAGTTGGTATTTTATTGTCCTCTGAAAATAACATGCAAACTTGGCATAAGTGAAAATATGAATTTCCTTTTCACCTATACATTTATTCTATTTCCACAGCGAATCGGATATACACTCCATGATGATTGGTCTAGTGATGTCTAAAGTTCATTATACTTCCTGAGATGCCTTCCAGTGTGTTGCTAATATCCCAACTAACCATTTCTCACAAGACAAGCCGAGCCCAGCTGTACTGGACTTGCCCATGATGTATTATTGTAGTGGTTCAGTTAGCAATCTTGATTTACAATTTTGCCAGTCTCGGCTATAGAGGGGCAAACTTGGCTGCTATGGAGTAATGTGATGTAATTTATGTGTTTTAGCTTAAACAGTTATGGCCATACTCTATGATTCAGACAAAAACACTTGAGGGACTCAGCAGTCAGAGACCAACACCTTGGCTACACTGGCCGTGCTCGTTCGTCCGCAAGCGTCATCGCATGCATATTGAAGTTGTCTATCCCCACCAGATGCACTCACACTAAAAAAAATGAACATGTTGATTTAACATACCACTGTGGTACAACCAGTTACAATAGGATTGGAGGTTTTCTGAACAACATTTTCACACAAAAACGTTTTGTTGTGAGTGAATGTTTTGTTGCTCAACGCTTTGTTGAGCAAACTCACCATCCTACTGCAGCTGGTTGTCTGACAATTGTACGTTAAATCAACACCCCCCCCCCCCCCTTTTTTTACAGTGTTTGATAAGTTAAAATACAAAAATCAGCTGTGAACCAACTGAATTAATTTGGGGTCAAAAACACATGAAACATTTATGGACATTTAGCGAGCTGGCTGCTGCTAACTAGTTCGTCTTGGGTAATAAACATTGGGTTGTTATTTTACCTTAAATGCATGTGGTATTTGTATTTATTATGGATCCCCATTAGCTGCTACAAAGGCAGCGGCTACTATTCCAGGGTCCAGCAAAACTAAGGCAGTTACATACAATTAAAAAAACATTAAAATACATTTCACAACACATTAAGTGTGTGCCCTCAGGCAAATCTACAATACAAAATCCGAGTGTACATGAGTGTATAGTACATACGTTATCATGTATACGTATCTGTGGCTGTGTATCTCTTAAGTTCACGCTGTTCCATGAGGTGTATCGTTTTCATTTTTTTTCATATTTTACTGCTTGCATTAGTTAGTTGATGTGGAACAAAGTTCCATGTAGTCATGGCGCTATCTAATACTGTGTACCTCCCATAGTCTGCTCTGGACTTGGGGAATGTGAAGAGACCTCTGGTGGCATGTCTGAGGGATATGCATGGGTGTCTGAGCTGTGTGCTAGTAGTTTAGTAAGACAGCTCAGTGCATTCACCGTCAATACTTCTCACAACTACAAGTAGTGATGAGGTCAATCTCTCCTCTACTTTGAGCCAGGAGAGATTGACATGCATATTGTTAATGTTAGCTATCTGCGTACATTTAATGGCCAGCCGTGATGCACTGTTCTGAGCTAATTGAAATGTTCCTATATCATTCTATGGGGCACCTGACCACACGATTGGACAGTAGTCCGGGTGTGAAAAAACTAGGGCCTGTAGGACCTGCCTTGTTGATAGCATTGTTAAGAAGGCAGAGCAGTGCTTTATTATGGACAGATCTCTCCTTCCATTTTAGCTACTGTTGTATCAATATGTTTTGACCATGACCATGTCTTTTGACCATGTCTTTTGAACTTGCTCAATTTCCACATTACTCATTACAATAAATAGTTGAGGTTTAGTAAATTGTTAATTTACTGTGAAATAGAATTGTACAGTGCCTTGCAAAAGTATTCATCCCCCTTGGTGTTTTACCTATTTTGTTGCATTACAACCTGTCATTTAAATGGATTTGAATTTGAATTTCATGTAATGGACATACACAAAATAGTCCAAATTGGTGAAGTGAAATGAAAAAAATGACTTTTTTAAAAACTGAAAAGTGGTGTGTGCATATGTATTCACCCTTTTGCTATGAAGCCACTAAATAAGATCTGGTGCAACCAGTTACCTTCAGAAGTCACATAATTAGTTAAATAAAGTCCACCTGTGTGAAATCTAAGTGTCACATGATCTCAGTATGTATACACCTGTTCTGAAAGGCCCCAGAGTGTGCAACACCACTAAGCAAGGGGCACCATGATGACCAAGGAGCTCTCCAAACAGGTCAGGGACAAAGTTGTGGAGAAGTACAGATCAGGGTTGAATTTCAAAAGGCTTTTCTAATTATCAATTAGCCTTTTAAAATTATAAACTTGGATTAGCTAACACAACATGTCATTGGAACACAGGAGTGATGGTTGCTGATAATGGGCTTCTGTACGCCTATGTCGATAATCCATAAAAAAAAAAGTTGTTTCCAGCTACAATAGTCATTTACAGCATTAACAATGTCTATACTATATTTCTGATCATTTGATGTTATTTAATGGACAAAAAAGGTGCTTTTCTTTCAAAAACAAGGAAATGTCAAAGTGACCCGAAACTTTTGAATGGTAGTGTACCGCTGTTGATATCACATAGATTACCAAGCATTTCACAAATATTATCCAATTACTGACTGTTAGCACTTGGTGGTCTATAGCAGCTTCCCACAAAAATGGGATTTAGGGGAGGGAGGTGAACCTGTAGCCATTTTACTTCAACAGTATTTGACATGAGGTCCTCTCTAAGCTTTACAGGAATATGACTCCGCAACACCTCCACCATTGGCATTCCTCTCCACAGTAGTGGAGAGGGTAGTAAGTTTTAAGTTCCTCGGCGTACACATCACAGACAAACTGAATTGGTCCACCCACACAGACAGCATCGTGAAGAAGGCGCAGCAGCGCCTCTTCAACCTCAGGAGGCTGAAGAAATTTGTCTTGTCACCAAAAGCACTCACAAACTTCTACAGATGCACAATTGAGAGCATCCTGTCGGGCTGTATCACCGCCTGGTACGGCAACTGCTCCGCCCACAACCGTAAGGCTCTCCAGAGGGTAGTGAGGTCTGCACAACGCATCACCGGGGGCAAACTACCTGCCCTCCAGGACACCTACACCACCCGATGTCACAGGAAGGCCATAAAGATCATCAAGGACAACAACCACCCGAGCCACTGCCTGTTCACCCCGCTATCATCCAGAAGGCGAGGTCAGTACAGGTGCATCAAAGCTGGGACCGAGAGACTGAAAAGCAGCTTCTATCTCAAGGCCATCAGACTGTTAAACAGCCACCACTAACATTGAGTGGCTGCTGCCAACACACTGACTCAACTCCAGCCACTTTAATAATGGGAATTGATGGGAAATTATGTAAAATATATCACTAGCCACTTTAAACAATGCTACCTAATATAATGTTTACATACCCTACATTATTCATCTCATATGTATATGTATATACTGTACTCTATATCATCTACTGCATCTTTATGTAATACATGTATCACTAGCCACTAACTATGCCACTTTGTTTACATACTCATCTCATATGTATATACTGCATCTTGCCTATGCCGCTCTGTACCATCGCTCATTCATATATCTTTATGTACATATTCTTTATCCCCTTACACTTGTGTCTATAAGGTAGTAGTTTTGGAATTGTTAGCTAGATTACTTGTTGGTTATTACTGCATTGTCGGAACTAGAAGCACAAGCATTTCGCTACACTCGCATTAACATCTGCTAACCATGTGTATGTGACAAATACAATTTTATTTTATTTGATTTTGTCTCTTCTGAAGATATTGAAACCATGTATTGCTACTACTGTATCAAAGTTATTACCTTAGTGAGTTTCAGAGATATTCAGTATATGCATGTTATTTCTTACTAGCAAGTTATCACTTTCATGAACCTTGTTTATTAGGCTACATATGATAATGTGGCCTATTGTTTTGCACTTTTCTGGGATTCTTAATTGTTTTTGTTGCATTTACTGGGAGGCTTAGCAGACTTAGACATGGCAATGCAGGGTGAGCTGCACACAGTGGAATTCCTTCTAGGGCGAACAACCTCGGCGCAAAAGTATAACTCAGGTTCATTGGCACATGATTACTTCATACAATAGCTGTAGGATTGGCAGAGGCATTCAGGGGAGTCAGAAAGCATTCACACCCCTTGGCTCTTTAAAAACATTTTGTTGTGTTACAGCCTGCATAAAAATAGATTACATTGCCATTTGTTGTCACTGGCCTACACACAATACCCCATAATAAAACTTTGACGTTATGTTTTTGAACATATTTACAAATGTATTAAATGAAAAGCTGAAATGTCTTGAGTCAGTAAGTATTCGACCCCTTTGTTATGGCAAGCCTAAATAAGTTCAGGAGTAAACATTTGCTTAACAAGTCACAAAGTAAGTTGCATGGACTCACTCTGTGTGCAATAATAATGTTTAACCTGGTTTTTGAATTATTACCTCATCTCTGTACGCCACACAAACAAATAATTGTAAGGTCCTTCGGTCGAGCAGTGAATTTCAAACACGGATTCAACCACAAACACCAGGTAAGTTTTCTAATGCCTCGCAAAGAAGGGCACGTATTGGTATTAAAAAAGCAGACATTGAATATCCATTTGAGCATGGTAAAGTTATTAATTACACTTTGGATGACGTAACAATACACCCAGTCACTACAAAGATACAGGCATCCTTCCTAACTCAGTTGCCCAGAGAGGATGGAAACCGCTCAGTGATTTCACCATGAGGCCAAGGGGGACTTTAAAACAATTACAGTGTTGAATGGCTGTGATAGGAGAAATCTGAGGATGGATCAACAACATTGTAGTTACTCCACAATACTAACCTAATTGAAGCCTGTACAGAATACCAATATTCCAAAACATGCATCCTGTTTGCAACAAGGCACTAACATTATACTGTTAAAAATGTGGCAAAGCAATTCACTTTTTGTCCTGAATACAAAGTGTTATGTTTGGGACAAATCCAATACATTGCCGAGTACCACTCCATATTTTTAAGCATAGTGGTGGCTGCATCATGTTCTGTGTATGCTTATGATTGTTAAGGACTGGAGAGTTTTTCAGGATAAAAAAATAACTTCAATGGAACTAAGCACGGGCAAAATCCTAGAGGAAAATGGATGTCTGCTTTCCACCAGACACTGGGTAATTAATTTACTTTTCAGCAATAACCTAAAATACAAGGCCAAATTTACCCTGGTGTTGCTTACCAATAAGATAAGATGTTGCAGAGTTACTTAAATCTGCTTGAAAATCTCTGGTTGAGCATTACTTTCACCTTGTCAATCACAACCCTATTCATTGGGGATACTCAATAATAATGTTTTCTTATTGGCTGTTCATCTGTGGTTTGGACCATGTGGGTTGCCTCCTGTGTTTGTCCCAGTCGTTCTGGACAGACTTTTGGCCATTGGTGCAGGAGATTATGTAAGGCTTCCTTGGTGGATTTGTCCAATTCAGCATTTTCCACAAGAGCCTTGATGCAGCTGTCCCTCAGATGGTCACTAGGGGGTGATGCAAGATATAGCCCTACCACTGATGATCCTTCACAGCTGGGCTCGTCCCTTCCGACCTACTCCTGCCGTCCATTTCGCACTCCATACATACCTCTCCAGAAGTTGAGTAATGTGCCAGTCTTGCACAGGAAGTCCAGACTCAGCACAATGGAGAAGGCCAGGTGTGACTTGTGCATTACAAAAGGTGTCCACCAACCATAAGTCCTCATGGAAAGTGTAAAGCAGTTTTGTCCATTGGCCAAGACAAATTATTGCTCAGAGCATGCGGTCAGAGAGTCTTCGGGTTTCTTTATAAAGGGATTTCTGCAACAGAGGGAATGAACACCATGTGTACAAAAAAAAACTTGCACTTTACCCTCCACGCCATCATAGGAACTACGTTCTTGCTCAGGGGTCGTCTTCCCTGGTTACTAGAGCGTTCAAGCAAAACTGCATTCAGATGGGACTTTGGATTTAATCCTTTGCCTCCATCTGGTGGGCACTTTCCCTGGTCCTTGCTGGGCCTTTGGGTTTTGAACTGCTCTTTGCCTGCGATAGCATTCACCCGGATCCAGTAGGTGGACTGGCCTGACCAGCCAGTTTCCATGAGGGTCCCGCACAATCCGCACAAGCTCATCAACTGTGTGGGCTGTCCTTCTGAGAATGCTGGCCAATTTCGCGCTACAATTTCAGAGTATCAGATTGAATATTTATTCTTCACGCGTGACCATGCGTTCAGCGCATACACAGAGCTCTGTACTGAAAAGTGAAGTCTCGGATGCTCTCTTTTTGTCCTTGAATCCTGCCTTGAAGCCTCTTCTCTCCCTCTGCCTCATAGTCTTCAGAGAAAAATGCCCAGATTAATGCAGGTTTGAACCTCCCCCAGGTAACAAACTTTGAGCTTTCAATTTACTACCAGTCTTTGGCTGTGCCCTGTAGAACAGTATTCATAGTTGCCAACCCCTCTTCACCTGTTAAAGGATGAATATATTCTTCAAATTTCTCCAGATAAGTCAAAAGAATCTTCATTATCTTCCCGTCCTCCAAAGCTGGGAAACTGGACCTTCACTGATAGTTATCTCTAAACAGCAACGGCCCTCTCTTCCCGGTGTGTGCCTCCAGCTGCATTCTCTGTTGCCCCAGTATGCTCCCTTCTCGTCCACCACCATTGTCTCTTCTCTGTAAAAACCTAGCATCTATTTTTGCTGCAGACGCAGCATCTCTCCTTGTCCCAGAACCAGAGAAACTGACAGATGGAGCTTCATCACGCATGGAGGTGCTCACTTTCCTAGTAAGGTCCTTGAGTTATATATCCAACTGTCTGTCTCTCCATGCCAAACATTCAACCATTGACTGCCTGAATTCTGTCTTAGCACCATCAAAGGCATTTTTGCAAGTATCGGCATTTACTGTCAATATAGTACAGAAGAACATCTTTCCTTACAGCATTAAAATGGAATGCCTGAATAGCTCTTTCCACAGCCTTTAAGCGTGAAGCCAAACTATTGCATACATCATAACCATTGAGGATTGTTTGCATCGGGCCTGGACCTGAGGCCATGGCCAAGAGGTGGTTTATCAATACTATCTTCTTCATCCTGAGAATCTCCCACATACAGTGCATCAAAATTTGCTGTTAGATCCCGTACTGGACTTTGTCTGGTCACAAAGGGACTAGCTGTGAAATCTTCCTGCTCAAGGGGAGAATCCTCCTTCTCACAATGGATATCAACAAGAGTTGTAGAAGCAGCCATGGATAAGCAATTCTAAACCACCAATTATCCTATCAACAACACAGATAATTATATTTTTTTTGTGGTCACCTTTTTCTCCATTTTTTTTTTGCATAAACCACAAACCTTGTATGAAATTAATATTAGGAGACATATTGAATGCTTTGGTGTATTAATAGGACAATTATATGGGGTTCAACATAAACAACAAAAGAAGAATACATGAATCAGCAAGACATGAATAGACCTGTCAGGAGCCAACAGTAACCATAAGAAAACCTTAGACAACATGTGGTTGAGTCAATCAGTCTTTGAATGGAAGTCCAAAGTAATGTTTGTAATCCAAAGTCTCCCCACATATGCAACTAAACTCAACAAATGCATCCCAACAAGAAGCGATTCATTATCATTCATACAAGTATCATTCACTCCAGTTTTAAACAATTTCCTTTTTGTTCCTGTTTTCGATACTACTGTTGTCCATTCAGAACATTCATCTTTACCAACTTTGCGCTGGTTGATTCGAACTGTTTATCCACTTCCGCCATCTTTCTCCCCTCGCAACCAGCTCTCTCTCAAAAATGGGCTTGCAGACAAATTAAGATGGCACCTTTGGTTTGGCCACACCTCCGATCGCAACCATACCTGCAGCCTTAAAGACCTACTACATAATAGGCAACCATATTCACAATACAGAGTGAAAGTCCAGTTTGGCCAAGTACATACAGTTGAAGTCAGAAGTTTACATACACTTAGGTTGGAGTCATTAAAACTCGTTTTTCAACCACTCCACCAATTTCTTGTCGTCAGTTAGGACATCTACTTTGTGCACACAAGTAATTTTTCCAACAATTGTTTACAGCCAAGACCTCAGAAAAAAAGGTTTATGTAGCCCATTCATTGCCAGTTAGAGACAGAGTAGCGCATTGGGACCCAAAAGCATAATCAGTGCTCTAACTCCCCTTGCACTGGTCTGGAGCAATGAAGTAGTGATGCAGGGTACCGTACTAAACCACAAATTACCTCTATGTCCCGCAGCATAATCACAAAACGTTTAGTTGATCAACCACTGTAATTTGCCCGTGGAGATGCTTTGGGCACACCAAACCACCCTCTGGAGAGCCCTGCGGTTGCGGGTGGTGCAAATTGCCGTACCAGGCGGTGATACAGCCCGACAGGATGCTCTCAATTGTGCACCTGTAAAAGTTTGTGAGGGTTTTAGGTGCCAAGTCAAATTTCTTCAGCCTCCTGAGGTTGAGTGAGAGGTTATTTTCCTGGCACCACTCACAGGGCCCTCACTTCCTCCATGTAGGCTGTCTCGTCATTGTTGGTAATCAGGCCTATTACTGTCCGGCCTACATCTGCAAACTTGATGACTGAGTTGGAGGCGTGGGTGGCCACGCAGTCATGGGCGATCAGGGAGTATAGGAGGGGTCTGAGCATGCACCCTTGTGGGGCCCCTGTGTTGAGGATTGGTGAAGTGGGCAGTGTGCAGTGCGATGGTGATTGCATCGTCTGTGGAACTATTGGGGTGGTAAGCAAATTGAAGTGGGTATAGGGTTTCAGGTAAGGTAGAGGTGATATGATCCTTAACTAGCCTCTCAAAGCACTTCATGATGACAGAAGTGAGTGCTACGGGGCGATAGTCATTTAGTTCAGTTACCTTTGCTTTCTTGGGTACAGGAACAATGGTGGACATCTTGAAGCATGTGGGGAAAGCAGACTGGCTTCATTATCAAATTGGCTTAATTAAAATCCCCAGCTACAATAAATGCGGCATCAGGATACATGGTTCCAGTTTGCATAAAGTCCAGTGAAGTTTTTTGAGGGCCGTTGTGGTATCGACTTGAGGGGAATATACACGGCTGTGACTATAAAATAATAGAATTCTCTTGGGAGGTAATATGGTCTGCATTTGATTATGAGGTATTCTAGGTTGAGTGAACGAAAGGACTTTAGTTTCTGTATGTTATCACAATCAAAACATGAGTGGTAAATCATGAAACATACACCTCCGCCTTTCTTCTTCCCGAAAAGTTCTTTATTCATGTCTGTGCGATATACTGAGAACCCATCTGGCTGTATGGACAAAGACAGTATATCCCGAAAGAGCCATGTTTCCATGAAACAGAGTATATTACAATACCTTATGTCTCTCTGGAAGGAGATTCTCTCCCTGAGCTCATCTGCCTATTTATCCAGAGACTGAACATTAGCGAGTAATATACTCGGAAGCAGTGGATGGTGTTTGCGTCCCCTGAGTTGGACTAGAAGTCCACTTAGAATACCTCTTCTCTGCCGGCAGTGTTTTGGATCAGCCTCTGGAATCAGTTAATTTGCCCTGGGAGGTACGAACAAAGGATCCAATTCAGGAAAGTTGTATTCCCGGTCGTAACACTGGTGAAATATCGCCACCCTGATATCCAAAAGTTATTTCCGGCTGTATGTAATAAGACAAAAAAAAAATCCTGTTCTGATAATGTAAGAAATAACAAACAAAAAATAAATACTGCAAAGTTGCTTAGGAGCTAGAAGCAGAGCTGCCCTATCTGTCGGTGCCATCTTGCTATAATGGTCCAAACACAACAAGACAGTCGTGAAGAGTGCACGACAACACCTTTTCCCCCTCAGGAAAGTACAAATATTTGGCATAGGTCCCCAGATCCTCAAAAAGTTTTACAGCTGTACCATCGAGAGCATCCTGACTGGTTGAATCACCACCTGGTGTGGCGTAAGGTGCGACAGAGGGTAGTGCATACAGCCCTGGGGTCAAGCTTCCTGACATCCAGGACCTATATACTGGGAGGTGTTAGAGGAAGGCCCAAAAATGTGTCAAAGACTGTTCTCTCTGCTACCGCACGGCAAGTGGTACCGGAGTCTAGGTTCATAAGGCTCCTTAACAGTTTCTAGCCCGAAGCCATAAGACTGCTAAACAATTTGTGTTTACACTGCTGCTACTCTCTGTTTATTACCTATGCATAGTCCCTTTACCCCAACCTACATTATTCCAACCTACAAATGACCTCGACTAAACTGTGAGGGGGTGCACATTGACTTGTTACTGCTCCCCCCTGTATATAGCCTAGTTATTGTTATGTTATTTTATTGTTTTACATTTTATATATATTTTTTACTTTAGTTTATATAGAAAATATTTTCGTAACTCTATTTCTTGAACGGCATTGTTGGTTAAGGTCTTGTAAGTAAGCATTTCACAGTAATGTTCACACCTGTTGTATTCGGTGCATGTGACAAATTAAATATGATTTGATTCAATTCAATTTTTTTTAACATGAGACATCATCAGTAAACACATCTACCCTGTTACATTCGATAGAGGCGTGATCCATTCCTGCCTCCATTCTTGCTTGGGTGAACAATAGGAAAAGCATTTCACCAAATGATTTGTTAAAAGTGTGGCCAAAAACCTCATTTGGTGACCAATAGGGAGTGCATGACACTGGTAAACGAAGCTTGATGTGAATATTGTCACAAAACAACTGCAAGACTTTAAGCTTAAGCAAAATGTCATCCCTGAAGCGAGATCATCGTGATTGGTGTTTGCCACAGAGAAATACGGTTCTGGTACAAAGAAGAAAGGACAAGGGGAAACCAAGTCAGTTGTCCAACTGAAATGTCTTTTCCACATTTAACCCAACCCGGAGAGGTACAGGGGGCTGCTTTAATTGACATCCACATCTTCAGCACCTGGTGAGCAGTAGGTCAACTGCCTTGCTCAGGGGCAGAAAGATAGATGTTTACTGGACAATGTATCAAACTGAAGAACTCATGCCATGTTGATCTATTCTTGAAGAATACTGTGACATTTTTCTTCTTTCCTATGCCATTAAAATGGTTATAATGGCTGTTTTGATGTAACATCAAATGTATAGATTTTACCCATGGTGTGTTTGGTAACTACAGGCTATGCATTACATCGTAGAGACTGTGTCACGACTCCGACCGAAGGTGGCTCCCCTTCCCGTTTGGGTGGCGCTCGGCGGTCGTCGTCGCCGGCCTACTAGCTGCCACTGATTCTTTTCTCCCCCTCCTTATGTGTTTATTGAGCACACCTGTTTTGAGTTGGTTATAATTAGTGAGGCTTTATTAGTCAGCCGGCCCGCCTGGTTCTTTGTGCGGGATTGATTATTGTAACCCTGGTGTTTGCATTAGATGTACATGTTCGTGTATTTAGTGCTAGACTGTTTTCGTTTCCCTGTGTCTGGGGCATTTGGTTTGAGCACAAGTAAGTGGGGGGAACGTAGTTCTCCGTGTGTGCATTAAAGAAGCACTTTATTGAACTCTGCTTTCCTGCGCCTGATTTCACCCTCACGACACCCAGGACCTAACAGACTGTTAAACTGTTTTATACAGAAGTAACATTCTGTAAACACTTATAAGGACATCTCAGATTAATCACACTGAATTTAAAGCAACAAAAACATACAATAATTATTTTGTAAATATTTTTGTTTATACTTAAAGGGGTCCTAAAATTCTTACTAAAATAGCTAAATGATCCATAGTATGACCATCTTACACTGAACAAAAATAAAACCCCAAATAAAAAGTGTTGGTCCCATGTTTTATGAGTTGAAATACAAGATCCCTCTAAAATTGTTTGCACACATTTGTTCACATCCATGTTAGTGAGAATTTATCCTTTGCCAAGATAATCAATCCACCTGACAGGTGTGGCATACCAAGAAGCTGATTAAACAGCATGATAATTACACAGGTGCACCTTGTGCTGGAGACAATAAAAGGCCACACTAAAATGTGAAGTTTTGTCATACAACACAATGCCACAGATGTCTCAAGTGTGCAATTGACATGCTGACTGCAGGATTGTCCACCAGAGCTGTTGCCAGATCATTTAATAGGAATTTACCTACCATAAGCCACCTCCAATGTAATTTTAGATAATTTGGCAGTCCGTCCAACCGGCCTCACAACCGCAGACCGCGTGTAACCACACCTGCCCAGGGCCTCCACATAAGGCTTCTTCACCTGCGGGATCCCTTCTGGCCCTTCCTTGGACACTGTGCTATCTAACCTCGAAACGAGCTTCAATGCCATACAACACTTATTCCGTGGAGTGCATGCTTTTCAACCGTTCGCTGCCTACGCCCGACTAGCATCACCACCCTGGATGGTTCCTACCTAGAATATGTGGACATCTATAAGTACCTAGGTGTCTGGCTAGACTGCAAAATCTCCTTCCAGACTCATATCAAACATCTCCAATCCAAAATCAAATCTAGAGTCGGCTTTCTATTTCGCAACAAAGCCTCCTTCACTCACGACGCAAAAATTACCCTAGTAAAACTGACTGTCCTACCGATCCTCGACTTCGGCGATGTCATCTACAACATAGCTTCCAATACTCTACTGGACGCAGTTTATCACAGTACCATCCGTTTTGTTACTAAAGTACCTTATACCACCCACCACTGCGACCTGTATGCTCTAGTCGGCTGGCCCTCGCTACATGTTCGTCGCCAGACCCACTGGCTCCAGGTCATCTACAAGTCTATGCTAGGTAAAGCTCCGCCTTATCTAATTTCACTGGTCACGATGGCAACACCCACCCGTAGCACACGCTCCAGCAGATGTATCTCACTGATAATCCCTAAAGCCAAAACCTCATTTGGCCGCCTTTCCTTCCAGTTCTCTGCTGCCTGCGACTGGAACGAATTGCAAAAATCTCTGAAGTTGGAGACTTTTATCTCCCTCACCAACTTTAAACATCTGCTATCTGAGCAGCTAACCGATCGCTGCAGCTGTACATAGTCCATCGGTATATAGCCAACCCAATTTACCTACCTCATCCCCATACTGTTTTTATTTTATTTACTTTTCTGCTCTTTTGCACACCAGTATCTCTAACTGCACATGTTCATCTGATCATTTTTCACTCCAGTGTTAATCTGCTAAATTGTAATTATTTACTCCTATGGCCTATTTATTGCCTACCTTCTCATGCCTTTTGCACACAATGTATATAGATTATTTTTTCCCTACTATGTTAGTGACTTGTTTATTGTTTACTCTATGTGTAACTCTGTGTTGTTGTCTGTTTACACTGCTATGCTTTATCTTGGCCAGGTTGCAGTTGCAAATGAGAACTTGTTCTCAACTAGCCTACCTGGTTAAATAAAGGTGAAATAAATCAAAATAAAAAAATAATCTGAGACCAGCCACCAGGACAGCTGATGAAACTGAGGAGTATTGCTGTCTGTAATAAAGCCCTATTGTGGGGAGATATAATTCTGATTGGCTGTGACATTTGGGACCCAATCAGCATCAGAGGGGAGCTTCTTGTGTGTTTGTGTGCTTGCTTGCACGTGTGTGTACTCTGTACGTGTGTGTGTGTGTCTGGATCTTGAGGTTTACACAGGACTCTATATATTGGGTGTTTATTAAGGGGGTGTGCTATGGAATTGTTTCATACTGAACAAAAATATAAACGCAGCATGCAACAATTTAAGATTTTACTGAGTTACAGTCATATAAGGAAATCAATCAATTGAAATAATTTAATTAAATCCTAATCTATGGATTTAACATGACTGGGCAGGGGCAAAGCCATGGGTCGGCCTGGGAGGGCTTAACCTCAAGGTGCACGCACACACAAGCACACGCACACACAAGAAGCTCCCCTCTAATGCTGACTGGGTCCCAAATATCACCGTATTTCCTATATAGTGCACTATTGTTGACCAAAGCCCGATGGGCCCTGGTCCAAAGTGATGCACTATATAGGGAACACGGTGACATTTGGGCCCCAACTGCCGTTCTGTGAGGAATAGGCTCTGAGATGATGACTGAAGACACTTTCTTTTTTACTCTACCGCAGCTAAATCCAATAGCAGGACAAGGCAAAAAATAATTGCTTTGATAATTAGTACCACATGCATAAACAATTGTATTATTTTTTTTACATTTTCCAATTAATCATACATGCTTTTTCCTCCTACGACCTTTAAATGTTATGAAAATACCACCATGGCCTCCAGCGCGGATCTGAACAGCACAACTTAGTGTTTTCCTACCGTCCTGCCAAATTTGTAAAAATAAATATTGCAGGGAAACAAGAACAGCATCATCTCCAATTCCGACACCCCTCCTCCCTCCCTTCTCCTCCTCCTCCTCCTCCTCCTCCTCCTTGCTCCATTTCCCCCAATGCGAAAATCATTACCCTCAATGCAGCGAAAATCATTACCCTCAATGCAGCGAAAATCATTACCCTCAGTAACAAACCACTACGGCACGCGGTTGGACTATTCTAACACAGCCGCACATTATTAGCTCAGAAAGATGAGAAAAGAGCAGGCATCTCCCATTGTTCTCTAAGCCAGTGTTTAGGCCCCGCTAAAAACCTCTTTTGTGTACAACAAACCGGTCCTAGAGAAAGAGAAAAAATACCATTAACAAGATTAGGGAGCTCATTTTGCAGCCGACAAAAGGATTTTACAATGCGCCTCTGTTCATTAGGCAGGAAGCGGGTGACAATACTGATCTATAATCTTTAGCTGGGGTCGGATTGAACTTCAGTGGTTGGCCTATTGTTGTGTGCTGGGGCTTCACACAATGGTACACTCGCTGCTCCTCTGAGGATAACATGACGATGGAGAGAAGGAAGAAGAGGGAAAGAAAGGGTGATAGACAGAGGAGTTCAACATTTACATTACATTTGAGAAAACACTGTTTTCCAGAGACATACATTAATGAGTGCATACATTTATTTTACTTTTTCACCATGGGAATCAAACCCACAACCCTCACATTGCCAATGCCATGCTCCATCAACTGAGCCACATGGGACAAGTTCAAGCTTCTAATTTCCATGTAAGCTTCATATGAACCAGCAATCATCTCTGTGACAGTGGGTATGAGTGGGAGGGGCAATTTCTGTGTGTACTTGCATGTTTGTGTGTGTGCATGCATATTTAAACATCCTCTGCATAACTGTCTTTTATCTTTTTCTTATGGCATTGCATTGGTTTAGGTCATACACTTGCTGTAGTCTCCACAGTCTCCCTATTCTGTCAATCACATCATATCTGCTGGCTGAAAAAATCAATTGTGCTGGTAGAGTCACTAGGGAAACCAACAATACAATTCATAATTACTCTCCAGTAATACGGATCTGAGGTGCAATGTAATCACCATGCAGTGTCTGGGAGCAGAACTGGGCCAATGAAGGCAAACAGATTTATTCTGTAGAGCACATCTGCCTTATTTAGAGAGAAAGAGACTGCCCGCTTAGCTCCCCTGAGATCTTAGCGGCAAAGGTCCAAGAAGAGCCTGCAGAAGGAGGAAATAAGCCCAGCCCACTCTACAGTGGACCTACATTACACCTCACCGGCAGACAGGCAGGCAGCTCTGTGCTTTCTGGGGAAATCTAATAGGTTGGCCTCCGAGGGTAATCCCTACGGTACTCAGCCGTGAACAAATCAAGTCTTTACCCGAGAGTGGTGGTTTTCTAATGACACGACAGAATGGGTTGACAAGATATGGGAAGCGGCAGCCTAGCGTACTTATGGTGAAATATGAATGTAAATCGATATCGTGGACCTGGTCTCTGCCTTATCTTGTGAACGAAAGCAACAGGAAAGAAGAGTTAAACAGAAAGAAGAGTATACTGTATTCAACAATAGTCACTGAGATTAGCTGAAGAAAAGGCTGCAGCTGTAAGAGCTGCAGATAAGTATAAGAATGAGATGGAGCTGAGTGCTTTTTACCCACTCAGTTCATGGACCACATAAATATCCATCTGTACAGCGCTATCCTGGTCTGATCCTAGACATTATAGATGAAAAGGAGGGACCAATGATGTCATATAGTGCAAAAATGTTAATTGAATGAGATACAGTATTCATGCACATTATAGGTGAATGTAAAATGTAATATTGCACAATAGAAAATGTAATGGAATCATGGATAGATAATGGCACCTCTGGCTTCCATAATATGCCCACATCTCCTATATGACATTCATTGCTGTTCAAGATCGTTGTCTTCATAGAAATAGCTTCTCAACAGTGCGCACCACTAGGCAAAATATGTGGTTTGTTTGAAACGACACACAGGTAGGCTACAGTTTGTTAACATTATCTACTCAAACATTTGCCCACGAAAAAACACTGTACATAATTCAAAAAGATCTAAATGCATATTCCCATGAACTGGTTGGCATGTAGTGGGTTAAGTTGGTACATGCCCAGAATGTTATACGGTTTGAGAAAAAGGGGAGGGGGGGACAGGGACAGGATGGGGCGGTTTGATCCAGTTGCACAGCCTCTGCCTTCTGAAATAGTCTTCCATTGTCCTCCAATATTCTCTCTTTAGTTAACCACCTTACCTCCTCTATTCATACACCTCTATCGTTAGACACAGGGAAGGTGGCGTCACAGCACGAGGCTTAGCTAGCTACAGTACTTACCAGCTTACCTCTTTATTAGCGTTAGCAAAGATGCTATGTTAGCTACATTACTACCAGTATAACTCTTTTGAATTAGCAGTAACAGGGCGGCAGGTAGCCTAGCATGTAAGAGCATCAGGCCAGTAACCAAAAGGTTGCTGGTTTGAATCCCAGAGCTGGAAAAATGGGAATAAATCTGCCGTTCTGCCCTTGAGCAAGCAGTTAACCCCCAACAACTGCTCCCTGGGTGCCAATGACATTATATGTGGAATACACATCTCAGTTGAATGCATTCAGTTGTGCAACTGACTAGGTACACCCTTTCCCTAATTACATGGTTACCTCTTCTATATTAGCAGGGACATTATGCTAGCTACATTCCTACCAGATTACATCTTCTGTCCCTCACTGGTCTCAAACCAGGGAACCTCTGAACACATTGACATGTCACCATGAAGAAATGTTACCAGTAACGCCACAAAAGCTGTGGGTCTTGCAGAACAAGGGAAACAACTACTTCTAGGTCTCAGAGCAGGATATGTCTCAGAATGAACGCTACTAACACTCCAACAACCATTTCACATTGGCTACACAATGACAGACAATATTAGCAGGGACAGACTCCGGACCTAAAATGGGGAATAATTCCCAAAACTCTCTCTCCATGGAATACTAATTGGCTGGGGAATTAATTGAGATGTAGCAATAGCTTTAATCTCATTGAATACAATACGGGGCCATTTGAAGCATATTTGATGTGATTTATCGTAAATACAAACATAGATATGATCAGAGTGTGTGGTTGGAACGCTCTTTCTCTGAGCTGGTAGGATGTGCATTTCATATTCAAGTAATTGTTTTCTGCATTTTTCTCTGAGCAACAAACAGTTGGATCATTTGCATATTACTCATGACTTCCAGAGGGAAAAATGTGGAGGTGGCAGTAAAGTTGTTCAATGGCACTTTTTTCCCCTTTCTTTTCAGTGGCTGCTGTGTGCCTGTGTTGGAGACAATCCAGCATAGAAATTGTCTGGAAGGCACTTTGCAAATTGCATTGATCTCTCCCTAGACCTGTCTTCCACCTGCTTCCCATCCTAATGCCTCTCTATTACAGAGGGACACGGGGAGGTGGTGGTGAGACGACAGGTGTCGTCACACACACATGCGCGCACAAACACACACACACGCGCACAAACACACACACACCTGTCTCACTCCCAAATAAAGAGAATTTCCTCTATTCTGCACTTGAATTACACACTAATTTGGTCGACACGGGGGACAGACAGCAAGACAGTACTAGAGCAGTAGAGGAAGAGAAGAGACGACTGTGTTTCATTTCCTGGAAAACAGAACAAGATTAATAGAGTGAGGGGAGTTAAGAAAAAGGGAACATTTTTGAGAAGAGGAGAGGTGTTTTCCTTGCTTGAGACTCATGGTCGTCACTTTATAAAAAGAAACATACAGGGAATTTGGACATTTTGTTACGCCTTATCCTAAAATTGATTAAATCTTATTTTCTTATCAATCTACACACAATACCCCATAATGACGAAGCAAAAACGTTTTTTTTTTTTTTAAATTTTGCAAGTGTAAAAAAAACAATTCAGAACCTTTGCTATGAGACTTGAAATGTTTGAGATGTTTCTATAACTTGATAGGTAAATTCAATTGATTGGACATGATTTGGAAAGGCACAGACCTGGCGCATCACCGGGGGCACACTGCCTGCCGGTGTCATAGGAAGCCACCCAAACCAAGGCTTGTACACCCCACTATCATCCAGAAGGAGAGGTGCAAAGCTGGGACCGAGAGACTGAAAAACAGCTTCTATCTCAAGTCCATTAGACTGTTAAATAGCCATCACTAGCCGGCCTCCTCCCAGTACACTATCCTAAACTTAGTCACAGTCACTAGTCGCTTACCACCCGGTTACTCAATCCTGCACCTTAGAGGCTGCTGCCCTTAGTCTATCCTACATATTCTTCAGATTTGGTAAATTTTCTATCCACATACTGTCTATAATGTCTATACATCCCATCATATACACTTCCGGTCAAAAGTTTTAGAACACCTACTCATTCAAGGATTTTACTATTTTATTTATTCTATTTTCTACATTGTAGAATAATAGTGGAGACATCAAAACTATGAAATAACACATATGGAATCATGTAGTAACCAAAAAAGTGTTAAACAAATCAAAATATATTTTAGATTTTAGATTCTTCAAAGTAGCCACTTTTTGCCCTGAGGACAGCTTTGCACACTCTTGGCACTCTCTCAACCAGCTTCATGAGTTAGTCACCTGGAATGCATTTCAATTAACAGGTGTGCCTTCTTAAAAGTTAATTTGTGGAATTTCTTTCCTTCTTGAGCCAATCAGTTGTGTTGTGACAAGGTTTAATTTGATTTGATTTGTATATGGAAGATAGCCCTATTTGGTAAAATACCAAGTCCATATTATGGCAAGAACAGCTCTAATAAACAAAGAGAAACAACAGTCCATCATTACTTTAACACATGAAGGTCAGTCAATATGGACCATTTCAAGAACGTTGAAAGTTCCTTCAAGTGCAATCGCAAAAACCATCAAGCCCTATGATGAAACTGGCTCTCGTGAGGACCGCCACAGGAATGGAAGACCCAGAGTTACCTCTGCTGTAGAGGATAAGTTCATTAGAGTTACCAGCCTCAGAAATTGCAGCCCAAATAAATGATTCAGAGTTCAAATAACTGAAACATCTCAACATCAACTGTTCAGAGGAGACTGTGTGAATCAGGCCTGGTCGAATTGCTGCAAAGAAACGACTACTAAAGGACACCAATAAGAAGAAAAGACTTGCTTGGGCCAAGAAACAGCTCCAAAAGCCAGACTACAATTTTCAACTGCACATGGGGACAAAGTTCGTACTTTTTGGAGAAAATCCTCTGGTCTGATGAAACAAAAATAGAACTGTTTGGCCATAATGACGATCTTTATGTTTGGAGGAAAAAGGGGGATGCTTGCAAGCTGAAAAACACCATAACAACCATGAAGCACGGGAGTGGCAGCATCATGTTCTGGGGGTACTTTGCTGCTGGAGGGACTGGTGCACTTCACAAAATAGATGGCATCATGAGGTAGGAAAATTATGTGGATATTGAAACAACATCTGAAGACATCTGTCAGGAAGTTAAAGCATGGTCGCAAATAGGTCTTCCAAATGGACAATGACCCCAATCATACTTCCAAAGTTGTGGCAAAATTGCTTCAGGACAACAAAGTCAAGGTATTGGAGTGGCCATCACAATACCCTGACCTCAATCCTATAGAACATTTGTGTGCAAAACTGAAAAAGTGTGTGCGAGCAAGGAGGCCTACAAGCCTGACTCAATTACACCAGCTCTGTCAGGAGGAATGGGCCAAAATTCACCCAATGTATTGTGGGAAGCTTGAGTAAGGCTACCCAAAACGTTTGACCCAAGTTAAACAATTTAAAAGCAATGCTACCAAATCCTAATTGGGTGTATGTAAACTTCTAACCCACTGGGAATGTGATGAAAGAAATAAAAGCTGAAATAAATCATTCTCTACTATTATTCTCACATTTCACATTCTTAAAATAAAGTGGTGATCCTAACTGACCTAAGACAGGGAATTTTTTTAAACTGAGTTTAAATGTATTTGGCTAAGGTGTATGTAATCATCCGACTTCAACTGTATGTATATAAAACAAAAGCTAGACAATCGGGGTGCATTGAAATTCCAAAAGCAATGGATAGAGGAAAATCTGTTGCACATTTTGATGGTCAGGATATATAATACAGTTTAAGTGTGGCCCTCCGGACCTCGGTTGAAGACTGAATCTGGCTAGCTGGGTAAAATGAGCTTGACACCCCTGGTGTAGAGGGCAAGGAAGGGGAGACCTTTCCTCTGCAGATGAGGAGAGAAGAGTTAAAAGGGTTGTGGATGTCCAGAGTATGGGGTAGGGGTCTCGATGGAGCTCAGGAGGGTAGAGAGATGGGGTAGAGAGGCGTGGAGGGTGAGGCCTTACCTGTGCAGATGGAGCCGTTCCCCACATAGCCAGGCTTACAGGAGCACAGGTGGCCTCTGATAGTGTTGGTGCAGATGGCATTGTCATCACAGGAGCTCTGCCCACTGGCACACTCGTCATGTTCTGAGGGAGAGATGCAGCAGGGTCAGACTGTGTGGTAGTGTCTGACTGTCAGGCTGTCTGTCTGCAAGCGTATAGACTACTCAGCAGTGTGAGAGTGTGTTTGTGTCGTGAATGCATGTTTGTGTTTTTTAATATTTTTGCTCTGTGTTTGTATGTCGCAAGTGCATCCCTCCTGTAGGGTCATTGTCAGTTGTTTTCATTCAACAGTGTACTGTCAACTATCTCCCTCCCAGATCTGAGCTGCTTACTGAGGGGCTGGTCGGAGCATTTAGCCTCAGGGAATAGGGAGTGGGTTTGCACCACAGGCAGTGTATGATCAAACACCATGTTCATGCTCATCACTGCAAAAAAACATAATCTCATTTACTAGCCTACTTCTGGGAATCCATGACAGGTTGTGTAACACAAACACAGCCAAAAGTTATCTTGAATACAGTTAACGATTCAAACTTCGCCACAGTTGATCTTACACTGCGCAAAAACCAACGGTGGTAAACTGCATGCATTCCGGTGGAAGTTCATTCATTTCAAATGGGAAGCAATCCATACTGATGCTTCCAATCTGCTGAACTAGGCTCCAGTAAGTACAGTGTGTACTTCAATAAAATGTTTCAACTTGTATGTTGCTTTGCCTTGTGGTCTTTGAAACATAAGTGGATTAACCACCGAAGATGTTGCAAATGTGTGGTTTTCAACTACAGTATGTGTTTATGGGATAGCAACAAGAAAACTTTTGAAAGCTCAATACATTTACTTTAAAAATACAAGATACAAGTTTATGATGTTTAGAATTCTATGCAATTATGTTTTATATGTATTCTAGGCCATTGCTATTGTTGATTATATTCATAATAAAGTTGTGGGCTGTAGCCTGTTGTTATTAGTAGGTCTATTGTACTTTTTAGAATTGATTATCGCGATCATTATTATAGTAATGGAGGCTAGCTACTCCCATAGCTGGACAGTCTGTGCAGTGACAGTGCAGTGTGTGCTCCCTCACGCTCCCCCAGCACAACACAAGAAATCAGGTGTGTAGTGCTGGGGGAGCGCTAAGGAGCACGAAAAACCATTGAATGACAAAACAAATAAATATGAAGGCTACAGCAGCCTAGAGGTAGGTAAATGGTGCTTTCTTTCCTGTCTTATCTCTGGCGAAGGAGGAAGAACTGTAGGCTACATGTGTGCACTGTATAGGCCCATTGGAGTCTTGACAACGTCAGAAAGTAAAAAATAAAAAATTAATTCACCTCTGCCTTGATATTCATAAAACTCCACTGACCTGCTCTTCCGCAGTAGAAACTCAGAATGAAATGTGACCACTTGGTTACAGCGACACGGTTCTGCAAAGGACACCCAAACCAGAGTGGCCACCGTAAAGCCCAAGAACCTGACCATCTCTGGAAGTTGCTGTATCCATGCTTGAGATCTTTAGCCAATATTGGCTATTGGTGGAGATGCAGGGCCCGTTAGGGCCGTAACACAATAAAAAATAACTTGTAGACTACAGTCTTTTATGTCCAAGAATACAAATGTAAAATAAAAACATATTTGGGGGGCCAAATGAAATCATCCGCAGGCCAAATTCGGCCTGTGATCCGCAAGTTGGAGAATCATGCAGTAGACAGTCTCAGAGTAGTTGCCGCAAGTGTCTCCTGACCAGAAATGCTGGTATGGGGCCGGCTTCTGTCAATCTTGGATCTAATATTTTCTATAAAGAATCGTAAAAACTTTTTGCAGAGATCAGGGGATGCAAGCATGTCACTGTTAGGGATGGCACCAGCAATACACTCAATTATGAGGGATTTATCAGAGATTAGGGTAGAGAAGTGTTTCGTCTTGCATCGTTTACTGAAACATTGTAATTTCTCATCAAATCCTTTATTATCTCATAGAATACTTAAAGTTTGCTGGCCTTCCATTACTATCAGCTAAATGGCACTGTCACATCCTGATCTGTTTCACCTGTCCTTGTGATTGTCTCCACCCACTCAGGATGTTGCTTATTTTCCCCAGTGTATTTATCCCTGTGTTTCCTGGCTCTCTGTGCCAGTTCGTCTTGCATGTTTGTTAAGTCAACCAGTGTGTTTTTTCCCGTACTCCTTTTTCTCATCTCTTTGCTAGTCCTCTCGGTTTTGACCCTTGCCTGTTTTCTGGACTCCATTCCCGCCTGCCTGCCCTTCGGTACCTACTGGACTCTGAACTGGTTTTGACCTATTTCCTGCACACAACCATTCATTACATTCAATTTATAAAGCACGAGTGTGGTCATTAAACCAGAGTGAGACTATGCCAGACAATTTATTCTTGATTTTAACTGGTGCCACTGAGTCTAAAGTAGCCTGACATACAGTATGTCATTTAAACTTTTCACCAAATGATCTGTGTGAAGACAGAGAACAGGATCAGTGGTAGAGGACAAAAAAGCAGTTGTGGAGTTAATGATGCAAGAGCGAGTTGGGACTGGCACATTTTTAGGAGGAGGAGGAGAAAGCGTTCTAAAAACAATACTGACATGGTTAGAGACACACACATTAATAGTTTTTCCAAGTTTCAATATTCAGACCATGGGACAGCACAAGATCAAAAGTATGGCCTTTGTTGTGTGTAAGCCCTGTGGCATGTAGCACAAAGTTAAAGGATTCTAACATGATAAGAACATTTTCAACTAGTGCATTGTTTGGGCAACACACAGGAATGTTTAGATCTCTAAGAAATATTAGGTTTAGGAGGGTAATACACTAACATATACAAGATGGGCTGTTTCTTGTTCAAGCTATAGATAAGCCTCTCAAATGAGGAAGATTCACCACAGGGCTACATATAAACTTGTCTCTATGAATGACGGCTACCCCACCACCACAGCCAGACAGCCTGGATTTCTGTAGATAAGAAAAGGCTGGAAGGGTAGTTTCAAAAGTGAAAGATGGCGCCTTGCTTCTCGCTCTTAGGAAACTTTGCAGTATTTTTTTCATTTATTATTTCTTACATTGTTAGGCCAGAAATGTTTGGGTGTTATTACATACAGCCGGGAAGAACTATTGGATATTAGAGCGACTCGAACTCACCAGCAAAACCATCATTACGACCAGGAATATGCACCCCCAGGGAAATTCCAGAAACCAACCCAAAACAATGCTGGCGTAGGAGAGGTTTTCGGAGTGGTCTTCTAGTCCGATTTAGGAGGCGCGCACACCAATCACCGCTTCCAAGTATGTATATTACTTGCTAATGTTCAGTCTCTGGATAATAAAGTTGACAAGCTCAGGGCGAGAGCCTCTTTCCAGAGAGACATCAGGGATTGTAACATTCACGGAAACATGGCTCCTGTGATCTACTGTCTGAATCGGTCCAGCCAGTGGGATTCTCAGATCATCGTGCAGACAGGAATAAATATCTCTCCGGGAAGAAGGGCGGGGGTGTATGTTTCGTGATTAACGACTCATGGTGTAATTGTGATAACATACAGGAATTCAAGTCCTTTGGTTCACCTGATCTAGAATACCACACAATCAAATGCCAACCGTATTATCTCACAAGATCATTTTCTTTGGTTGTAGTCACGGCCTTGTATATCCCCCTCAAGCTGATACCACGACAGCCCTCAAAGAAATCCACTGGACTTTATGCTAACTGGAAACCACATATCCTGAGACTGCATTTATTGTAGCTGGGTATTTTAACAAAGCAAATTTGAGAAAAATGCTGCCGAAGTTCTATCAACATATCGACTGCAGAACTCATGCTGCCGACCACTGTTACTCCAACTTCCGGGATGCCTATAAGGTCCTCCCCCGCCCTCCCTTCGGAAAATGTGACCATAACTCAATTTTGCTCCTCCCTTCCTATAGGCAGAAACTCAAACAGGAAGTACCTGTGAGAAGGACTATCCAACGCAGGTCTGACCAATCGGAATCTACATGTACTCTTCAAAATTGTTTTGATCACGCGGACTGGGATATGTTCCGAGTGGCTTCCGAGAATAACATTGACAAATTCCCTGATTCAGTGACTGAGTTTATCAGGAAGTGTATCGGAGATGTTGTACCCACTATGACTAACAAAACCTACTCTAACCAGGGGCTCCCGGGTGGCGCAGCGGTCTAAGGCCCGGCATCTCAGTGCATGAGGCCTCACTACTGTCCCTGGTTCAATTCTAAGCTATATCACATCTGGCTGTGACTGGGAGTCCCATCGGGCAGTGCACAATTGGCCCAGCGTTGTCCGGGGTAGGCCGTCATTGTAAATAAGAATATGTTCTTAACTGACTTGCCTAGTTAAATGAAGGTTAAATACCAATACATTTAATACAAAATGTGGATAGATGGCAGCATTCGGGCAAAACTGAAAGTGTGAACCACAGCATTTAACCTTAACCATGGCAAGGTGACTGGAAATATGGCAGAATACAGACAGTGTAGTTATTCCCCCGCAAGGCAATCAAACAGGCAAAACATCAGTATAGAGACAAAGTGGAGAGACAAAGTGGAGTCGCAATTCAACAGCTCAGACACGAAATGTATGTGGAAGGGTCTACGGACTACAAAAGGAAAACCACCCACGTCGTGGGCACCGACGTCTTGCTTCCAGACCAGCTAAACACCTTTTGTGCAGCTTTGAAGATAACACAGTGCTCATGTGGCCCGCTACCAAGGCCAGGGCTTTTCCGTGGCCAATGTGAGTAAAACAAGCGTGTTAGCCATCGCAGGGCTGCGTCCTCAGAGCATGTGCAGACCAGCTGGCTGGTGTGTTCACGGACATGTTCAATCTCTCCCTATCCCAGTCTGCTGTCCACACATGCTTCAAGATGGCCACCATTGTTCCTGTACTCAAGAAAGCAACTTACCTAAACTAGTCATTTAGGTAACTGACCTAAATGACTAGTCCAGGATCATATCACTTTTTGTTACAAGCATTTTGCTACACACACTAAACACGTGTATGTGACCAATAAAATGTGATTTGATATGATTTAGAGGACTAAAATCCAATCCTCTGGTATAAGCCAAATTTCAGTTAGCATTAACATATCATACAGCTACACCATTGAGAGCATCCTGACCGGTTGCATCACCGCCTAGTATGGCAACTGCTTGGCATCCGACCGTAAGGCGCTACAGAGGGTAGTGCATACGACCCAGTACATCATTGGTGCCAAGTTCCCTGCCATCCAGGACATATATACTAGGCAGTGTCAGAGGAAGGCCTAAAAAATTGTCAAAGACTCCAGTCACCCAAGTCATAGGCTGTTCTCTCTGCTACCGCACACAAAGCTGTACCAAAGCGCCAAGTCTAGGTCCCAAAGACTCCTTAACAGCTTCTACCCCCAAGCCATAAGACTAAAAAACAATTAGTCAAATGGCCACCCGGACTATTTACATCCCCCGCTCCTACTCGCTATTTATTATCTATGCATAGTCACTTTTCCCCTACCTACATGTACAGATTACCTTGACTAACCTTTACCCCCCACACATTGACTCAGTACCAGTACCCCCTGTATTTTTTTATTTTACCTTTATTTAACCAGGCACGTCAGTTAAGAACAAATTCTTATTTTCAATGAAGGCCTAGGAACAGTGGGTTAACTGCCTGTTCAGGGGCAGAACGACAGATTGTACCTTGTCAGCTCGGGGGTTTGAACTTGTCCAACGCTCTAACCACTAGGCTACCCTGCCGCTGTATATAGCCTTGTTATTGTTATTTTATTGTGTTGCTTTTTATTACATTTTTTACTTTAGTTTACTTAGTAAATATTTTCTTAACTCTATTTCTTGAACTGTTGGTTAAGGGCTTGTAAGTAAGCATTTCACAGTAAGGTCTACTACACCTGTTGTATTCTGGAGATGTGACAAATTATTTGTTTTTTATTTGTTTTTTTGTTTTGTATGCACTGTATATTCAACAAATGAGACAGACAAATTTTACAAAGTCAGCTGTGTGAATGGTGAGACTTGGCACAGACACACTATCTAGTGTGCTCTCCCTCTTCCTCTCCATATTGATCTTCCTCTCCATGTTCCTCTCGCTCCACTCTCCTCTTCATTATCTCCCTCCACTCTCCTAAACTAAATCATGATGCTAGACGTCACTTTCATTCAATAAAACAAAATCCCCTTCACACAAACACACGCATACAGTATCATCATAAAGCTATACAGCACGTGCATTCAATCAATCATCAATCAAAATGATTTAATAAAGTCCTTAGTGGAGAGATTGTTTCTCTGTTCATTATGTGTTTGTCAGACTGATGGATAATCAGACAGGATAGAGCACACAAAAAGACATTCATAGATGAGCCGTTCTTAATATATAATAATATGGCATACCAACCGTACCAACCTTGTCACAACACAACTGATTGGCTCAAATGCATTAAGAAGGACATTTTTTCCACAAATTAACTTTTAAGAAGACACACCTGTTAATTAAAATGCATTCTAGGTGACTACCTCATGAAGCTTGGTTGAGAGAATGCCAATAGTGTGCTAAACTGTCATCAAGGCTACTTTGAAGAATCTTAAATATGAAATATATTTTCATTTGTTTCACACTTTTTTAAGTGAGAGAGAACAGCTCACTGAACATTACTCGCCCCAGCGGAGCCGGTTAGGCTGTTATGTTATCCAGATTGCAACTTTGCTGTCAGATTGTCCGTTTGTAAATTCAGAGAGTTCCGCGTTCAGAGTGCACAGCAGACGCTCTGGCCCATGAGATTACTGACACTTTCTGACAATGGCCATATTCAACGGGTGTTGAGCGTTCGTAAGTTCATAAGTTATTCTGCGCTCTAGCACACTCAGACGAGAATGCTCTGAAATCGAGATAGATGGCCAGACTGAATTTACGAACGCACCCAAAATGATTACTTGCAAAAGTGTAGTCTTTTGTTAAGACATGTAGCTAGCTAGCTAGGTAAACAATGAACCATATTCACAATGCACAACGTTATTATCCTGCATGAATCTGCAGGTAGCTAGCCAACCAGGTTCAATGTTAGCTAGCTAACATTAGGCTATAGCTAACCAAGTAAATGTCTCTTTCTGTCAAAATTAGAAACATATAATATCTGATCATGTATCTAGGCAGACTATCTTACCCATTTACATCATTCATGGTTGGACATGTCTCCTGTAGGATGCCATGGCTGCCCTTAGTTTTAAGATGTAATCCGTAAGCTTTAATACTCAAATTCCACTGATTTCAAAACTCAGTCCTTCAGAACAGAAAGTGGAGCAATTTTAATACACGATACATCAAATAAAAAAAAGCTGCATTAGACAGGATTACCTAGATGTAATTACAATCTCAAATAGACAGAGTGCTAAATGGCAGACTAATCCTAACTCATCTCTCGGCATGTCCAGCCCACTCATTATCTCAGCCAATCATGGCTACGGGGAAGGTTTCCCCCTTTTACCTTAGCTAAACCAACTGGCCTCGTAATTTAACAATTTTATTTGGATTTACAGATGGCATACAAGTTTGTTATTAAGGCACATGAAAGTTCACATGTTCAAGAAGGCATTTCTGCCAAAAAAAGGCATTTTGCTTTTTAAAAATGTTTTACGTTCAAACGGCTCTCCTAGTAGTGACCCGTGACATACGCCTAGTTTCCTGAAACGGGTCACACATTTACAAAAAAATATATGGGGGATTGGAAATTATGCAGATAATTACATTGATGGAATCTACAATCTATATGCACTATTAAAGCTGATCTACCCCCTAACAAACATTTAAAAACTAATAATTATATTTATACAACCATAAATCATGATCTTGGGTGTATAAAAACAACCAGAGGAACAAACAACCCATTAGACGAAGAAACAAAGGCGATGGCAGTCCTAGCAGAGCTCAGAAAGTTAAGTTCAGCAATGAATGAGAAGCTAGACAACTTAGTCAGTCAATGGACAGCAAAACTTAGACTTGATGAATTAATAAATGAGGCTGAAAGTAGAATCATCGCACTGAAAGAAAGATGCCAACGCAACCTGCAACCAGCTGGAGAATTACTCAAGGAGATCTTCCATTTGCATCTAGGGAATAGCTGAGAATTCTGAAAAGAATGAGAACTTCAAAGAGAATCTATTGAAGGGCCTACTGCAATTACCTCTGGAGCTGAATCCAAACATTGAAAAGGAGCACCATTCCCTCATCCACGAGCCCTTGGAAGAGAATACGCCCCGAGATCAAATCCTGGTCCAGTTCTTCCTCTACCACACAAAGCAACGAACACTGCCCAAGGAATGGGGAATGTAGGGACTAGAATACCAAGGAAAGTGAGTGTCATTGGTCAGCTGAATACAACGCAAGAGGAAACAGTATGGAGAACTAAAGGCACAATTATTGCAGAAAAACATTAAGTTCAAGTCTATCCACCCTGCCACTCTGAAGGTGTTCTTAGACACCGGCACAGTGACCTACCCCTCTACTTGGGAGGCTGCAGATGGCATCAAACACCTGGGGATCCAGACAAAGATGTCCGAAGCGGAGCAAGAGGAGTGGGACCTTCATTTAGCCGGGCTGGACCTTTACTTGGCAGACTTGGGATTGGGAGAATGTGGACAGTCACCAGATACCTCAGAGGGAAAAAATTAGACACGTTGCTGATGATGACTCCAACAGACCGGTAGGATTTGATGTGAGGGATACGAATAGGACAATGGACGACACTCCAACAGATGAAAGGTGAAATTTGAATCCATAAAAATGAAGAAATACAATGCATTGGGAATGTATTCAGACCCCTTGACTTTTCCCACAGTTTGTTACGTTACAGCCTAATTCAAAAATGTATTCAATTGTTTTATTCCCTCATCAATCTACACACAATAACCAATCATGACAAAGCAAAAACAGGTTTTTTTAAAATACAAAACTAAAATATAAGTATTCAGACCCTTTACTCAGTACTTTGTTGAAGAATATTTGGCAGCCATTACAGCCTCAAGTGTTCATGGGTATGACGCTACAAGCTTGGTCCATCTGTATTTGGTGAGTTTCTCCCATTCGTCTCTTCAGATCCTCTCAAGCTCTGTCAGGTTGCATGGGGAGTGTCGCTGCACAGCTATTTTCAGGTCTCTCCAGAGAGGTTTGATTGTGTTCAAGTCTGGACACTGGCTGGGCCACTCAAGAACATTCAGAGACTTGTCCCAGAGCCATCCCTGCATTGTCTTGGCTGTGTGCTTAGGGTCGTTGTCCTGTTGGAAGGTGAACCTTTGCCCCAGCCTGATTTCCTGAGCGCTCTGGAGCATGTTTTCATCAAGGATCACTCTGTACTTTGCTAGGTTCATCGTTCCCTCGATCCTGACAAGTCTTCTAGTCCCTGCTGCTGAAAAACATCCCCACAGTATGATGCTGTTAGCACCATGATTCACCGTAGGGATGGTGCCAGGTTTCCTCCAGATATGACGCTTGGCATTCAGACCAAAGTGTTCAATCTTGGTTTCATCAGACCCGATAATCTTGTTTCTCATGGTCTGAGAGTCTGGCCAGAAGGCCAGCTCTAGGAAGAGTCTTGTTGGTTCCAAATGTCTTCCATTTAAGAATGATGGAGGCCATTGTGTTCTTAGGGACATTCAAAGATGCAGAATTTTCTTTTTTTACCCTTCCCCAGATCTGTCTCGGCGCTCTAAGAACAATTCTTTCAACCTTATAGCTTGGTTTTAGCTCTGACATGCACTGTCAACTGTGGGACATTATATAGGCCGGTGTTTGCCTTTCCAAATCATGTCCTATCAATTGAATTTACCACAGGTGGACTCCATCCTTGATGTTTCTACAACTTGATTGATCAATGGAAACAGGATGCACATGTATGGACATTTCCTTCGACTTCATGGCTTGGTTTTTGCTCTGACATGCACTGTCAAATGTGGGACTTATATAGACAGGTGTGTGCCTTTCCAAATCATGTCCAATCAATTTTTCACAGGATGATCAATGGAAACAGGATGCACCTGAGCTCAATTTCGAGTCTCATAGCAAAGGGGCTGAATAGTTTTGTAACTAAGGTTTTTCTGATTTTTAATACACTTGCAACAATGTCTAAAAAACAGTTTTTGCTTCGTCGTAATGGGGTATTGTGTGTAGATTGAGGTACATTTTTTAAACATTTAATCCATTTTAGAATAAGACCGTCACGTAACAACATTTGGAAAAAGTCAAGGGGTCTGAATACTTTCAGAATGCACTGTATATAGATATACAGTACCAGTCAAGTTTGGACATACCTACTCAATCAAGGGTTTTTCTTTCATTTTAATATTGTCTACGTTGTAGAATAATAATGAAGACATCAAAACTCTGAAATAACACATTGAATCACGTGGTAAACAAATCAAAATATATTTTAAATTCTTCAAAGTAGCCACTCTTTGCCTTGATGACAGTTTTGCACTCTCTTGGCATTCTCTTAACCAGCTTCATGAGTTTGTCACCTGGAATGCATTTCAATTAACAAGTGTGCCTTGCTAAAAGTTCATTTGTAGAATTTATTTCCTTATTAATGTGTTTGAGCCAATCAGTTGGGTTGTGACAAGGTAGGGGTGGTATACAGAAGATAGCCCTATTTGGTAAAAGTCCAAGTCCATATTATGGCAAGAACAGCTCAAATAAGTAAAGTGAAGCGACTGTCCATTACTTTATGACATGAAGGTCAGTCAAAAAACGTTGAAAGTTTCTTCAAGTGCAGTCGCAAAAACCATCAAGCGCTATGATGAAACTGACTCTCATGAGGAAAAAATCTGTTTTTTGGTCTGATGAGTCCACATTTTAGATTTTTGGTTCCAACTGCCATGTCTTTGTGAGACACAGATTAGGTGAATGGATGATCTCCATATGTGGTTCCCATCGCAAAGCATGGAGGAGGTGCTGTGGGGGTGCTTTGCTGCAGCCCTGACCTCAATCCTATAGAACATTTGTGGGCAGAACTGAAAAAACGTGTGCTTGCAAGGAAGCTTACAAACCTGACTCTGTTACACCAGCTCTGTCAGGAGGAATGGGCCAAAATTCACCCAACTTATTGTGGGAAGCTTGTGGAAGGCTACCTGAAACATTTGAACCAAGTTAAACAATTTAAAGACAACACTACCAAATACTAATTGAGTGTAAGCTTCTGACTCCCTGGGAATGTGATGAAAGAAATAAAAGCTGAAAAAAATCATTCTCTCTACTATTATTCTGACATTTCAAATTCTTAAAATAAAGTGGTGATCCTAACTGACCTAAGACAGGGAATTTTTACTTTGATTAAATGTCAGGAATTGTGAAAAACTGAGTTTAAATGTATTTGGCTGAGGTGTATGAAAACTTCCGATTTCAACTGTAGATACACTACCGTTCAAAAGTTTGGGGTCACTTAGAAATGTCTTTGTTTTTGAAAGAAAAGCACATTTATGTCCATTAAAATGAAATTTCATTGTATTTCTGATCAATTTAGACATTTTTAATGTTGTAAATGACTATTGTAGCTGGAACCAGCTAATCTTTTATGGAATATCTACGTACATAGGCATACAGAGGCCCATTATCAGCAACCATCACTCCTGTGTTCCAATAACACGTTGTGTTAGCTAATCCAAGTTGATCATTTTAAAAGGCTTATTGATCATAAGAAAACACTTATTCAATTATGTTAGCACAGCTGAAAACTGTTGTGCTGATTAAAGAAGCAATAAAACTGGCCATCTTTAGACTACTTGAGTATCTGGAGCATCAGCATTTGTGGGGTTGATTACAGGCTCAAAATGGCCAGAAACAAACAACTTTCTTCTGAAACTCATCAGTCTATTCTTGTTCTGAGAAATTAAGGCTATTCCATGTGAGAATTTGCCAGAGGAAGAGAGGCTATGCATCAAAAAAAGGCATGCAGCAGCAAACATGAGCGCACACACATACACACACACCCAGAATGTCTTTTGAAGAAGCAGCATATTATGGGAGATAGACATCAGTCCTGATGGCAGTATGCTTTGACGCCGATGAGTGGCAGACACTGGGGACATGATTCGTACATTAAATCTTTATAGAGGAGCTAAATATAAATGCTATATTCTCAAAGCCAATTACGGATGGATGAGATCTGCGATGTGCAAGCTCGGAGTGAAACTCAGAGCGACTGCTGAACTTTCCCTCTTGTATAGTATTTTATGGGTCTTTCTAAATTGGTTAGTAACGAGCCAGCCTGCTGGCGTGACCTCCATTTTGAGGAGTTAATGTATACTGGTGGGGTTGCCAAGGTTCCCACGACCGTCACACCTGAGATCTACATTCATTACTTGTATAATTGGAATTTGATTTTTTTTACATTTTCATTATTCATATAATGTATCTAGGGTAAATATAATCCTTTCCATCTCTAGAATTTGCCAACTGTTGCATAAAATGTATCTTGCGGTGAATTACTGCAAATCGCGTATTGTCGGGCTGCAACAGTGTGCCTTGATATTGCAAATCTATAAATTATAACTAAATAAACCCCCAAGCAATTGGACATATGGATTGGTTGAATGAGTAGCAATTTGGCCGAGGCATTTGCATTGGTGGATCACACCGTACCAAACGTGATCGCAGCTATTTGACCAGAGAGCCTGAAGTGTTAGCCAGTTATGGGAGCTCCCAGCCATAGAAAAACAATTCAATTGTCAACTCATTTTAAATTAATACAGAGTTAACATGTTAAGGTACTTAATGCAGATAAAACCAAGTACATGATTAATGCATACGTACTTTGGATGGTGTCCTCATTGATCGTGTCCCCACCTATACATTTCTGGGCATCTGGATTGACAAAAAGCTATCTTTCAAAAAGCATGTTGATGAGTTAGTTAAGAAATTAAGAATTCAAATAGGCTTCTATAGGAACTGGTCCTGTCTTTTTTTAAATAGCTGAAAACAAATCATTCAGTCAACATTCCGATTATTGACTATGGCAGTATCGTCTATATGAATGTAGCTGCCACTGTGTTGAAGTCATTGAATGCAGTTTATCATAGCAAATTGCGCTTTTTTACGGGTGATAGGTTTAGTACACATCATTGCATTTTGTATCAGAATGTGCGATGGCTCTCCTTAATTAAAACCTGTTGAGTGTAGGGGGCAGTATTTTGACGTTTGGATGAAAAACGTACCCAAATGAAACTGCCTTTTTCTCAGGCCCAGAAACTAGAATATGCATATAATTGTCAGATTAGGATAGAAAACACTCTAAAGCTTCCAAAACTGTCAAAAATATTGTCTGTGAGTTTAACAGAACTGATACTGCAGGCGAAAACCTGAGGAAAATCAAACCAGGAAGTGGCTAGTATTTTGAAAGCTCCATGTTCCATAGGCTGCCTTCACTCCATTTAAATGGATATCAACCAGATTCCAAGGTGTCAACAGTGTCAACAGTCTTTAGACATAGTTTCATGCTTTTATTTTGAAAAATGAGCGAGAACGATAGCTGGGTGTTCGCATGAGTTTTGTTTGCGCAACGGAGTGGGGCAGCCATTGTCTCTCCCTCTCCTATTGAAAAAGCGGCAGTCCCAGTTGATATATTATCGATTATATATTTTAAAAACAACCTGAGGATTGATTAGAAAAAACGTTTGACATGTTTCTGTGGACATTACGGATACTATTTGGAATTTTCGTCTGCGATGTAGTGACCGCTCGCTCCTGTGGATTTCTGAACATAACGAGCCAAACAAATGGAGGTATTTTGGATATAAAAATAATATTTATGGAACAAAAGGAACATTTATTGTATAACTGGGAGTCTCGTGAGTGAAAACATCCGACGATCATCAAAGGTAAGCGATTTAATCTATTGCTTTTCTGACTTTCGTGACCAATCTACATGGCTGCTAGGTGTTTGTAATATTTTGTCTACTGAGAGAGATGTTCTTACATAAACACTTGTTATGCTTTCGCTGAAAATCTGACATGCCAGGTGGATTAACAAACTAAGCTGTATTTTGCTATATATGGCACTTGTGATTTCATGAAAATTAAATATGTTTAGTAATTTTATTTGAATTTGGCGCGCTGCAATTCAGCAGGTGCTGATGAAAATGATCCCGCTAACGGGATGGGTGCATTAAGAAGTTAATAAAATACAAAAATAAACAAATTTTGTTTGTGGTACTGTTATTAATCACCTGAGTGTCCTCGCCAGCCAGGGTAGTGCAATAAGTAGTTCTGGAAGTGCAACGAATATGATTATTTCGAAAGCCGATGTCAGATAATGCTCACTCCAAGTTTTGCTGGATACGCGGTTCTTTCAGCTCCTGTAACATCATCTGGAGGAGCTCCAGACATACTTTTAAGGCAAGGTCGGACATCACCAACAAACTCCAAGCAGACCAAGACAGTCGTGAAGAGGGCATGACAAAACCTATTACCACTCAGAAGATTGAAAATATTTGGCATGGGTCCTCAGATCCTCAAAAGATTCTATAGCTACACCATCGAGAGCATCCTGACGGGTTGTATCCCTGCCTGGTATAGCAACTGCTTGGCCTATTACTGCAAGGCACTACAGAGGGTAGCTTCCTACCATCCAGGACCTCTATACCAGGCAGTGTCAGAGGAAGGCCCTAAAAATTGTCAAAGACTCCAGCCACCCTAGTCATAGACTGTTCTTTCTGCTACCGCACGGCAAGCGGTACCGGAGCACCAAGTCTAAGTCCAAGAGACTTCTAAACAGCTTCTACCCAAAAGCCATAAGACTCCTGAACATCTCACAAAATGGCTACCCAGACTATTTGCCCTGTCCCCCCACCCCCTTCGTCCTTCGTCCTTTACGCTGCTCCTACTCGCTGTTATTATCTATGCATAGTCACTTTAATAACTCTACTTACATGTACATATTACCTCAACTTCCTCCTGTCGCCATCCTGTCCCTAACAGAATTGGCTAACATTTGGGGGAGGCAATTTGTTTCAGGGTACATTGAATTTGACCTCAGGGAGAGTTATTTGTCATTTGCTGTTCATGTGATTTAACAAACTGCATGGACAGGAAATGAAAAGTAACTCTCTGAGAGGTCAAATTCACTCTACCCTGAAACAAATAACTTCCCCATCTTAACATTCCTCCTTTCCCTAGCAGAATTGGCTAACATTCTGACATGCTAGATGTAAGAAATGACAGAGGTGGTGGTGTCATTTGGAAATGTGAATTTTGATTTTCCAATCAGAGAAATCAATGGCGCTATTCAGTGGGTTTTTGCATTATTACATCCTCGAAAACACTGTTGCTGATGAGCTATTCTGTTGATAATCTGCACGCCACTAAATGCATACTGTATCCCAAATGGTTGCCTTATTCCCTATGGGCCCTGGTCATAAATAGTGCACTATATACTGTAGGGAATAGGGTGCCATTTAGCATGCACACATAGAATAATCCACCACAACAAAACCTAATTGGAGGCATTGCATGCCCAGAAGATTGTGGCAAGCAGTTTGATTTCCCTAAATCAGAAAGTATCAGAAGTAAACACAAGCTTGGCTTGTTTGAATCAGATGAAGAGTCCCAGCTAATGTCAACAGACAGTACATGTGCACATTTCCATAATTCAAAGGCCCAATCTGTGATATGGAAACAATGTATAGCCTTAAAATATGGTTTCACCTCACAGACTGTCAATCCTTGCATCTAAAGCTTGGTCTATCTAATTTGAGAATTATTACATTTCTCCAGCCCCCCAAACCAAGTGGTGTGGGGGCTTCCATTTTGATGTTTTTCTGATTCAGGATTGGGCCTTAAACTTAATTAGGTAGTTTGTTTATCTGATATAAGATCTGCATCTCCAACCCCCCCCACCCCCCACATCTTTCCCACCTTTTTAAAACGGTCTCTTGACCTGACAGCCCCAGTTTAACTGCAGTGTGTGGTGTGATAGAAAAATTACGTAATCAACTGATCTATTTGAGATTAATGGTTAACAATTCATATTTAACTAATAGTAAGACATTTCTGTCCTACTAGTGTCTGTGTTTTCATGGGCTCCACTCTAGTTCCCTGCAGCTAATCTGGGTTTATGGTCACTGGAGGTGGCTTGAGCTGACAAATTAGTTAAAGACTGCGTTACGTAGACAAGAATGTGTTTTCCTAGAGATAGCTTAGGAGTAGAACGATCCCTCATTGTCTAAAAATCATCATTGCACCTGGGTAACTAAGCCAGGGTGGGGTTAAGACAATGACCCACATGCAGATAACGACAGGATGAACCCAGAGTGCATTATGATGCTCCTTGGTCTGCTTGAGGGGGGTTGAACCAACCATGACTGAGCATTGTTAGTGTCAGCTATATGTAGTACTCTGCATTTGTGTAAAATTTAGGTTACTCGGTCCAACACTCAAGGGTGTGGGGTCGACCAGCCTCATTATTACAATAATTAATCAATATTAAATGAACAAGTCTATCTCAGTACTAAATTTCCACGACAGCAGCCACGTCCTGACCCCAGTTTGACAACAGTGTAGAGCTGCGTCCTGACCCCTCTCCAGCTGAAGGACAGTGTGTGTGGCTCCAGAGTACACCGACCTGAGGTCAAATGGCTCTCACAACCCCTCACGGTCTTCTGAGAGGCAGAGAGAGAAGGATGCTTAAGTCACCATGAGCTGTAATGTGTTGCTTCTCTCAACCAGCACTGGGTAAAACTATAAAATTATAAAACTCTGTTTTCAAGCTTCTCAGAGTGCTGATATAGGTTCAGCTCTCTGGGTCCATGTAATCTTATCCCTTGTGATCTAAAGGGCTAAACTGATCCTAAATCAGCACTCCTTCTCCGAGAAACGTTGTACTGCTCCTGTTCTGTAGTTTTGTACAAATCTCAGACTAAAACAAACTGAGAGGATTAATCTGGCCTACTTTGGCACTGTGAGAGTTGTGTGTTAACTGTGAGAAGTGAGTGCACTCTGTGTTTACCAAGACACAATACTTGCCAACCTTGAGGTCGCAAGGTTGGCAAGCATTTCACTGTAAGGTTTACACCTGTTGTATTCGGCGCATGTGACAAATAAAATTTGATTTGAAATGACCGATAATCCTCAGGATGTTAGTTCTGGAAAATTAGGAAGTGTATGTGTGGGTGTGTGTGCTTGTGTTGGCCTACCGAAATGTTCAAAGTATGTGTGTGTGTGCATATTTGACCTACCTGTGCAGGAATAGTCATCCACTCTGATGAAGCCAGGTAGACAGTCACAGCGATGGCTGCCGAGTAGGTTCACACACGCCGTGTTAGCCCGGCAGTAGTGCATCTGGGTGACACACTCATCGATATCTGAGAGAGGAGAACCCACACAGAGGAGTTGTAAATATATAATATTTTATATATATATATATATATATATATATATATATATTTTTTTTTTTGTTTATGGGTAGTGACAGTTGGACTGTAGAGAGGGGGACAGGGCCCCCCCTGGGTGCACATTTAGTTTTTTTGCCCTAGCACTACATAACTGATTCAAATATCCAACTCCTCATCAAGCCTGAATTATTTGAATCAGCTGTGTAGTGCTCTGGCAGGAAACAAAACGCGCACCCAGGGGGGGGGGGGGGGGGCAGGACCGAGTTTAGGAAACCCTGGTCTAGTGGTTAGTGCTGTAGACCCCAGGCCACATGTACCTGTATCGGTGTGGGTTCAAATCTGTCCCACTACCTTTTGATACTCTCATATCTTATTTTACCCCCCTCTACGAATGTTATTTTTTTTGTAAGTTTGAAAAAAAGAAGTGGAGTTCACTCCTTCAGAGAGAAAGAGGCAGCATCCCAAGTGACACCCTCTTCCCTTTATTTAATTTTTTTTTTTTTTTTTCACCTTTATTTAACCAGGTAGAGAACAAGTTCTCATTTACAACTGCGACCTGGTCAAGATAAAGCAAAAGCAGTGCAACAAAAACAATAACACAGAGTTAAACATGGGATAAACAAACGTACAGTCAATAACACAATAGAAAAATCTGTATACAGTGTGTGCAAGGCAATAAATAGGCCATAGTTGCGTAGTAATTACAATTTAGCAAATAACAATGGAGTGATAGATGTGCAGATGAGGATGTGCAAGCAGAAATACTGGTGTGCAAAAGAGCAGAAAAACAGATATGGGATGAGGTAAGTAGTTGGTTGGATGGGCTATATACAGATGGGCTGTGTACAGCTGCAGCGATCGGTAAGCTGCTCTGACAGCTGATACTTAAAGTTAGTGATGGAGATATAAGTCCCCAACTTCAGTGATTTTTACAATGCGTTCCAGTTATTGGCAGCAGAGAACTGGAAGGAAAGGCAGCCAAAGCAGGTGTTGGCTTTGGGGATGACCAGTGAAATATACCTGCTGGAGCGTGTGCTACAGGTGGGTATTGCTATGGTGACCAGTGAGCTGAGATAAGGCAGCTTTACCTAGCACAGACTTATCAATGACCTGGAGCCAGTGGGTTTGGCGATGAATATGTAGCGAGGACCAGCAAACGAGAGCATACAGGTCGCAGTGGTGGGTAGTGTATGGGGATTTGGTGACAAAACGGATGGCACTGTGATTCACTGCATTACATTTTCTGAGTAGGGTGTTGGAGGCTATTTTGTAAATGACATCACCGAAGTCAAGGATCGGTAGGATAGTCAATTTTACGAGGGTGTGTTTGGCAGCATGAGTGAAGGAGGCTTTGTTGCAAAATAGGAAGCAGATTCTAGATTTAATTTTGGATTGGAAATATTTAATGTGAGTCTGGAAGGAGAGTTTACAGTCTAGCCAGACACCTAGGTATTTACAGTTGTCCACATATTCTAAGTCAGAACCATAAAGAGTTGTGATGCTAGTCAGGCGGGCGGGTGCGGGCAGCGATCGGTTGAAGAGCATGCATATAGTTTTACTAGCATTTAAGAGCATTTGGAGGCCACGGAAGGAGTGTTGTATGGCATTGTAGCTCCTTTGGAGGTTTGTTAACACAGTGTCCAAAGAAGGGCCAGATGTATATAGAATGGTGTCGTCTGTGCAGAGGTGGATCAAATAATCACCCGCAGAAAGAACGACATCATTGATATATACAGAGAAAGAGTTGGCCCGAGAATTGAACCCTGTGGCACTCCCATAGAGACTGCCAGAGGGCCAGGTTGAACAGACTAGTAATAGGGGTTGCAACAATGGATAGTGCACTACTTTTGACCAGAGCCCTATGGGCCTTGATCAAAGTAGTGCACTATAAAGGGAAGAGTGTGCCATTTGGTATACAGTCATAGAGGGCTGTGACGTTACTCAGTTGGGTTTATTTGACCTCCATACAATATAATTTCATTTTTTTTTTATTGGACCTTTATTTAACTAGGCAGGTCAGTTAGCTTCAAGGTTAGAGAGTTATTATTATTTAAACACTCTGAGCACGTGGAAAGGCACTATTCTGTATATAATTATTATTAAAGGAGTCATCGATATCTGAAGGAGGAGTTACAGTGAGAACAGTCACACCTAAACATGATTCATCCTAAAACGGGAAAGTTACACGTGTCAAGAACATCGAAATTAGTACCAACTAATCAAATCAAATTGTATTGGTCACATGTGCCGAATACAACAGGTGTAGACCACAGTGAAATGTCTACTTAAAAGCCCATTCCCAACAATGCAGAGTTTAAAAGGAAGACAAATATTTGCTCAATTAAAAAGGAAACAGTAACACAATTTAAAAACAACCAAGCTATATACAAGGAATACCAGTACTGAGTCAAATTGCAGGTGTACGACGTAGTTGAGATCATTTACGTAATACAGTATGTACAGTAGATGTGGGTCGGGGTAAAAGTGACCAGGCAATTAGAAAATACACTGTATACTAAACACTAAGGACATCTGCTTTTTTCATGACATAGACTGACCAGATGAATTCAGGTGAAAGCTATGATCCCTTATTGATATCACTTGTTAAATCCATGTCAATCAGTATAGATGAAGGGGAGGAGGACGGTTAAATAATTATTTTAAAGCCTTGGGGGGTTCAACTCAATATTAGGAAGTTGTTCTTAATGTTTTGCACACTCAGTGTATAATAAACATAGTAGCAGCAGTGTTTGTGAAGCGTGAAAGTGTGTGTGTGTGTGGCTTCAATATGCATGTGTGTGCGTGTGTATGTTTTGTATGTGTGTGTTTTGGCGTATGTATGTATGTATGTATGTATGTTTTTAGTATGTGTGAGTGTGCATAGAGCCAATGCAATGCAATGCAAAACAATTAAGATTAATAAAGTGGGTTGATGTAAAATGTCCTGGTAGCCATATGGTTAACTGTTCAGCAGTCCTATGGGTTGGGCGTAGAAGCTGTTCAGCTGTCTTTTGGTCCCAGACTTGGCGCTCTGGCACTGCTTGCAGTGCGGTAGCAGAGAGAACAGTCTATGACTTGGGTGGCTGGAGTCTTTGACAACTTTTAGGGCCTCCCTCTGACACCGCCTGGTAAAGAGGTGCTGGATGGCAGAGTTCGGCCCCAGTGATGTATGCACTGGGGATTGCATTACCCTCTGCATTATGCATTACCCTCTGTAGCGCCTTGCTGTCGGATGCCGAGCAGTTGCCATACCAAGCGGTGACGCAGCCAGTCAAGATGCACTCAATGGTGCAGCCAACTAGCACCAATTGAATTTTAAACTCAGCACATTGCAAACATCTCCGATGAGTCGAGCAATTGCCCGTTGCGACCATCGTGCATGAAGACATGAAGAAGCCTAGACACAAAAATACATTGAAGCGAAATGTGTCGAGAGCGGATAATTAACTGCTCATCAATTACTCTGCACTTCACTGTCACCAGCAACTTGGTGCTGGGAAGTGCCCTTGACACACTGCGAAATCAACATTACTGAAATTAAAAGCAGTGTGTGTGTGTGTGTGTGTGTGTGTGTGTGTGTGTGTGTGTGTGTGTGTAAAAAATAGAGTTAAATGTGTGTGTGTGTGTATGTCTGTGTAAAAAATAGAGTTAAATATGTGTGTGCATGCATGTACTGTGCATTCAGAAAGTATTGTTTTTGTTGTGTTACAGCCTGAATTTAAAATTGATTACATTGAGATTTGTCACTGGCTGACACAATACCACATAATGTGAAAGTGGAATTATATTTTTTATGATGTTTATATTTAGAAATTAAATTTAAAAAGAAAAGGTTCAGTATGCTTTCCACCAGACACCAGGTGAATTCACCTTTCAGAATTTTGAAAATAATAATGGTCAAATGTTGCACAATCCAGGTGTGGAAAGCTCTTAAAGAATTACCCAGAAAGACTCACAGCTGTAATCGATGCCAAAGGTGCTTCTACAAAGTATTGACTCAGGGGCGTGAATATTTAACGTACCAGTCCAAAGTTTAGACACAAACCTCTATTGTCACTATTTTTGACATTATAGAATAATAGTGAAGACATCAAAACTATGAAATAACACATATGGAATCATGAAGAAACAAAAAAGGTGTTAAACGAATCAAAATATATTTTATATTTGAGATTCTTCAAAGTAACCACCCATTGCCTTGATGGCAGCTTTGCACACTCTTGGCATTCTCTCAACCAGCGTCATGAGATAGTCACCTGGAATGAAATTAAATTTAAAATAAAGTACAAAGTTAATTTGTGGAATTTCTTTCCTTCTTAAAACCTCTTTGGGATAGGGAGCAGTATTTTCACGTCCAGATGAAAAGCGTGCCCAAAGTAAACTATCTGTTACTCAGGCCCAGAAGTTAGGATATGCATATAAATGGTATAATTGGATAGAAACCACTCTAAAGTTTCAAAACTGTTAAAATCATGTCTGTGAATATAACTGAACTTATTTGGCAGGCAAAGCCCAAGGACAAACCATCCGTGAAAAAAAATGTGAGGTCAATGTGGTTTCTATGGGAAACTAGATTTATGAGGCACCTGGTTGTAGTTCCCATGGCTTCCACTAGATGTCAACAGTCTTTAGAAATTGGATGATGTTTTTCCTTTAAGAAATGAAGAAGTACGGCTGTTCAGTCTGAGTGTCAAGCCAAGCTCCTTTGTTTGGTGCGCACGACCTGGAGCTCGCTCCACTTTGATTTTATCTGCTATTGAACACAGTATATTCCGTCTTAAATTGTATTGATTATTTACGTTTTAGGATACCTAAAGTTGGATTAGGAAAGTTGCTTGAAATGTTTGGACCAAGCATACAGGTAACTTATTAGATAATTTGTATTTCTGAATCAAACGCGCCAAATTAATTGACATTTTGGGGATATAAAGAAGGTGTTTATCAAACAAAAGGACCATTTGTGATGTTTCTGGGACATATTGGAGTGCCAACAGAAGATCTTCTAAGGTAAGGCATGAATTATATCGTTATTTCTGACTTTCGTGTCGCACCTGCTTGGTTGAAATATGATTTTCATGTGTTTGTATGATGGGGTGCTGTCCTCAGATAATAACATGTTTTGCTGTCGCTGTAAAGCCTTTTTGGAATCTGACATGGTGGCTGGATTAACAATAAGTTAAGCTTTATTTTGGTGTAATGCACTTGTGATTTTAAGAAAGTTAAATATTTCTAATAATTTGAATTATTATTTCACCGGATGTTGTCGAAACATTCCGCTAACGGAACGTCTAGACGTAATGTGTTTGAGCCAATCAATTTTGTTATGACATGGTAGGGGTGTTATACAGAATATAGCCCTACTTGGTAAAAGACCAAGTCCATATTATGACAAGAACAGCTAAAAAGAGCAGAGAAATTACAGTTCATCATTACCTTTAGACACGAAGGTCAGTCAATCTTGAACATTTCAAGAACTTTGAACGTTTCTTCAAGTGCAATTGCAAAAACCATTAAGCACTATGATGAAACTGACTCTCATGAGGACCGCCACAGGAAAGAAAGACCCAGAGTTACCTCTGCTGCAGAGAATACGTTCATTAGAGTTAACTGCACCCCAGGACAATAATGCAACACACCTCCAGGTTCTGTTTGTCCAAGAAGGATAGCGATGGTGCTGACCTCCACAATCACACAACCTCAACCCAATTGAGATGGTTTGGGATGAGTTGGACCACAGAGTAATGGAAAAGCAGCCAACAAGTTCTCAGGATATATGGGAACTCCTTCAGTACTGTTGTAAAAGTATTTCAGGTGAAGCTGGTTGAGAAAATTCCAAGAGTGTGCAAAGCTGTCATCAAGGCAAAGGGTGGATACTTTGAAGAATCTAAAATCTAAAATCTACTTTGATTTGTTTAACACTTGTTTTGGTTACTAAATGTTACTAATATGTGATATTTCATAGTTTTCACTATTATTCTACAATGCAGAGAATAGTATAAATAAAGAAAAACCCTGGAGGTTTAGGTGTGTTCAAACTTTTGACTGGTACTTTATGAAAATTACATACTTCTGTATTTAATTTTCAATAAATTAGCAACCATTTCTAAAAACATGTTTTCACTTTGTCACTAGGGGGCATTGCGTGTAGAACAGTGAGAGAAAAAAAATCTATTTAATCCATTTTGAATTCAGGCTAACAAAACAAAATGTGGAGTAAGTCAAATGATACCAATACTTCCTTAAGGCACTGTATGTACCAATGTTTTAGCTAAAGGTGGGCTGTACTGTACAAGCTGTATTGTATGGGGGCCCTAAACAGTAGCCGGTAATGGTACAATACTGTATAAGTAAATAGCCTTGCACAAAATTTGGCTTGTGGTAGCCGGAATGGTTAATGGGAGCAGGATCTCTTGTTTCTGTAGCTTGAGGCAGCTGATGTACAAGTACACACCCTAGACAGAATGTTAGTCTATTGCAGGGCCTTATCCCCAACATACCTCCTTAATGCTGAGTGCCAAGCAGAGACACATTCGGTCCCATTTTACAGAAATAGGAAAAGAGGGAGAGGGATGAGTGAGAGAGAGAGGAGAGAAAAGATGAAAGGCACACCAAGCCCGGGAGAGATTCTGACACAAAAATACCCAGGTAATACTGTATCAGGTTAGATTACAACCAGGCTAAGCACACAATTTTTCCTCTGCTAACGTACCTTGAAACTCATCTTTATAAGCATTAAAACACTGATTGAGTTAAGGAAAGCTTTGACTATGTACAGACTCGGTGAGCATAGCCTTGCTATAGAGAAAGGTTGCCGTAGGCAGACCTGGCTCTCAAGAGAAAACAGGCTACGCGCACACAGCCCACAAAATGAGATGGAAACTGAGCTGCACTTCCTAACCTCCTGCCAAATTCATGACAATATTAGATACACATATTTCCTTCAGATTAAAAAGTCCCACAAATCATTTGAAAACAAATCCAACTTTAATAAACTCCCACATATATTGGGTGAAATACCACAGTGTGCTAACAAACACAATTGTAAATACGACCCATATTTATGTGTATTTATTTTCCCTTTTGTACTTTAAAATCAATCCCATATACTATGTTATTACAAAAAAAGGTTTTAAATTCTCTGGTAATGCCAATACGGAATACTATCAAATGCTTCTCAAACATGCCCTCTGGTGGTCAAACTAGCAATAACTTGCAGTAACAGAAGAAATGGGCTGAGAATTAAATGACTTGCCACAGAATGCTGCAGCAGCACGCAGGGTGTGCCGCAACAAAGACATTTGGCTTAATTCATTTCATTAATATTATGGTCTATCCATTAAGAGAAATATTGTCAGTTTGTAAATTCAGACCGTTTCGCTCTCGGAGCGAAGAAGTAGGGTTGATTTGAGCGTTCTAGCCTTACAACGGCAGTCAAGCACTCAAGCTAACATTGGCTCGCTACTTCCAAACACAAATGAGATCCCTCTGACCATTTTACTGGCCCTTGCAGAGCTGGTAAGGCAGTTTTTGTGTTAACCAGAGCGTTGGTGACAGTAAATGTGCTGCTGGAAACAATTTAATTATGCTTTTTTCCCCACGTTTACTGACACCGGACATATTCACCGGGTGTTGAGCGCTGTTAAAGTAATTATTCTGCGCTCTGGTACACTCAGACGAGAGTACTCTGAAATCCGAGTAGATAGTTGGCTGGACACATGACATTTTTAACAACATTCTTTTCTGATAAAAACTAGTTCATTGCATCTGCCGTGGAACCCAGTTTCCTAATATGACCATATTTCCCAGCTGCTTGCCATCGTTTTGAAGTAATCGCAAAAGAAATGGGCCTTATTGTAGTGCATTTTTCAACCCTGCCAGCTCCTATTAGTTCTATTGAGCACCGTGGCACCAACTCGCCTTCCGAACGTTCTATTCCCAGTTTATTGTTCAACGTCACAATGCCTGCTTCCCTATTGTTGGCAATTGTGAGATATGAGACCTGCTCACGTTGTTTTATAGTTAAAATGTAATCAACAAAAATAATACTGGAACTCTGAGGTCTTCCCATTGTTTCCTATGGGGGAAATATAGGCATGTCTGTCTATTTCGCCAAATATCTCGCAATGTGTATATTTTGTTCTTTTTTCAAGTCAGGTGTAACCGGTGTGAAATGGCTAGCCAGTTACCGGGGTGCGCTAATAGCGTTTCAATCAGTGACTTTTGTGGAGGATGGAATTTGTTGTAGCTTATTGTTTTTTGGTAGGTTTCCTCACTATCTATAGCATTTCTTAATATTATTCAGTTCCTTTGGCTTTGATGCCTTACGATTGAGTATTGCTCTGTTCAAATAGACTGTAATTTTGCTGTGATCTGATAAGGGTGTCAGTGGGCTGACTATGAACAGTGAGAGACTCTGGGTTGTGGTCAGTGATAAAGTAGTCTATGGTACTACTGCCAAGAGATGAGCTATAGGTGTACCCACTGTAGGAGTCCCCTCGAAGCCTACCGTTGAGTATGTACATACCCAGCGAGTGACAGAGCAGCAGGAGTTGTGACCCGTTTTTGTTGGCTATGTTGTCGTAGTTGTGACTAGGGGGGCATATGAAGCATGAGGACTTGCAGCGAGTGGTGACCTTCATCAACAACTACTCAGAGGATAATGCAATAGTATTACCATGACGCCTCCCAGGACACATACTTTGGTGGAAAGCTGCTGCCATCCCATGTGACAAAAGCAGCAGTGTGGCGTCTCTACAAGGAATCGACAACACTTGGTATGTAAAGCATAAACACGTTTTGATTATTTCATTTACCTCCAACATGATTGATACAACTTTTTTTGATCTTACATTAATTCTGTATTTTCCAGAAGCTGTTAGGTCAGCCAAGTTGAAGAAGCAAGAGCAGCACCTCCTGCTTGTTCAGAGTGAACGGTCTGTTTACCAAAAGATGGTTGCTGACTGCAAGACCACCTGTCAAGACCTGCAGTTGTCTCTGGGGGACCCCTACTTAACTAGCAAGCAAAGACATCAGGATGCATTACAGCTTAGTTTTTTCTCAACAAGTAAGAAACATGTCCTCCTTTTATACTGATTAAGGACATAGATAGATAGATAGATATAACCAACAAACAAAAAATATAGCACCCCGCTATATATATATATATATATATATATATATATATATATATATATAGTGCTGGTGGACACAGCTGGTTGGACTGAAGGATGATACGGTGCTGGTGGAACGCTATGGCTGGCAACAACACCTGACTCCGTACTTCAGGCCGCTGCCACAGATCAAGCAGCACCAGCACTTTAATTGAAAATCATTTTCATTGCATTGTATGAGGTTATTCTTCTTATATAAACTTGGGAGGTGAATTGATGTTGTGCAAGGTTGTAATGTCTTCTGATTTGTTGTTGTTATTCCCTGTTTTACAGCTTCAATGCTCTGGTGGTGTTGTTGCCAAGGAGCGTTCAGCTTGTTGGGACCAGGTTTCAGCTGCTGCGCAACGCTGACATCCTTCCTCCCATAGATGGCCTGCCTGTACAAGCACCACCTGGACTGGACACAGCTAGACAAACGTATCTTTATGAGAAGATCAGGGAGTTTTGTGACGAAGAGGCTATGGACATCACATGCCCTGCACCAAAGTCAAGGGCCGGACAGAAACAGGCTCTCCGACTGTAGATTCCCTTGTTCATGCGTGGTTTGGACAGACCAGTCATCAGCACTATCTGCAGTGCCTCTATTCAAATGACTCTCCTAACACACGCTATACGTTGCTGCTACTATTTGTTTTATCCTGCTGCTCAGCCACTTTACCCCTGATTGTATGCATATGATGTTCCTACTATGCAAGTAACCATTTGGCTGTACCGTTTACACCTATAGAGACCCATCCACTTAGCAAGACTTAGCAAAATATTGATATATAAAATTAATATTGATATGTGTGGTTGTAACATGATTTTGTGACATACCATAACAATAAGTGACCGTATCAAGTGTCCACCTCATAAATATAAATATACATAAATGTACATGCATCTGTTTATGTACTGTACATGTGCACCTCACTCAGGTTGTATGGCCTTAACTTATGTATGGAATACTATGTGATAAGTGCATGTGTAACAGTATATAAAGTATGCTAATGTACTGATATGAAAGCATTTGGGCAGTGGTGTAAAGTATTTCAGTAAAAATACTTTAAATTATTTTGGGGGGTATCTGTACATTAATTTACTATTTATATTTTTGGCAACTTTTACTTCACCAAATTCCAAAATAAAATGTATTTTTTATTCCATACATTTTCCCTGACACCCAAAAGTACTTGTTACATTTTGACAAGAAAATTGTCAAATTCACACACTTATCAAGAGAACATCCCTGGTCATCCCTACTGCATTTTATCTGGCAGACTCACTAAACACATGCTTCGTTTGTAAATTATGTCTGAGTGTTGGAGTGTGCCCCTGGCTATCCATCAATAAAATAGAACAATTCAATTGGGTTGTCTGGTTTAATAGAAGGAATGTTAAATTATTTATACTTTTGATAGTTAAGTACATTTTAGCTATGACATTTACTTTTGATGCTTAAGTATTTTTAAAACCAAATACTTTTAGACTTTTACTTCAGACATTTTCTATTAAGGTATCTTTACTTTTACTCAAGCAAGACAATGTAGTACTTTTTCTACCACTGGATGTGGCTGGTGTAATGAACATGATGGGAGACAGAGAGCTGGTTTCAAGCACAGGGTGCAGCAGGTGTTTATTGTAAAGGACCACAGGATGAGGCAGGTAGCTGGGTCCAGGGGCAGGCAGAAGGTCATACACAGGGGGTCCAAAAAGGCAACAGTACAGGTAGGGAAAAGGCTAGTAACATCGTCCGGGAGATCAGGCAATAGATTGATAACATGAAATCCGATAGCCTAAAGTACAGGTAGGGAATAGGCAAAAGGCGTCATTAGTGAGGCAGGCATAAACTATCATACACGGGAGGATTAAATTACGGGAAAAACCAGCGCTCTGAATAGAAGTGTGTCACAAAACAAACAATACCTCACAATGATGGGGTGCAAAGAACTAAATAGTGTGTGATAACAGGTGATCAGAATTCAGGTGATTGGGATCTGGAGAGTGAGCTGCGTTCAGGAGATCTATGTGTTTGAGAGTGTGAGCTGGAAAGTGGGCTGGAATGTGAGCTGCGTTCAGGGATCTACGTGTTTGAGAGCGTGAGTTGAAAGCAGACGTTACAGCTGGGGGTTATAACATTTATTTCAAATGACCCATCAATTTAGACAAGTGTGTCTGAGTAAGCGTCCTCTAATATTTATCAAATATTTTTATCCTTTACACTTTCTGTTTACCTGAAATAATTCCTTATTGTTAGTCTACTACAACTTTATTCTTTACCACAATACACTGGCTGAAGAGGGTGGGAGCGATACTGCAGACAAAGAAGAGCTCTTCAGGAGGTGTACCACAATATTCAAGGGCCATTTTCTCAAATGTGGGGTTACAATTCTATCAACTTTCAAAGCATAATTACTTTCCCATTGTGCCTCAACTGCAGTGTATAATATACAATTTTGTAGCTCTGAGTCTTTACTTTTACACAATGTAAAAAATACAATTTCAAGTTTTGCTACATGAGGCCGAATAGAGGTGACAAATGTATAATTCTTGTGCAATTTACACTTCCGTTCAAAAGTTTAGGTTCACTTAGAAATGTCCATGTTTTTGAAAGAAAAGCAAATTTTTTTTGTCCATTTTAAAATAACATCAAATTGATCAGAAATACAGTGTAGACATTGTTAATGTTGTAAATGACTATTGTAGCTGGAAATGGCAGGTCATTTTTTTTTAATGGAATATCTATAGGCGTACAGAGGCATATTATCAGCAACCATCACTCCTGTGTTTCAATGGTACGTTGTGTTAGCTAATCCAAGTTGATCATTTTAAAAGGCTAATTGATCATTAGAAAACCATTCTGCAATTATGTTAGCACAACCTAAACTGTTGTTCTGATCAAAGAAGCAATAAAACTGGCCGCCTTTAGACTACTTGAGTATCTGGAGCATCAGCGGGTTCGATTACAGGCTCAAAATGGCCAGAAACAAAGAACTTTCTTCTGAAACGTGTCAGTATAATCTTGTTCCGAGAAATGAAGGCTATTCCACGCCAAGAAACTGAAGATCTCATACAACGCTGTGTACTACTCCCTTCACAGAACAGCACAAACTGGCACTAACCAGAATAGAAAGAGGAGTGGGACAACACAACGGAGCAAGAGGACAAGTACATTAGAGGGTCTAGTTTGAGAAACAGACGCCTCACAAGTCATCAACTTGCAGCTTCATTAAATAGTACCCGCAAAACACCAGTCTCAACGTCAACAGTGAAGAGGCAACTCCGGGATGCTGGCCTTCTAGGCCAAGTTCCTCTGTCCAGTGTCTGTGTTCTTTTTCCCATCTTAATCCTTTCCTTATATTGGCCAGACTGAGATATGGCTTTTTATTTGCAACTCTTTTTAAACCCATTATTAAAAAATGGAAAGAATATGGCACCACAACAAACCTGCCAAGAGAGGGCCGCCCACCAAAACTCATGGACCAGGCAAGGATGGCATTAATCAGAGAGGAAACAAAGAGACAGAAGATAACCCTGAAGGAGCTGCAAAGCTCCACAGTGGAGATTGAAGTAGCTGTCCATAGAACCACTTTAAGCCATACACTCCACAGAGCTGGGCTTTACGGAAGATTGTCCAGAAAACATATGGAAGAAGGTACTCTGGTTAGATGAGACTCAGGGAGATTTTTGGCCATCAAGGAAAACATTATGTCTGGCGCAAACCCAACACCTCTCATCACCCCGAACACCATCCCAGGGACTGGGAAACTGGTCAGCAGGGACTGCAAAATGGTCAGAATTGAAGGAATGATGGATGGCGCTAAATACAGGGAAATTCTTGACGGAAACCTGTTTCAGTCTTCCAGAGATTTGAGACTGGGATGGAGGTTCACCTTCCTGCAGGACAATGACCCTAAGCATACTGCTAAAGCAACACTCGAGTGGTTTAAGGGGAACATTTAAAGGTCTTGGAATGGCCTAGTTAAAGCCAAGACCTCAATCCAGTTGAGAATTTGTGGTATGACTTAAAGATTGCTGTACACCGGCGGAACCCATCCAACTTGAAGGTGCTGGAGCAGTTTAGCTTTGAAGAATGGTCAAAAATCCCTTTGGCTAGATGTGCCAAGCTTATAGAGACATACCCCAAGAGACTTGCAGCTGGAATTGCTGCAAAAGGTGGCTCAACAAAGTATTGATTTTGGGGGGATGAATAGTTATGCACGCTCAAGTTATTTTTTGGGGGTCTTATTTCTTGTTTGTTCCACAATAAATGTATTGCATTCAAAGTGGTAGGCATGTTGTGTAAATCAAATGATACAAACCACCAAAAAATATATATTTTAATTCCAGTTTGTAAGGCAACAATATAGGAAAAATGCCAAGGGGGGAGAATACTTTCGCAAGCCACTGTACCTTATGGAACAGCAGGGACTGAAAAGAGACGCACACAAGCACAGACACATGCATACACACATACACACGATAACATATGCACTATACACACATGAACACGATTTTGTGTTGTGTGTGTATATATGGTAGTAGAGTAGTGGCCTTAAGGCACACACTTAAGGTGTTGTGAAATATGTTGTGAATGTGTTTAACTGTGTGTTTAATTTTGCTGGACCCCAGGATTCATAATTAATACAAATACAATACATTTCTCCAGTTTTGTCCTAATGAGAGGCACTGAGGTTTAATATGTAAGATGTCTCATATTCTACAACATGCTACTACAGAGAGTAGTACTACAGATAGTACTCAACGATTGCCCATGAATGTGTAACGGCGTTTTCGTCTTTCTCTCACAGACAATACCTCTTGGATACAAAGACTTTGATGACTCTAAAGAGGAGATGTGAAAGGTCCCATAACAATCTCCCCTTATATCAAAGTAACTCAACCTCATTGTACCACATGCAAGTATTACCTTTGTAAAACTGGTAGTATTTATTAGAAGCATTAGTAGTTTATTTTAATTTTACTATATACACTGAGTAAACCAAACATTCCATATGTCCATCATTGTCTCCAGGCTTACAAATCATTCTTTAACCTGTCTCCTCCCCTTCATCTACACTAATTGAAGTGGATTTGACAAGTGACATTAATAAGGAATCATAGCTTTCATCTGGATTCACCTGCTCAGTCTATGTTATGGAAAGAGCAGGTGTTCTTCCAGAAATGGACAAGGCCTTTTTGTGATGCTGAGTGGTATGCGGAGCCTGAGAGTTTAGTGTAACAAGCAGCGGGCCAAATGGATTTCACCCCGTTCCTTTCATCTGTGTGCCATGTGTTTCTGTGTGTTTCATCTTGATCATGCCACTGGAGACGACTGAACACTGTGACTAAATCCCCTCCCTTATTGCACAATTACTCCACATGCATGTGCACACGTACGGACACAACATGCACGCACACCACACACAGGCACCCACAACAACAATATACTGTACACACACTCACAGCAACACATGAACTAACACAAGCAAAATCACCAAATCAACACACACAAGCACACACACAACTGTCACGTTCTGACCCTAGTTATTGTGTTAATTGTTTGTTTTAGTTGGTCAGGACGTGAGTTGGGTGGGCATTCTATGTTTTGTGTGTCTAGGTTGTTTTTCTGTGTTCGGCCTAGTATGGTTCTCAATCAGAGGCAGGTGTCGTTAGTTGTCTCTGATTGAGAATCATACTTAGGTAGCCTGGGTTTCACTGTTTGTTTGTGGGTGATTGTTTCCGTGTCTGTGTTTTACACCACACGGTACTGTTTTCGGTTTTGGTTATTCACGTTACGTTTATTGTTTTTGTAGGGAGTGTTCAGTTTATGTGTTTAAATAAACAACCATGGACACTTACCACGCCGCATATTGGTCCTCCGATCCTTCTCGCCTCTCCTCTTCAGACGAAGAGGAGGAAAGCCATTACAACAACACCACCAATAACCAGTGGCGCATTTAATTTGGGGGGTTTAAAATGCAGGCCCCCCTCTTATCTCCTTTGTTCTCATCTAAGGGGAAGTCATGGTGCAGGAAATGTCCTCCGTATAGAGATTAGGGGCCTTCTAAAGAATCGTGCTGTGTTGCCGACGCCTGTCTTGTTACAGGCTCTTAATCACACTTTTTTCTGAAGTGACTAACAAGGATGGGTCCCAAATGGCACCCTATTCCCTACATAGTATAGGGAATAGGGTGCCATTTGGGACACAACCCACGACTAGAGAGAAGAAGAGAGAGCAATTACACCATTCTTCTTCACAGACAAACAGCACAGCTGTCATGCCCAAAAGCATGGGGAGACAGTGTAGTTGAAAGCGTAAGGCATAGCCTTCAAATTTACCTGATGCTAAGCTAGTGACGACTTTGTACTATTTCTACGCACAGACTGATGAGCACTGGAAGACGTAATCTGACACGCAGACACACACACACACTCTTACTTAGTCTTACATAAATCCTCATGTATTCAGAACGAGACGGCGGTATGTGTCTATCCCATCCCCACAATCCACAGGATTGCCTCTCTTATTGTTGAAATACATTGACTGGAACGAATTGCAAACATCACCGAAGCTGGTGTTTTATATCTCCCTCTCTAACTTTAAGCATCAGCTGTCAGAGCAGCTTGCCCATCACCGTACCTGTACACAGCCAATCTGTAAATAGCACACCCAACTACCTCATGCCAATATTATTACTTAACCTCTTGCTCTTTCGCACCCCAGTATCTCTACTTGCACATCTATCACTCCAGTGTTAATGCTACATTTTAATTATTTCACCTCTGTGGCCTATTGCTATAATTGATTTGAAGAAAAACAATATGTTTTGTTGACCATAATGAAGCTGTTTAAAAGCATTATTGACCTCACAATACGCTATATTATATTATTTACATAACTTACATTGCTATGAAGTGGCAGCTGTGGAGATGGACAGTGCATTGGTGTTGAAAGTAGACTTATTTGAGATGGCCTAACTAATCTAAACAGTCTTCATTTTAATTTTGACTTTAGGCTACTAACAAGAAGAGGGGCTTTGTGTTAGAGCCTATTTCTTCCTATTCAAGAAATAAGAGTTTGGCCTACCTGTTTGACAGATGAAATTATAGTCTACTATCTAATTCCTTCAGTCACCATGCACTCTTTAAATATCTCAGTGTCAGTGAATGGCTTGGTGTGTTAAATTAAAACCAGGGCTCGAATTGTGGTGGTATGTGAGAGTATTGTGGCTTTTGTTAAAGAAAATGGCTGAAAGCATAGGCCTAGATATATCTTTTAACGGAACTGATTACATAAAGCCATCTATAACGATGCAAAGCTGTGCAATTTTGGGGTAAGACGTGACTCCAATGCTTATGGGATTTAATTGGTTTGTCTCTATGACATTCAGAGGCTGCACTACAACCTTCTATAACCGAAGAGACAAAACAAGTACTTTGGTTGGGAAGTAATGTGTGATTGTGTCACTATCAATTGACCTTTAACATTTCAACAGGCTATTAAATGGTATACTAACTCTAAATCAGTCAGGAGAAAGCCAGGTAGCCTATGAAGGAATTAACATTTATTATTTAGGCTAGATTATTATTATTGCGAGGTTATAAACTGCCATGTAGTCCTTTCCTGCAGGCACATTACCTAGTGGCCTCATGGGTAGAATGTTATTAGTATTTTTCATAATTTCATAATTAATAAACATTGTTTAATTTTTAAACGCCGACAATCTAGTATTTCTGTGTCAAACAGTTGTGTTATATTTCCGTCTCCTGTGATGTGTATATAAAGTGTAATATTGAGATGCAAACTGAAAATGTTATACATTTCAACTCTGACATGGTACAGATGTATTCTCTTTTTTAAGCCCATAACTATGTGTGTGAGGATTTTTGTTTCAAAGTCAATTTAAGACTACCAAAAACACTCTGTGACCCTGATTTAGCCCACTGCAGTGAGGTAAGAAATCTACTGTGAAGCATTTGTGACACACTACAGGCTGGCAGGAGCGCTCAGCACTTCAACAGCACATCAATAACAGCACCTCACCAACATTGCCATGCAATTCTTACCAAACAAAGTTTCTAAAACTGCATATCTAAGACTCTGGTCTTAGGCATGTTCTCTACTATCCACTTTGCTTTAATAATTATTTTGGGTATAGGGTAAAAACAAACACAAAAACGTACACACATGAACCCGTGCACACACACACACACACACACACACACACAGTTGTGACTATATACGGTACCTTCACACAGACCTCCACACAGCTTTCTGTGGATGCGGGGCAGATGCAGCCCGATGGGCAGTGTTCTGAGAGCTTGTCAGGTTGCACATACAGTTCTGACAGCAACAATGTCATCCACACACACACTCAGTTGTGACAGGTAATGTCACGCTGCAGGAAGCCCAACATCTGCTGCTGTCACACATATGCACTCGATTAGCACAATGTAAACAACACACAGAAATACAATGCAGAAAGCAAACACAACTATGCCGAGAGCACATATTCCCACAGTACACTTCCTTATTCTTACTGCTGATGGTTGAGAAGGAAACTGCTCAGTCAAACAATCATCCAGATGTGTTTAGCACAACAGCAATCCACATTAAGAAAGCAAGTTTACAGAGCGATTCCATATTCATTCCAATGTGCTTTCTTTATGGCTTTCTTTCCAACCATATTACATTATTCCTGATCGATTAATGCTTTTTGAGGTCGATTCGTTTTCAGTTCGATTATGAAAAAATATCACGTTTTTCGATTTCAGTTTCGATTATTAGTTTAAACATTAAATGCACTATGCATTATGTGAATTGAATGCTGTAACACAGAATAAAACAATTAATGCAAGTCCCACGATGGTAGTGACTGTCCATTACTGCTTATCACTTATTAACTATAATGTATTCATTTACTTGAAGATATTTCAGTTGTGTATATTATATTTATTTCATTGCAAATCATCTCATCTATTTAGAGCTGCTGCCTATGCTGTCTGACAAAATCAGTAGTTTTTCAAAGTAAGTAAGGCATACTTTTCTGACTGCTGAATACCAACTATCAATTACTTACAAGTACATGTATTTTCAGGTTGGCCTAGAGATACCTTGTGAAGCAACTGCTCTCCATCACTCTCGACATTCTCTCTTCTCTCCCTCTCTGTTTCTGCCCCACACCAATAATCTGTAAATAATGACAAGGCGCTCATGTCTCAGCCCTAACAGTGGGAATCGTTGTCCCAAACGTGGGAATGCAGGCAACAACCTTGGGTCCAAAATAAGCCAATAGAACTGCATTGGGTTCATTTTGGAAAGATTTGGTGAGTGAAACCTCTCGCTTCAACCTCTTCATCTCTGCCCACACAGACAGGACAAGTAGGCATGCAATGGTCAATGTAGTTAATTACCATGTTTTCTGCACTAAACACTGTAGAATATTGGCCACGTCAGTAAAGAGCACTTTTTGCCAGTCCTGTCTGGCCCAGCCACGGTGGATTTGTGCCCATAGGCGACGTTGTTGTTGGTGATGTCTGGTGAGGACCTGCCTTACAACAGGCCTACATGCCCTCAGTCCAGCCTCTCTTAGCCTATTGCAGACAGTCTGAACACTGATGGAGTGATTGTGCGTTCCTGGTGTAACTCGGGCAGTTGTTGTTGCCATCTGTCCTGCAGGTGTGATGTTCGGATGTACCGATCCTGTGCAGGTGTTGTTGCACGTGGTCTGCCACTGTGAGGACGATCAGCTGTCTGTCCTGTCTCCCTTTAGCACTGTCTGAGTCGTCTCACAGTACGGACATTGCAATTTATTGCCCTGGCCACATCTGTAGTCCTCATGGCTCCTTGCAGCATGCCTAAGGCAATTTCACGCAGATGAGCAGGAACCCTGGGCATCTTTCTTTTGATGTTTTTCAGAGTTAGTAGAAAGGCCTCTTCAGTGTCCTAAGTTTTCATAACTTAATTGCCATCTACCATCTGTAAACTGTTAGTGTCTTAACGACCGTTCCACAGGTGCATGTTCATTAAATGTTTATGGTTCATTGAACAAGCATGGGAAATAGTTTTTAAACCCTTTAAAATTAAGACCTGTGAAGTTTTGGATTTTTACGAATTTGGCTCATTAGACCAAAGGACAGATTTGCATCGGTCTAATGTCCATTGCTCTTGTTTCTTTGTCCAAGTGAGTGTCTTACTCTTATTGGTATCCTTTAGTAGTGGTTTCTTTGCAGCAATTCGACCATTAATGCCTGATTCACGCAGTCTCCTCTGAACAGTTGATGTTGATGTGTCAGTCACTTGAACTCTGTGAAGCATTTATTTGGGCTGTAATTTCTGAGGCTAGCAGTTCTAATGAACTTATCCTCTGCAGCAGAGGTAACGCTGTCTTCCTTTCCTGTGGCGGTCCTCATTAGAGTCAGTTTCATCATAGCTCTGGTTGTTTTTGCGACTGCACTTGAAGAAACTTTCAAAGTTCAAAGTAACGATGAGCTGTTATTTGAACTGTTAGTGCCATAATATGGACTTGGTATTTTACCAAACAGGGCCATCTTCTGTATTCCACCCCTACCTTGTCACAACACAACTGATTGGCTCAAACACATTACGAAGGAAAGAAATTCCACAAATGAACTTTATAAAAAGGCACACCTGTTAATTGAAATGCATTCCAGGTGACTACCTCATGAAGCTGGTTGAGAGAATGCCACGAGTGTGCAAAGCTGTCATCAAGGCAAAGGGTGGCTACTTTGAAGAATTTCAAATATAAAATACATGTTGATTTGTGTAACACAAATTTGGTTAATACAAGATTCCATGTTTTATTTAATAGTTGTCATGTCTTCACTATTATTCTTCAATTTAGAAAATAGAACAAATAAAGAAAAACCCATGAATGGGTAGGTGTGTCTGTCAGGACTCCCACCAAAGGTGGCTCCTCTTCCTGTTCGTCCGGCGCAAGGCGGTCGTCGTCACCGGTCTACTAGCTGCCACCGATCCCTTTTCCCTTTTCTGTTGGTTTTGTCTAATGGGTTACACCTGTTTCTTGTTTAGGTTTTACTTGGGATATTTAAGCCGGGAATGCCTGCCTGCTCTTTGTGCAGGCTTATTTTTCATCTGTTCATGTTTGTGGTTGTGCGATTTCCTTTGTTTTCCTCCGGACTGGTTGGGTCCTGGTTTTGGGCTGGTCTTGTTATTGCGCCTGGTGTTTTGGCGTGACCATTTTCCCTGCGCCGGAATAAAACATTGTTCTTTACCCTCTGCTTCCTGCACCTGACTCCGCACCCACTACGCATAGAGTGCGTGACAGAGTGAAACTTTTGACTGGTGCTGTATGTGTAATATACAGTATATACATACATACGTACATACATACAGTTGAAGTTGGAGGTTTACATACACTAAACCAACCACTAATTTCTTGTTAACAAACTACAGTTTTTGCAAGTCGGTTAGGATATCTAAAAGTAATTTTCCCAACAATTGTTAGACTGATTATTTCACTTATAATTTACTGTATCACAATTCCAGAGGTTCAGAAGTTTACATACACTAAGTTGACTGTGCCTTTAAACAGCTTGGAGAATTCCCAAAATTATGGCATGGATTTAGAAGCTTCTGACTGGCTAATTGACATCATTTGAGGTGTACCTTTGGATGTGATTCAAGGCCTACCTTCAAACTTAGTGCCTCTTTGCTTGACATCATGGGAAAATCAAAAGAAATCAGCCAAAACCTAAACATTTGTTTTGTAGATCTCCACAAGTCTGATTCATCCTTGGGAGCACTTTCCAAACGTCTGAAGGTACCACGTTTGTCTGTACAAACAATAGTACACAAGAATAAACACCATGTAGCTGTCGTACCGGTCAGGAAGGAGACGCGTTCTGTCTCTTAGAGATGGAAAAAAAAAGTGCCAATCCCAGAACAACAGCAAAGGACCTTGTGAAGATGCTGGAGGAAACAGGTAGAAAAGTATCTATATCCACAGTAAAACGAGTCCTATATCGACATAACCTGAAAGACCGCTCAGCAAATTCGACATATGGGGTAAATAGGACGGACATTGAATAACGCAGTGGGATAATGATGTCTTACACACATTTAACATTTTCATTATGAGGATACACACTTTTGTAGGAAATTAAATACACCCACACCACGCATCTCAACTGCACACTCAATTCCCAAGACAGCCATCATTGTTATTTATCTATAACGTAAACTAACTCACTTTTGTACATCGCGCTGGTCCGTTCAATTTACCTTATTTTATCACTCAAAAAACGTAATACTTCCTGATCATAATAAATACCATTGTAAAGCACAATTTCTCCCCTTTCCAACAAAATCAATGACAAGACCTTCATGATGCCCATCTCTGCATGATTCAAGAAGGCTATGAGCTCCGTCGGGTCTTTTTTTAAAATAGCGGGTGGGGAAGTGAAACCTATTGCGTGATTGTGAGAAGGAGAGGAAAATGCTTTTGTGGGGAAAATGCTTTTTTTTACTTGATCTGTCCAACTTATCACCTTATTGCCTCAAATGTAAATAAAACACTATAAAGAGTTTATACAATGTGTCAATATATACCTATTTGAAGGTTTGTGTTGAATTTTAATCAGGTTTTTAGGGGGGTGCTAAAGTGATCTTCAGAAGTAAACAGCGGCTTTTGAGAGTCATATCTTGCAGTGATGACGCAAAAAATGACTAGTTATCCCCCCCTTATCCTGTCCCTTTCTTGTTTTTAAATGGTGAGAGAAGTGATATGGTGGAGAGAGGCTGTAAAACAGGATTAGTTGCTTTATGCTGTACGTTACGCCATGACACATCACGACGTCGGAGGGGTCCGTTTTTTCAACTTTTCTCCAATACTATAGAGCCATTACCATGTCAATCAATGCTTGAATAGAAACGCGGGTTCACACCCCAGATTTTGATGTTGCAGCCTCGTTTGAATGTCGAGGTTGCGCACATTTGTACAGAATGGGGTTAGCGTACGTTATATCTAAAAGATATCAACCTGGTATCATCTATAGCCACAAATAATCAATTTAGCTCAACATGACACAAGATAAATTGACACCACTTAGCGCCCGCCAGTACAACTGTCACCAGGTATACAAAAAGATCACACGATACTAGCAGTTGAAACATTTGACAAATAAAAGAGCATCACCTGCTGTCAAAATGACAAGTTTTTATTTGGGCCTGTTTTAGACTACTTCCAGATAAGATGTCGACCGATATGGTGACAGATATTCAGTCGTCTCACATCAGTCAGTCAGACAAAAGCACTTACTGAGTGCTAATGATGCGATTGACGGCCGTCCTGCGCTCTGCCAGCTGCTATTTATACCCCAAAGAGCACTACCTGGAAATTAGTCCTCGTAATTCATATCATCATCAGTTCCAAGCTGGTACAGCCCCTTTTCCAGGGAACCTGGGGTGTGGAGTGAGTATGGTTTAAGTTTAGACAGAGAGCAGGGTTAGATTTATCTGCATTTGAAAACAGATGCTAGGGTGAAGATATTGTGATCTCACTACATAAATGTACAGTATAGGGCCCTATAAAATATATTTTTTGCTGCCATATTCTGAATTGTTTTTTTCCAAAATCCCTTTTTCTCGATTTTGTTTTCCCAGGATTCATATTTTTCAGGTCTTCACTCTCAAAAATCACACTATTTTAAAAAGAAATTGGATGTTCAAAGTCCACAATGATGCTTAATCCACATCTCTAGTTTTCATTCCAGTCTCCACATTTATCTCCTTACATTCTCTCCTCTAAACGCATTTTCTGCTCCAGGTATCTCCATAGTTTATTCATCAGCTTAATCTTCAAGGTATTTTAACCATTATATATGATAATATATCTACTGTTGCTCTGTTACTTTTACACACATTTGTGTTCCCTTTAGTTTCCCTCCATCGTCTCTCCTCTTTCCACATCTCCTCCAACAATGCTCTACAGTCTCTCCCAGTCTCTTTCAAAAACTTTTCCATGGTCTCCCTCTCAAATATATCAGTTCGTCAGAGATCTCTCCTAGTCTTTTCTCTAGTTTCTCTTCAGTTTCCCCATCTAGTATACCTCCATAGAATCTCTTACAGACTATTTTCCGTCCAGTCTCTCTGTGTGTTTTAGTCTCAGCCTCTCTGCCCTCATCTCTCTCTCATCCCATCCACATATCAGTCCCTGATAAACTGTGACGTGCTGAACCACACTTATAATTTATACACATTCCAGACACTGCGCGCGCCTGACATTCAGAGCAGATTGAAGGACAGCTAGGGAAATGAGAAGGACATAATGGAATATGCCGGAAGCCTAAACAGGAGACAGAAGCACTCTTTTAATGTGATCTGCTTAAGAGCATTTAAAGAAGAGTGGCAGTGACTGCATGAGGCACCACATGCCTGATAACACCAAAACAGCTGCACATCCACAGCCTACACAAACAGCAAAAAGGGAACTGACCCTTGCAGATAAGCTCTTTTTCCAGAAATCCTGGTAGAAGAATTCCCAGTTCCCACCCGTATCAGCCCCAGCATCTTTCCACAGCTCTGCTCCTGCCTTGTGCCATGATCCTCTCTCACAGGCCTCTCTCCCCAGCTCTGCTCTAGTGTAAGAAACCTAAGAACCATCCGAAAAATGCCAAATACTGGACTGAGCAGAGTACTGTAAAAGCTTGGTCTAGCGTCTGAGGTCAAGATACACCCAAAACACAACCACGGCAAAAGCAAAAATAGATATAGCCTTGTGCCCTAGCCCCTCTCCCAACTACAGAGATGAGCCAAAGGTGCCCCCTGTGAGACAGCTGTATGTGGAAAAGGCTGGGAGGAGACGTGGGGAGCGTATCCAGTGGGCCACTAGGTCAGCCATTCATCCATCTTTTTTTTAATGTTCCACTTTGCACACTCTCAGCTGCAGGAGAGTGTGGGAGTGTGCACAGGATCCATTGTGAGTAAGTTTGAATGTGAAGCAGGTGATAGTGTGAGAGAGAAAGATGGAGGCAGAGAGAGAGATACTGCATGTGTGTATGTCGTATGTCATCACTGCCCTGTACCCTTCTGTACCTTGGTGCAAGGACAAAGAGCTCAAGGGAACCATCAGAGATTGATGAGAGGGACAACAACTCACATTTACAATGGGGCAAAGGAGAGAGAGAAAGAGAGGGAGGCAGAGTGTGTGTGAGAATGGAGAGACAGAGAGAGAATGCAAAGCGAGAAAGTTAGAGAGTGAGATAATGGAGAAGGCGTGAGAATGGAGAGAAACACAGAGAGCAGAGCCGTGCACAGACCTTTCAGGGGGCAGGTGCTCAAAATATAACTATAGATGCCTTAATTGTTTTCTACCAACAGGAAAGAATGGTTAAAACAGCATGCCAAACTGACCCCTGGGTGCCAGAGTGTTCCTGTGCTGTGGTGGAAAAGAGGTCCACCGTGACCATCTAGCTCGGGGCCCAGCTAGATTACGCTCACGACCACCAGTATACAACCGAATCCTGACCCTATCCGCCACAGATGGAACTGACAGAGAGTGAGTGTGAGATCAGTGAAGGCCATAACTCACTGTATGAGCCTGAGCCAAGATATACTATCGATCACTTTGGGGGAGCGGGCTGGTGTTCCGAAAATGGAGAATGATACACCCATCCAAAAATGGAATTGGAGTGGAATTGTTTTACGGTCCTGCCGGTTCGACTCTCTCAACATATTTATTTAACCTTTATTTAACTAGGCAAGTCAGTTAAGAACAAATTCTTATTTTCAATGACGGCCTAACTGGGTTAACTGCCTGTTCAGGGGCAGAACGACAGATTTGTACCATGTCAGCTCGGGGTTTGAACTGGGTTAACTGCCTGTTCAGGGGCAGAACGACAGATTTGTACCTTGTCAGCTCGGGGTTTGAACTTGCAACCTTCCGGTTACTAGTCCAACGCTCTAACCACTAGGCTACCCTGCTGCCCCATATGAATGCTCAGCTATGAAAAGCCAACTGACATTTACTCTTAGGTGTTGAACTGTTGCACCCTTTATAACCACTGTGGTTATTATTTTGATGTAAAAAGGGCTTTTGTAAAATACATTTGATGGATTGTTTTCTGTGCTGGATGCTGTGTATTCACAAACTGTCTCAGTGATGGGACATTTTTTATAGTATCTGTAACATATTATGGTGTGTATTTAATCTGCATCTTAACTTCTTAAAGTGGCGATCAGCGGTAGAAACACTAACAAAGTGCCTCCCTGCTCGTCTATTGGAAAAAAGCTAAAGGATGGGGCAGGAGAAATGTAGCCACTCTCAAATCCTTAGACAGAGCTATAGATGCAAGGACTGACCATGATGATATCAAAAGTATAGTTGGTATCCATGATATCAAAAGTATAGTTTTAACCATGTTTTGAGGCTATATTGTTTACATTTTGTTTGTTTACAAATGTTGGAGTAAAACAAGATTATATTTTGTGGTTCTGATTGGCTATGACATTTAAACTAAGCTCAGGCATTTATAAGTTAGATTCTTCAAGAATCAATGGTTACATATTATTAATATGTAAGTGCAAAAATGGATGTAGCAACTGTTGATTGCCCCTTTAAGGTATGCTACTGTTGTTTGTCTATTGATCGTGTGCATGAGGCAGACTTGCAATCACAAGCCTTTCAATCATTCATTGAATCAGATGGCTCATTCATCACAAAACCCACTGATATTGACAACTACTTTAATGACTTTTTCATTGGCAAGATAAGCAAACTTAGGTATGACATGGCAGCAACAAATGCTAACATTACACATCCAAGTATATCTGACCAAATTATGAAAGACAAGAATTGTACTTTTGAATTCTGTAAAGTCACTGTGGAAGAAGTGAAAAAAATATTGTTGTCTGTCAACAATGACAAGCCACCGGGTTCTGACAATCTGGATGGAAAATTACTGAGGACATTAGCGGACTATATTGCCACTCTTATTTGCCACATGTTCAATTTAAACCTAGTAGAAAGTGTGTGCCCTCAGGCCTGCAGGGAAGCTAAAGTAATTCCGCTGGTTCAAATAGCTGACCAATCAGCCTGTTACCAACCCTTTGTAAACTTCTGGAAAAAATTGTGTTTGACCTTAAACAATGCTATTTCATAGTAAACAAATTGACAGCACACTTATAGAGGACACTCAACAAGCACAGCACTTACACAAATGACTGATCATTGGCTAAGAGAAATTGATGATAAAATGATTGTGGTGGCCTTCTTGTTAGACTTTAGTGCAGCTTTTGACATCAATCATAGTCTGCTGCTGGAAAAACATATGTGTTAAGCCTTTACACACCCTGCTATAATGTGGATAAAGAGTTACTTGTCTAACAGAACACAGAGGGTGTTCTTTAACGCAAGCCTCTCAAACATAGTCCAGGTATAATCAAGAATACCCCAGGGTAGCTAGTTAGGCCCCTTACTTTTTAAAATCTTTACTAATCTTTACTGCCACTGGCTTTGAGTGTCTATACACGTCAGCTGCTACAGCAACTGAAATGACTGCAACACTTAACAAAGAGCTGCATTTAGTTTAGGAATGGGTAGCAAGAAAAACGTTAGTACTAAATATTTCCAAAACTAAAAGCATTGTATTTGGGACAAATCATTCACTTAACCCTAAACTACATCTCGTCATGTATAATGTGGAAATTGAGCAAGTTGAGGTGACTAAAGTGCTTGGAGTAAACCTGGATTGTAAACGAGCCAGCCAGCCAACATTAGCTAGTTAAACATTAAAATGTGCCAACAGTTCCACAGTGCTGGGAGCTAACCAACCATGTGCAATGTTAACTAGCTAACATTAGGCTCTAACTAGAACAGCAAATGGCTTTGGCAAACGAATAATAACATCAGCTAGGGAGCCAGTCAGCTAATGTTAGCTAGCTAGCTAACAGTACACTTTAGTTTGAAATTAAACCACTTTCTGTCAAAATTATAAAATGTGTAATATCTGAAAATGTAGCTAGGTAACACTAGACTATTTTACCTGTATACATCACTGTGCATGGCGTCTCCCTGTCGGGAATGCCTTGCCATGGTTCCCCTTAGTTTGAAGATGTAATCTGGAGACAGGTTCCTCCATCTCTTTAGCTATCATGCTCCAATTACACTGATTTCAAAACTTGATCCTCCAGAAAGTGGAGAGCCACACTTATGCAGCTCCACTACACAATACATTTAAAAAAAGCCACGTTCGACAGGATTACCAACACAGACTGACGAGCTTCTATGGCAGACCAATCCTCTCTCCTCTCTCGGCATGTCCAGCCCACTCATTATCTCAGCCAATCATGGCTAGTGGGAAGGTTTCTTACTTTTTACGTGGTTTAACCACATCATAATTTAACTATTTTATTTGTATTTACAGATGGCATGCAAGTTTGTTATTAAGACACGTGAAAGTTCACATGTTCAAGAAGACATTTACGTTGACAGTTTCTACTTTTATCTAATGTAAAAAGCACAATTTCAAATGTTGCTACATAAGACTGATTTGAGCCAGCCGATCACATTTACACTGTACGACATTTTTACAAAGGAATAAATGTTTCTGACCTATATCAATGCCACATAGGCCATTTTTAAAATGAGAAGTTGCTTGTTAGGTGCAGTCGCTCTTTAAGCTTATTCAACCTTTGTGTTTATTCTCACACGCACGCACACGCACACACACACACACACAGTGAGGCTGCTGCTGTGTGTGCAGCCGTGTTCTCCATCATTATGATGGCATGATGAATAGGAGACAGAGAGAGAGAAAGAGAGAGAGAAAGATCTCTCCTCTGTCTTTTTATCACTATTTTTTATTTTTTTCATTGAAATCACCACGCAAGACTCCATTCATCTCCTATTGTTGTTGACAAAATCAATTTCCTGTCGGCACCATGTGTGCATATGCGTCACATAGCTACTCTGTATTCTGCATGTGCAGGTACACATGCATGCATGCAAGAATGCACGCACACACAAATATTCAAACAAACACACACACACAAACTCTATTCAGATTTTTGTTGTTCGTATTGTGAACGATTCAGCATTCTTCATGAATTTTTTTTAAAATTACAATTTAAAGTGTACAGTCGTGGCCAAACGTTTTGAGAATGACATGATGATTTCATGATTTCATAAAGTCTGCTGCCTCAGTTTGTATGATGGTAATTTGCATATACTCAAGAATGTTATGAAGATTGATCAGATGAATTGCAATTAATTGCAAAGTCCCTCTTTGCCATGCAAATTAACTGAATCCCCAAAAAACATTTCCACTGCATTTCAGCCCGTCCACAAAAGGCCCAGCTGACATCATGTCAGTGATTCTCTTGTTAACACAGGTGTGAGTGTTGATGAGGACAAGGCTGGAGATCACTCTGTCATGCAGATTGAGTTTGAATAACAGACTGGAAGCTTCAAAAGGAGGGAGGTGCTTGGAATCATTGTTCTTCCTTTGTCAATCCTGGTTACCTGCAAGGAAACACATTCCATCATCATCATTGCTTTGCACAAAAAAGGCTTCACAGGCAAGGATATTGCTGCCAGTAAGATTGCACCTAAATCAACCATTTATCGGATCATCAGGAACTTCAAGGAGTACGGTTCAATTGTTGTGAAGAAGACTTCAGGGCGCCCAAGAAAGTCCAGCCAGCGCCAGGACCGTCTCCTAAAGTTGATTCAGCAGCGGGACCGGGGCACCACCAGTACAGAGCTTGCTCAGGAATGGCAGCAGGCAGGTGTGAGTGCATCTGCACGCACAGTGAGGCAAAGACTTTGAGGATGGCCTGGTGTCAAGAAGGGCAGCAAAGAAGCCACTTCTCTCCAGGAAAAACATCAGGGACAGACTGATATTCTGCAGAAGGCACAGGGATTGGACTGCTGAGGACTGGGGTAAAGTCATTTTCTCTGGTGAATCCCCTTTTCGATTGTTTGGGGCATCCAGAAAAAAGCTTGTCCGGAGAAGACAAGTTGAGCGCTGCCATCAGTCCTGTGTCATGCCAACAGTAATATGATATGACAGCATTCACCTTGGGTGATAGAGACTGGAAGAAAACTATAAAAATGCTTAAAAATATCTTAAAAAGCCACTAATGGGGATGGGGGCGGAGAAGGGGAATAGGAGAAGGAAGGATGAGTAGAGGGTGTGTGTGTGTATTTGTACCATTGTATGAGAGTTACCTGTATTTTTACTGGTTGTATATTGCCTGTGTGTGGTGTGTGTGTGTGTGTGTGTGTGTGTGTGTGTGTGTGTGTGTGAGTGAGTGAGAGAGAGAGTGTGCCACTGTGTGACATTTATCTGTGTTTTTACTGGTTGTTTATGCTTAGGTGTGTGTGTTTGTGTGTGTTGTCAACGGTTGAATGCAGTTTGGTGTGTTATCACTCTACTGGAATGTGTGCCACTGTATGTGGTTTATCTGTGTTTTTACTGCTTGTTTTTGTGTGTGTGTGTTTCCCTGCTGTTGACACACAGAGAGATGATGATGACAGCGGTGGTCTCAGCCCACTGACCAGCTGGCTGCTGGTTGGCAGCTGCTGCCACAGAGTAAAGAAGGAGTGCTAAGTGGAAGGTATCAGCAGACATCGTGTGTGTGTGTGTGTGTGTGTGTGTGTGTGTGTGTGTGTGTGTGTGTGTGTGTGTGTGTGTGTGTGTGTGTGTGTGTGTGTGTGTGTGTGTGTGTGTGTGTGTGTGTGTGTGTGTGTGCGTGCGCTGCCACAGCTGATTGGCAGTGTGAGTGGGAGAGAGGCCTTGCTGACTGAACGGGCCACACCACACTGAGCTACAGTATCAGACATAAGGACAAAGATAATATTGGCTGATGCCAACTGCCTATGGTGGGAAAAAATCCACACAAAATTGTTATCCTCTTTGCAAGCGGGCAGTATTTTCTCGTCCGGATGAAAAGCATGCCCATAGTAAACTGCCTGTTTCTCAGGCCCAGAAGCTAGAATATGCATATAATTAGTAGATTTGGATAGAAAACTCTAAATTTTCCAAAACTGTTAAAATAATGTCTGTGAGTATAACAGAACTCATATGCCAGGCAGAAGTCTGAGGGTTGTAGTTTTTCAAGTGATTGCCAATCCAATATACAGTGCATATGGGGTCAGATTGCACCTCCTAATGCTTCCACTAGATGTCAATAGTCTTTAGAACATTGTTTCGGGCTTCTACTGTGTAAGGGGAGAGAATAAGAGCTGTTTGAACCAGGGGTCTGGTAGAAAGCCTTGAGTTTAGTCACGCGCGCGGCCGTGAGCACGAGCTCCATTCCATTTAATTTCTAATGACAAAGGAATTGTCTGGTTGGAATATTATTGAAGATTTATGATAAAAACAGCCTAAAGATTTATTATATACATCGTTTGACATGTTTCTACAAACTGTAATGGAACTTTTTGGACTTTTCGTTTGGACTCGTGCACCTCGTGCTTTTGGATTACTGGACTAAACACGCAAACAAAAAGGTGGTATTTGGATATAAATTATGGACTTTATCGAACAAAACTAAAATGTATTGTGAAACTGGGATTATTGGGAGTGCATTCCGATGAAGATCATCAAAGGGAAGTGAATATTTATTATGCTATTTCTGACTTTTGTTGACTCCACAACATGGTGGGTATCTGTATGGTGGCTGAGCGCTGTACTCAGATTATCGCATGGTGTGCTTTTGCCGTAAATATTTTTTTAAATCTGACACAGCGGTTGCATTAAGGAGAAGTATATCTTTAATTCCATGCATAAAACTTCTTTCTTTCATCAACGTTTAGGATGAGTATTCCTGTAAATTGATGTGGCTCTCTGCAAAATCGCCAAATGTTTTAGAGGCAAAACATTACTGAACATAACACGCAAAAGTAAACTGAGATTTTTGGATATAAATATGAACTTTATCGAACAAAACATACATGTATTGTGTAACATGAAGTCCTATGAGTGCCATCTGATGAAGATCATCAAAGGTTAGTGATTAATTTTCTCTCTATTTCTGCTTTTTGTGACTCCTCTCTTTGGCTGGAAAATGTCTGCGTTTTTCTGTGACTAGGTGCTGACCTAACATAATTGCATCGTATGCTTTTGTCGTAAAGCCTTTTTGAAATCGGGCACTGTGGTTGGATTAACAACAAGTTTATCTTTAAAATGGTGTATATTACTTGTATGTTTGAGGAGTTTTAATTATGAGATTTCTGTTTGAAATGTTGGCGCCTTGCACTTTCACTGGCTGTTGTCAAATCGATCCCGGGATTTCAGCCATACGAAGTTATTATGATAATTATATCATGTACTTTGCTGAACAATGGGCTTCGAGTCAAATCCAATAACAATGCAGAAGATTTATCAGATATTACAACTACATCAGTCCAATATGCTTTACAATGTAGAACACATTGCGTTAGCCTCCGGTTAGCCCGGGGAAGGTTTGAAAAACCAAGCAGTTTGTCTGCGTTTGTGCATGAGGGTGGTATGGATTATTTGTTGGGAGTGGGTAGTGAAGACATGTATTGAGCATAGAGATGCTTTTTTTGTGTACAGTGTGTTTGTAACTGTAGGTTCTAGAAAAGTGCTTCTAACTGTGTCGTTCTGTGTGGTTCCAGCAATGTGGTTATAGCAATGTTGTTCTGACTGTGTTGTTCCAGCAGTGTGATACAAAGATAGAACCTAGAGTCTGGTTGAGCCTGGAAGAACTGTGGATCAGCCTAACCATCTGGCACACAGAGACAGTACTCCCTGCCAACAACTCCAGGGAGCCAGCTCCCCCCCTCTCTCAGCTGCTCTCATCCCCTCACCGCCCAGACACTCTACACTGAAGAGACCATGGAAGAGGGATGTGTGGACACTGAGACATGACACAAAGAGGCCATGGAGATCCTCTGTACTAGGAGAGCCAGTAATTGCAGTGGAGGGTTGGGTTTCTGCTACACTGGGATTATTTTATGGTTCATATGCCCTCCAGGCGAAAAGCTGTCATATCGTAATATCAATGTCCATTTTTGTTTGAGTTGTCAACAAATGTGAGTTCTACTTAAAATAAAACCAACCATTGAAATCCCTGCATTGATTTGTGTTTGAAATCGGTTTAAAAATAATTTATCGACACGGAGCCCCGCCGATTAATCACGACTGGTCTGCCGATGTAATTCCGTCCGATGTGCCCTCAACCGGCCTTTATTAGACTTCGGTGAAGACGCTTCCACAAGTAGTGGCCTGCTAACTTTATGAACGCCATGTCCCTGCTTGCTAGCGTACTAATGACTACTTAACGGCTTCCCTGTTTCATCTATTGCTGTTCACTTGACCCTACGATCACCTGGCTACATAGCTGATGCCTGCTAGACTTTTCATTAGTCACGGTACTCCATTTTTGTTTATCTATCGGCCCCAGCCTCAAACTCGGGCCCTGTGTGTAGTTAACTGACCCTCTCTGCCCATTCATTACCATTTTACCTGTTGTTGTTGTCTTATCTGATTAGCTATTGTTGTCTTACCCGTTGTTGTCTTAGCTAACTCTCCCAATCTACACCTGTGATTGCTTTATGCCTCGCTTTATGTCTCTCTATAATGTCAATATACCTTGTATACTGTTGTTTAGGGTAGATATCATTGGTTTTATTTTACTGCGGAGCCCCTAACCCCATGCAACATACCTCAGATACCTCTTTTGTCCCATCTCTCAAACATGCGGTGACCTCACCTAGCATAACTAGTGCCTCCAGCGATGCAAGCTCTCTTATTGTCACTCAATGCCTAGGTTTACCTCCACTGGACCCGCACCCTACCATACCCCTGTCTGTGTCTGAATCCTGGCTTAGGAAGGCCACCAAAAATTCTGAGATTTCCATCCAAAACTGCAACATTTTCCGTCAAGATAGAACTGCCAAAAGGGCAGAATTTACGACATAGATAGCCTGCAAAGTTCTGTCATACATTCCAGGTCTATGCCCAAACAGTTCGAGCTTCTAATTTAAAAAATGAATCTTTCCAGAAATAAGTCTCTCACTGTTGCCGCCTGTTATAGACCCCTCTCAGATCCCAGCTGTGCCCTGGACACCATATGTGAATTGATTGCCCCCATCTATCTTCAGAGTTTGTTCTGTTAGGGGACCTAAACTGGGATATGCTTAACACCCCGGCCGTCCTACAATCTAAACTAGATGCCCTCAATCTCACACAAATTATCAAGGAACCCATCAGGTACAACCCTAAATCCGTAAACATGGGCACCCTCATAGATATTATCTTGACCAACCTGCCCTCCAAATACACCTCTGCTGTTTTCAATCAGGATCTCAGTGACCACTGCCTCATTGCCTGCATTCGTTATGGGTCTGCGGTCAAACGATCACGCCTCATCACTGTCAAACACTCCCTAAAACACTTCAGCAAGCAGGCCTTTCTACGCGACATGACTCGGGTATCCTGGAAGGATATTGACCTCATCCCGTCAGAAGAGGATGCCTGGTTGGGCTTTAAAAGTAATTTCATCACCATCTTAAATAAGCATGGCCCTTTCAAAAAATTTTGAACTAAGAACATATGATTCACTCCAGACCTGACTGCCCTCAACCAGCACAAAAACATCCTGTGGCATACTGCACTAGCATCGAATAGTCCCCGCGATATGCAACTTTTCAGGGAAGTCAGGAACCAATACACACAGTCAGTTAGGAAAGCAAACAGAAATTTGCATCCTGTAGCTCTAACTCCAAAAAGTTCTGGGACACTGTAAAGTCCATGGAGACTTTACAGAGAATAAAAGCACCTCCTCCCAACTGCCCACTGCACTGAGGCTAGGAAACACTGTCACCCCAGAAAAATCCACAATAATTGAGCATGTAGGTGTTTCTCCACGGCTGGCAAATTGCTTCCCTCCTGGCTACCCCAACCCGGCCAACAGCTCCGCACCCCACGCAGCTACTTGTCCAAGCCACCCCAGCTTCTCCTTCAACCAAATCGAGATAGCCGATGTTCTGAAAGAGCTGCAAAACCTGGACCCGTACAAATCAACTGGGCTAGACAATCTGAACCCTCTCTTTCTAAAATTATCCGCCGCCATTGTCTCAACCCCTATTACTAGTCTGTTCAACCTCTCTTTCGTATCGCCCGAGATTCCTAAATATTGGAAAGCTGCCGCAGTCATCCCCCTCTTCAAAGGGGGTGACACTCTAGACCCAAACTGTTATAGACCTATATCCACCCTGACCTGCCTTTCTAAAGTCTTCGAAAGCCAAGTTAACAAACAGATCACTGACCATTTCGAATTCCACTGTACCTTCTCCACTGTACAATCCGGTTTCCGAGCTGGTCACGGGTGCACCTCAGGGTACTAAACGATATCATAACCGCCATTGATAAAAGACAGTACTGTGCAGCCATCTTCATCGACCTGGCCAAGGCTTTCGACTCTGTCAATCACCACATTCTTATCGGCAGACTCAACAGCATTGGTTTCTCAAATGACTGCCTCGCCTGGTTCACCTACTTCTCAGACAGAGTTCAGTGTGTCAAATCGTAAGGCCTGTTGTCCGGACCTCTGGCAGTCTCTATGGGGGTACCACAGGGTTCAATTCTCGGGCCGACTCTTCTCTGTATACATCAATGATGTCGCTCTTGCTGCTGGTGATACCTTGATCAACCTCTACGCATACAACACCATTCTGTATACATCTGGCCCTTCTTTGGAGACTGTGTTAAAAAACCTCTAAACGAGCTTCAATGTCATACAACACTCCTTCCGTGGAATCCAACTGCTCTTAAACGCTAGTAAAACTTAATGCATGCTCTTCTACTGATCTACTCTGGACGGTTCTGAATTAGAATATGTGGACAACTAGAAATAACTAGGTGTATGGCTAGACTGTAAACTCTCCTTCCAGACTCATATTAAGCATCTCCAATCCACAATTAAATATAGAATCGGCTTCCTAATACGCAACAAAGCCTCCTTCACTCATGCTGCCAAACATACCCTCGTAAAACTGACTATCCTACCGATCCTTGACTTCGACGATGTCATTTACAAAATAGCATCCATCACTCTACTCAGCAAACTGGATGCAGTCTATCACAGTGCCATCCGTTTTATCACCCACCACTGCGACATGTATGCTCTCGTCAAATGGCCCTCGCTACATATCGCCATACCCACTGTCCCAGGTCATCTATAAGTCTTTGCTAGGTAAAGCTCCGACTTATCTCAGCACACTGGTCACCATAGCAACACCCACCCGTAGCACGCTCTCCAGCAGGTACATCTCACTAGTCATCCCCAAAGCGAACACCTCCTTTGGCAACCTTTCCTTCCAAGTCTCTGCTGCCAATGACTGGAACGAATTGCAAAAATCGCTGAAGTTGAAGACTTATATCTCCCTCACTAACTTTAAACATCAGCTATCTGAGCAGCTTACCAATCGCTGCAGCTGTACACAGCCCATCTGTAAACAGCCCATCCAACTACCTACCACATCCCCATGTTGTTTTTATTTACTTTTTTTGCACACCAGTATTTCTACTTGCACATCTATAACTCCAGTGTTAATTTACTAAATTGTAATTACTTCGCTACTATTAGCCTTACCTCCTTACTCCATTTGCTAACACTGTATATACATTTTTCTATTGTGTTATTGACTGTACTTTTGTTTTTGCCATGTGTAACTCTGTGTTGTTGTTTTTCGTCACAATGCTTTGATTCATCTTGGCCAGGTCACAGTTGTAAATGAGAACTTGTTCTCAACTGGCCTACCTGGTTAAATAAAGGTAAAATAAAAAAAATTGTTGTCCACTTTTTGCATTTCAACCAGCGTTGGCCGCTGATTGGCTGAATACCCGGGGTGCGAGGTGGCAGTCACTGAGGGGTAGAGTAGTAAGTAACTGAACAACTTGTTTTGAACAATATATTTTTGAAACAGGAACCTTTACTGCACTTTTATGAGCATTTAAAATTCAATTCTTACCCATAAGAGTGGCAGTTCGGGGAAAGGTGTTAGGGCTAAACTAAGCATAGTTTACAAATGTATCCGAGCGTGGCTTTTCTCTCTTGCTCTCTCTCTCTGTCTCTCTTTAAATCTCCATCTTGTGTAACACGTGTCAAATTGTTTTGGTCCTGACCTGTTGTCATTGTCTTAACTTCTAATCAATAACCTAGACTGTGTGTGTGTGTGTGTGTGTGTGTGTATCTTATGTTATCATTTAGCTTGTTAGTAAATAAATAATCAACTAAATTTGTGTGGTATGGAATGATTAGTGAGACCCGGGTCTGTGCAGATTTAAAGGATTATGCGACGTTCAGAATGAGAATGATATGAGGAAATAATTGACTGCTATGATTTCGAGATTGTGATTTATTCTTGATTTAATCCGGGAAACGGTAACTCATTAAACAAACTTTTCCGATGGTGTCCTAGATTACTAATGAGTTGATTGTTACATGATTAATTTAATCACGTAATGATCAAACATAGAAAATTATTTGATAAATAGCATGTCATCATATTAACCCTTTCACACGTACCATCACACGGGTGTGTGATGTGTGTCACACGGGTGTGTGATCGTTCTACAGTGGTCTCTGAAACGTACGATCACACCTGTGTGATTAGAACGCTTAATTAGAATGGCCAGTTTCGAGTGACGCAACAATCAGCATTTGACCTGGCCACACTTTTTTCAGAAACTATTTACACAAGCACAGTCCTTACAAAGTTATATCCAGAATGTGAGCAGTTTATTTTTGGATGCAATGTTCAGATATTCACAGAATTATCTATAGCATAACACAAACATCCAAACCGGGAAAATGTATGCTACATTTGCCCTAGTGCTAACTGAGGAAAGATTGACACAACACAAGCAGTCATATTTTATAACTCTCGGTTGGCAAACTACAATATGAATTAGCTAAAAGCAATTACTATTTATGTCACATTTGTCGTAACGAGGAGACTAAGGCGCAGCGTGATGAGAGTACATTCCTCTTTATTAAACAAAGAATACTTAAACAAACTAACAAAACGACCGTGACACTATCAACACCAGTGCTTACACAGGCAACTATACATAGACAATAACCCACAAAACCAACATGGAAAATGGCAACCTAAATAGGGTCCCCAATCAGAGACAACGATAAACAGCTGTCTCTGATTGGGAACGAATTCAGGGCACCATAGACCTACATTTACCTAGACATCCCAAAACCCCATAGATATACAAAAAACCCTAGACAGGAAAAAACACACATAACACCCTCACCACACCCTGACCTAACCAAAATAATAAAGAAAACAAAGATAACTAAGGTCAAGACGTGACAATTTATAATTAATCACATTAAAGGTGAGCTCACCATTGATCAAAATAATTGAGTAAAACACTTTCTAGAAATCGGAAGTAATCCGGCGATTAGTTTCAGCTCATAGCCATGCTTTTTTTCCTCACAGAAACCAAAGACAATAAGATATGAGTTTGGTCTGTTGATAGTATGCATGTTGAAGGGGTGTGTCATCTACCATTGTTCACATCCCACCATTCACTTCCAGAAGTTCTCAAAAAATGAGTGAACCCTTACTCACCTCATTTTGTTATAGCATCTTTGGTCCGACAGACAATTACGTGAAACCCAGAATGCATTGCATGTCAACAAACATGGCTCCATAAATAGCTGGAATTAGGTAAACTCATCATAAATCAGTACAACCTTCAAAAAAGTATTTTACACACATAATACACTGCTCAAAAAAATAAAGGGAACACTTAAACAACACAATATAACTCCAAGTCAATCACACTTCTGTGAAATCAAACTGTCCCCTTAGGAAGCAACACTGATTGACAATACATTTCACATGCTGTTGTGCAAATGGAATAGACAACAGGTGGAAATTATAGGCTATTAGCAAGACACCCCCAATAAAGGAGTGGTTCTGCAGGTGGTGACCACAGACCACTTCTCAGTTCCTATGCTTCCTGGCTGATGTTTTGGTCACTTTTGAATGCTGGCGGTGCTTTCACTCTAGTGGTAGCATGAGACGGAGTCTACAACCCAAACAAGTGGCTCAGGTAGTGCAGCTCATCCAGGATGGCACATCAATGCGAGCTGTGGCAAGAAGGTTTGCTGTGTCTGTCAGCGTATTGTCCAGAGTATGGAGGCGCTACCAGGAGACAGGCCAGTACATCAGGAGACGTGGAGGAGGCCGTAGGAGGGCAACAACCCAGCAGCAGGACCGCTACCTCCGCCTTTGTGCAAGGAAGAGCAGGAGGAGCACTGCCAGAGCCCTGCAAAATGACCTCAAGCAGGCCACAAATGTGCATGTGTCTGCTCAAAGGGTCAGAAACAGACTCCATGAGGGTGGTATGAGGGCCCGACGTCCACAGGTGGGGGTTGTGCTTACAGCCCAACACCATGCAGGACGTTTGGCATTTGCCAGAGAACACCAAGATTGGCAAATTCGCCACTGGCGCCCTGTGCTCTGCACAGATGAAAGTAGGTTCACACCGAGCACATGTGACAGACGTGACAGAGTCTGGAGACGCCGTGGAGAACGTTCTGCTGCCTGCAACATCCTCCATCATGAACGGTTTGGCGGTGGGTCAGTCATGGTGTGGGGTGGCATTTCTTTGGGGGGCCGCACAGCCCTCCATGTGCTCGCCAGAGGTAGCCTGACTGCCATTAGGTACCGAGATGAGATCCTCAGACCCCTTGTGAGACCATATGCTGGTGCGATTGGTTCCTCCTAATGCAAGACAATGCTAGACTGCATGTGTCTGGAGTTTGTCAGCAGTTCCTGCAAGAGGAAGGCATTGATGCTATTGATTGGCCCGCCCGTTCCAGATCTGAATCCAATTGAGCACATCTGGGACATCATGCCTCATACAGGCACGTGGAGGCCACACATACTACTGGGCTTCATTTTGAGTTGTTTTAAGGACATTACATCAAAGTTGGATCAGCCTGGAGTGTGGTTTTCCACTTTAATTTTGAGTGTGACTCCAAATCCAGACCTCCATGGGTTGATAAATTTTATTTCCATTGATAAGTCCTAGTTCCATTTGAAGATGCTGGTGGTGATGGAGGCAGACCGATAGTGGATGAAGTACAGGAGTTCTGTGGTAGCTGGAAGGCTGCCAGCCATTTCACCCCTCTTGGACCTGCTGTTTGCTTTGATGATTCCCAGTCTGGGGTGCAACACCCCTTGCCATTTCTATCTGAGGCAGAGTGCTTCAAGTTGCTTCTGACAGAGGAGCTGGTGGGAGACATAGCAGAGACCAATCGCTATGCCTTGGAGCTTCAGGAGAAGAGAGAGCCAGGATTGGGGGGGACAACCACAATTAGCTAAATGTATACCTTCCTGGTGACAGTCCTTCCCATGGGGAGAGCAAAATAAGATCTCCCTAAGAGAATACTGGAGCACAGATCCTGTTTGCAACTCCCTTCTTTGCCACCCTCTTTTCCCAAGACTGTTTCCTAGTTCTGCTGTGATGACTGCAATTCATCAACAATGCTACTGCCATCATAAACGACCTGTTATACAAAATAATAAATGTCAACAGCTGGCAGTAAAGTGGCATGACAAATGAGACATCCATGTCCTCTCCACGGTCCATACAGCAACCATGTCGGCCACAGGGAAGGGGGACCACCTGACGGGAGAGGGAAAAATCGAACCAGACTGCGTGCTTGACTATAACCTCAAAATGGGGGCAGTGGATAAGGCGGACATGATAAACAGCTTTGTGGAATGCACTCAGAAAACGACCAAGTGGTACAAGCCAATACTTCTCTGACACAATTGGCATAGTTTTACAGAACTAATAGAAGAATATAGCTAGCTATATAAGCACGATTGAATATAACACAATAAAGGTTATGAAATGACTAACGTTACCTCGCGTGTCTGCGGTTACAAGGAACATACACAAATATATTATGCCATACACACAGTGAGTTACAGAAGAAACGGTATAACACAACATACAGAAACTATTATAACGTAATAAGGAACTTACTTTGATAGAAACGCAGTCTGGATTTTAACCTGGGTGTCAGTACTGACTGAGACACTGAGCCTTAGACAGCTGCGCCATTTGGGAGTCATAAAGTCAGTGTAGCTTCAAAATACAACACATGCTAATACTTCTCTGACGCAATTAGCATTGTTTTCCAGAGCTAATAGAAGACTGTAGCTAGCTACCTAAACATTGAGTATAACACCATAAAGGTTTTGAAATGAGTAACGTTACCTCGCGTGTCCGCGGTTATAAGAGGTATACACAAAATATTATGCTACAGTAGAAACGATATACCACGACATGCAGAAACTATTATAACGTAATAAGGCACTTACTTTGATAGAATTGCACACATTTCCAAAGTTATTACTGGTAACGAAAACAACTATGACAACAACAGATGGAAAATGTGACACGTGTGTGCAGGACGGGAGCTGAGCAAATGTCTGCTGACTTTTGGGAATTTTGTCCGGGTCAGAAATGTCCACAATTAGTTGGTCCACAAAAGTAAAAATGACTACTTTTATGTGAATGAATGAGGCGGAACATACCTCAATTCAAACTGTTCTTAGAAAAAAAAACTTGTTTGAAATTTTTGGGAAATTGACAAGTTGAAAACAGCCTATAAATAAAAACAGTCTGCTTGCTTTGGTTTGAGGGCAGCTCAGATTAAATGGTATGTTGCGTAACAATCACATTCTGGAATGGAGAGAACGTTTTAACATCAGGTGCATAAAAACACTCACGCTGGGGCGACCGTTAGAGATATTTGGAACTCACGCATGAAAGGGTTAATGATCGCAACATCATGACAGGCCCCTTTCATTGTTGTCAAGTAAAAAGCAAAACAGCAACCTGGATTGAACAACGTGGTCTCTACAAACTCTCTCTCTCCCACACACAAACACACACACAAATAGGCATGCAGGCAGGCAAGCACTCACACACATACATTCGTGGCCAAAAGTTTTGAGAATGACACAAATATTAATTTTCACAAAGTCTGCTGCCTCAGTTTGTTGATGGCAATTTGCATATTCTCCAGAATGTTATGAAGAGTGATCAGATGAATTGCAATTCATTTCAAAGTCCCTCTTTGCCATGCAAGTGAACTGAATCCCCCAAAAACATTTCCACTGCATTAACCCTGCCACAAAGGACCAGCTGACATGTCAGTGATTCTCTCGTTAACACAGGTGTGAGTGTTGATAAGGACAAGGCTGGAGATCACTCTGCCATGCTGATTGAGTTCAAATAACAGATTGGAAAAGGAGGGTGGTGCTTGGAATCATTGTTCTTACTTTGTCAATCATGGTTACCTTCAAGGAAACACATGCCGTCATTATTGCTTTACAAAAAAAAAGGGTTCACAGGCAAGGATATTGCTGCAAGTAAGATTCCACCTAAATCAAACATTTATTGGATCATCAAGAACTTCAAGGAGAGCAGTTAAATTGTTGTGAAGAAGGCTTAAGGGCGCCCAAGAAAGTCCAGCAAGCGCCAGGACCGTCTCCTAAAGTTGATTCAGCTGCAGGATCGGGGCACCATCAGTACAGAGCTTACTCATGAATGGCAGCAGGCAGGTGTAAGTGACCTACATCTGCATCTGCATGCACAGTGGGGTGAAGACTTTTGGAGGATGGCCTGGTGTCAAGAAGGGCAACAAAGAATCCACTTCTCTCCAGGAAAAACATCAGGGACAGACTGATATTCTGCAGAAGGTACAGGGATTGGACTGCTGAGGACTGGGGTTAAGTCATTTTCTCTGATGAATCCCCTTTCCGTTTGTTTGGGGCATCCAGAAAAAAAGCTTGTCCGGAGAAGACAAGGTGAGCGCTACCATCAGTTCATTGTCATGACAACAGTAAAGCATCCTGAGACCATTCATGTTGCTCCCTTGCTTCTCAGCCAAGGGAGTGGGCTCACTCACAATTTTGCCTAAGAGCACAGCCATGAATGAAGAATGGTAACAACACATCCCGAGAGCAACTTCTCCCAACCATCCAGGAACAGTTCGGTGGTAAACAATGCCTTTTCCAGCATGATTGCGCACCTTTCCATAAGGCAAAAGTGACAACTAAGTGTCTCGGGGAACAAAACATCGATATTTTGTGTCCATGGCCAGGAAACCCCCAGACCTTAATCCCAATTAGAATTTGTGGTCAATCCTCAAGAGGCAGGTGGAAAAACAAAAACCCACAAATTCTGACAAACTCCAAGCATTGATTATGCAAGAATGGGCAGCCATCAGTCAGGATGTGGCCCAGAAGATAATTGACAGCATGCCAGGGCGGATTGCAGAGGTCTTGAAAAATAAGGGTTGACACTAGAGGTCGACCGATTAATCAGAATTGGCCGATTTTATTATTATTATTTTTTTTACACCTTTATTTAATCTTTATTTAACTAGGCAAGTCAGTTAAGAACACATTCTTATTTTCAAAGATGGACTAGGAATGATGGGTTAACTACCTCGTTCAGGGGCAGAACGACAGATTTTTACCTTGTCAGCTCGGGGGAATCAATCTTGCAACCTTATAGTTAACTAGTCCAATGCTCTAACAACCTGTCTCTCATTGCACTCCATGAGGAGACTGCCTGTTACGTAAATGCAGTAAGCCAACGTAAGTGGCTAGCTAGCATGAAATGTATCTTATAAAAAACAATCAATCAATCATAATCACTAGTTAACTACACATGGTTGATGATATTACTAGTTTATCTAGCGTTTCCTGCGAAGTGAAGACGTGTTTGTTTGTCCTCTCGTGTACTTTTGCATTTTTCTGTAGATATATTTCAATTTTTATTTCAATTTTATTTCAATATTTCAATCTCTTTTTGATTTTTATATCGATTATACCTTCCGGTAACCTGCCTCACCCAATGTGATACGGAATCGCTATTATTTTCAATTTTAGAACACATTCAAGAACCTCCAGAAGCTAACCAGCTAATTAGCTACAATCTATTTAGTCATTGTTAGCCACTGCTAGCAGCTTTTACCTTCTGCATAGATACCAGCCCTGTTTTTAGCCTGGATAATACTCGCTAGTCTACCAGTATCGGACTGTCTCTCCACAACAACGCCAGATTCCTGCCGTAATCCCTGGACCACTACTTCTGATCTTCACAGCTAGATTGCAGCTAGCTAGCTCACAGCTTGCAGCTAGCTAGCTCACAGCTAGCTTGCACTCACCGTGGCACCCAGTACCGAAGCTATCCCTGAGGCCCACCTCCCGGCCTACTCAGCTGTTCACCCGAACCCCACTCATACACGGCTAGAGCCCAATACTCCACCGGATCATTGCTGTAAACTCTGAACCTTGGCACCGGATCACCGCTGCTACCGATTGGATATAGTGGCTAACGCCACTGCCACAAAGCTAGCACCAGTTAGCCGTGAGCCAGGCACATCTCCCGGCTAGCAAACTAAATTCCACAATATCTCTTTCGCCATCTGGCTTGGATTCTCTGTCGACATGGCGCCACGCCGCACCACCACGACTGGTCTGCCGACGAATACTCCATCCGCTGTGCCTTCATCCGGCCTCCGTCGGAGCAGACACTCCTACTATCCCAGGGCTACTAACTTTAAACGCTGTGTCGCTAGCGTAGTTGCGGCTTCCCTGTTCCATCTACTGCTCCCCCCCCTGTACACTATGATCACTTGGCTACATAGCTGATGCCTGCTGGACTGTCCATTAATCACGGTACTCCATTCTGTTTATTTAATTTTTTTATCTGTCGGCCCCAGCTGCGAACTCAGGCTCTGTGTGTAGTTAATCTGACCCTCTCTGCCTAGTCATTGCCATTTTACCTGCTGTTGTTGTCTCACCTGTTGTTTTAGCTAGCTCTCCCAATCAACACCTGCGATTACTTTATGCCTCGCTGTATGTCTCTCTCAAATGTCAACTTGCCTTGTATACTGTTGTTCAGGTAAGTTATCATTGTTTTAGTTTACAATGGAGCCCCTAGTTCCACTCTTCATACCTCTGATACCTCCTTTGTCCCACCTCCCACACATGTGGTGACCTCACCCATTACAACCAGCATGTCCAGAGATACCTCTCTTATCATCACCCAGTGCCTGGGCTTACCTCCGCTGTACCAGCACCTCACCATACCCCTGTCTGCGCATTATGCCCTGAATAGATTCTACCATGCCCAGAAATCTGCCACTTTTATACTTTGTACCCAACGCTCTAGGCGACCAGTTTTGATAGCCTTTAGTCACACCCTCATCCTACTCCTCCTCTGTTCCACGGGTGATGTGTAGGTGAACCCAGGCCCTGCATGTCCCAAGGCACCCTCATTTGTTGACTTCTGTGATCAAAAAAGCCTTGGTTTCATGCATTCAAGCAACATCAGAAGCCTCCTCCCTAAGTTTGTTTTTCTTGCTGCTTTAGCACACTCTGCAAACCCTGATGTCCTTGCTGTGTCTGAATCCTGGCTTAGGAAGGCCACCAAAACTTCTGAGATTTCCATACCCAACTATAACATTTTTCCATCAAGATAGAACTGCCAAAGGGGGAGGAGTTGCAGTCTACTGCAGAGATAGCCTGCAAAGTAATGCCATACTTTCCAGGTCCATACCCAAACAGTTCGAACTTCTAATTTTAAAAATGTATCTCTCCAGAAATAAGTCTCTCGCTGTTGCCGCCTGCTACCGACCCCCCTCAGCTCCCAGCTGTGCCCTGGACACCATTTGTGAATTGATCGCCCCCCATCTAGCTTCAGAGTTTGTTCTGTTTGGTGACCTAAACTGGGATATGCTTAACACCCCGGCAGTCCTACAATCTAAGCTAGATGCCCTCAATCTCACACAAATCATCAAGGAACCCACCAGGTACAACCCTAAATCTGTAAACAAGGGCACCCTCATAGACGTTATCCTGACCAACTGGCCCTCCAAACACACCTCCGCTGTCTTCAATCAGGATCTCAGCGATCACTGCCTCATTGCCTGTATCCACTATGGGTCCGCAGTCAAACGACCACCCCTAATCACTGTGAAACGGTCCCTAAAACACTTCTGCGAGCAGGCCTTTCTAATCGACCTGGCCCGGGTATCCTGGAAGGATATTGACCTCATCCCGTCAGTTGAGGATGCCTGGTCATTCTTTAAAAGTAACTTCCTCACCATCTTAGATAAGCATGTTCCATTCAAAAAATGCAGAACTAAGAACAGATATAGCCCCTGGTTAACTCCAGACCAGACTGCCCTCGACCAGCACAAAAACATCCTGTGGCGGACTGCAATAGCATTGAATAGTCCCCGCGATATGCAACTGTTCAGGAAAGTCAGGAACCAATACACACAGTCAGTCAGGAAAGCAAAGGCCAGCTTTTTCAAGCAGAAATTTGCATCTTGTAGCTCTAACTCCAAACATTTCTGGGACACTGTAAAGTCCATGGAGAACAAGAGCACCTCCTCTCAGCTGCCCACTGCACTGAGGCTAGGTAACATGGTCACCACCGATAAATCCATGATAATCGAAAACTTCAATTAGCATTTCTCAATGGCTGGCCATGCCTTCCTCCTGGCTACTCCAACCTCGGCCAACAGCTCCACCCCCCCCCCCCCCCCCCTACTCTCCCAAGCCTCCCCAGCGTCTCCTTTACCCAAATCCAGATTGCAGATGTTCTGAAATAGCTGCAAAACCTGGACCCGTACAAATCAGCTGGGCTTGACAATCTGGACCCTCTATTTCTTCTTTTCACTATCCGCCGCCATTGTCGCAACCCCTATTACCAGCCTGTTCAACCTCTCTTTCATATCGTCTGAGATCCCTAATGACTGGAAAGCTGCAGCGGTCATCCCCCTCTTCAAATGGGGAGACACCCTGGACCCAAACTGTTACAGACCTATATCCATCCTGCCCTGCCTATCTAAGGTCTTCGAAAGCCAAGTCAAAAAACAGATCACTGACCATCTTGAATCCCACCGTACCTTCTCCGCTGTGCAATCTGGTTTCCGGGCCGGTCACGAGTGCACCTCAGCCACGCTCAAGGTACTAAACGATGTCATAACCGCCATCGATAAAAGACAGTACTGTGCAGCCGTCTTCATCGACCTGGCCAAGTTTTTAGACTCTGTCAATCACCATATTCTTATCGGCAGACTCAGTAGCCTCGGTTTTTCTAATGACTGCCTTGCCTGGTTCACCAACTACTTTGCAGACAGAGTTCAGTGTGTCAAATCGGAGGGCATGTTGTCCGGTCCTCTGGCAGTCTCTATGGGGGAGCCACAGGGTTCAATTCTCGGGCCGACTCTTTCTCTGTATATATCAATGATGTTGCTCTTGCAGCGGGCGATTCCCTTATCCACCTCTACGCAGACGACACCATTCTGTATACTTCTGGCCCTTCCTTGGACACTGTGCTATCTAACCTCCAAACGAGCTTCAATGCCATACAACACGCCTTCCGTGGCCTCCAACTGCTCTTAAACGCTAGTAAATCCAAATGCATGCTTTTCAACCGTTCGCTGCCTGCATCCGCACGCCCGACTAGCATCACCACCCTTGATGGTGCCGACCTGAAATATGTAGACATCTATAAGTACCTAGCTGTCTGGCTAGACTGTAAACTCTCCTTCCAGACTCATATCAAACATCTCCAATCCAAAATCAAGTCTAGAATCAGCTTTCTATTTCGCAAACAAAGCCTCCTTCACTCATGCCGCCAAACTTACCCTTGTAAAACTGACTATCCTACCGATCCTCGACTTCGGCGATGTCATCTACAAAATAGCTTCTAATACTCTACTCAGAAAACTGGATGAGGTTTATCACAGTGCCATCCGTTTTGTTACTAAAGCACCTTATACCACCCACCACTGCGACCTGTATGCTCCAGTCGGCTGGCCCTCGCTACATATTCTTCGCGAGACCCACTGGCTTCAGGTCATCTACAAGTCCATGCTAGGTAAAGCTCCGCCTTATCTTAGTTCATAGGTCACGATGGCAACACCCACCCGTAGCACGCGCTCCAGTAGGTGTATCTCACTGATCATCCCTAAAGCCTACACCTCATTTGGCCACCTTTCTTTCTAGTTCTCTGCTGCCTGTGACAGGAACGAATTGCAAAAAGTTGGAGACTTTTATCTCCCTCACCAACTTTAAACATCTGCTATCTGAGCAGCTAACCGATCGCTGCAGCTGTACATAATCCATCGGTAAATATCCCACCCAATTTACCTACCTCATCCCCATACTGTTTTTATTTATTTAATTTTCTGTTATTTTGCACACCAGTATCTCTACCTGCACATGACCATCTGATAATTTATCACTCCAGTGTTAATCTACTAAATTGTAATTATTTGCCTACCTCCTCATGCCTTTTGCACACAATGTATATAGACTCTTACATATACTATTTTTTCCTTCTTTTTCTATTGTGTTATTGACTTGTTCATTGTTTACTCCATGTGTAACTCTGTGTTGTTGTCTGTTCACACTGCTATGCTTTATCTTGGCCAGGTCGCAGTTGTATATGAGAACTTGTTCTCAACTAGGCTCGTGTAACTGAACACATTCGACGCGCTGATCCTCAACACGTAGGCCCCCCCAAGCCATAAGACTAATGAACAGCTAATCAAAGGGTTACCTAGAAGCCCCTTTTACGCTGCTGCTACTCTCTGTTTATAATCTATGCATAATCACTTTAACTCTACGTACATGTACATATTACCTATAATTACATATTAATTATTTGTTAATTATTTGTTACACTAATTTTATATGTATATATTTTTTTTTTATATTTTTTTAAACCATTGTTGGTTAATTAAGGGCTTGTAAGTAAGCATTTCACTGTAAGGTGAAATTGTATTCAGCGCATGTGACAAATACAATTTGAGTTGATTTCAGATTAGTTTGTACACTGCAAACTAAAATGTTCCTTGAATATTTATGCATCTTAAATAATCTAATCTAATATTAATACTATTAACATTGCTGACAGTAATAAATTGGTAACTATTCCAACTTGAGATTTGCATAGGCTCTTGAGGAACTCATACACCTCTGTTAGCCTCATTGAAGCAACAAAACTATAATTTTTCAACCTTAACATCTGATAACAATACAATAGAACAGATGAACAGGAATGGCATTTACCTACAGGCATCCCAACAAATATTGATATTAAAGCTACGCCCCTACTGAGCCATGCCTCCACTCCAGGGTTCCTCCAGGTACTCTTTGCTTCGTTGATCCAAGAGAGGTTCCCCCAAGAACCCTCAGCTAAGCGAAGGTGCAAATATGAACCATTGACTAGCAATGGTTCCTTGAGAAACACCAGGGTTCCTCGTGTCACCACAAATTCTAAGAGTGTACAAGCATCCTTCTCCACTCTGCAATTTTCCTTCCAAAGTTTAACACAGAAAACACACAGTGCATCGCAGATAGTCATTATGAGACAATGAGAATAACAAAGTACCAGCAATACCCTGTATGAACTGTTTAAACAAACAACACAACAGCACTTAAAATAGAAAGCGAGCCGTCTGACGAACACAGCCCAGCCGGCAGCACATGATGCATCGCTAATGAGTGGGGACTTGGATACAGATTTGTTCTCTAGCCGGCGAGCAAAAGGAAAATGACGGTGATTACTTCATGCGTTTGAAAAAAACAAAAAACAAAAATACAAGCACACTTTGATCGTTGATGGCCATTTAGCGGCGTCTCGGATGCCTCCAACTCTCTGAACTACACGTGTCCCAATGACTCTGTGAACTATGCAAGTTTCCATAAACTTAAACTTTATTTAGCCTTGAGGGAGAATTGTTGCTGGGCTGACGATGACAATACGTAGCAACACGTAGCAACATATGGACAACATTATAAATATGTAACCATAGGCTACTTTGTTGTAAACTTTCTTGGATGTGCTATTGTGGCGTGCTACCAGCAACCAAAATAAATTGTATTTTGGCTGGATAATAAAGGGTCTGTGTTGTTCCAGCAGTCCGCCCCATAGGGCCCCATCAATAAAGCATGACAGCAGAGCATATGGGGTAGCCACATAATGTGGATTCACAGGGAGGAGGTGGGAAGAGGAATGGGAGCATGGAAGATAGAGGGCTGGGTGATGAGGAGGATGAGAAGAGAGATGGATGGGAGTGAAAGAGGAAAGAGCGAGAGGAAGGGATGGGAGAGATGGAAATATGGATAATATAGAGGCAGGCAAGAGAGGGGATGGGAGTGAGGGACGAGCAACAACAAGGTATGGGAGAGAGGGATGGAGGAGCGAGAGGGACATGGGACAGGGAAGATTGAAGAGAGGGATGGCATCCTCTGATGCAGCACTCGATCACTCTCCTTCTTGGTCAAATAGCCCTTACACAGTCTGGAGATGTTGTCCTTACACAGAGATCCATAACAGGAAAAGTGTTTTGGGAGGACAGTTCTGGGCATGAAAAGGTTAACCTGTACTGCATATATGTAGACCTACAGTAGCTCCAGTATACAGAAGATGTGGGTGCTCCCGAGTGGTGCAGTGGTCTAAGGCACTGCTGTGATTGGGAGTCTCATAGGGCGGAGCACAATTGGCCCAGCATCGTCCGAGTTTGGCCGGGGTAGGCCATCATTATGAATAATAATTTGTTCTTAACTGACTTGCCTGGTTATATAAAAATAGATGTGGGTGTAGCTCTATAGGTCTGGAAGCTCTTAAGTTAGTTCAAAGCCTCTGTGATTGTTCTCAGTCCTATTGTTCGCCTTCCTTATCTCCACAAAAGTAACGGGAAGGGGAAAGAGAGAGAGAGGAGGGGTGAGACAGTGTGAGAAGAATAACTGGAATGACAGAGAGAGAGAGAGTAAAAAAGAAAGAAAGAGAGAAAATAAAATAGAAAGTGAAAAAAAATAATAAATAGTTTTTGAAGGGGAGAGAGGCCGAGGAAGTGGAGCAGTAGAGAGATTTTGCTGCCGCTGCTGTAAGTGACTCATTCATCTTCCTTTAGATTTAATGAAGTCTCAGTAACCACATAGCCATTTAACCTGTGTGCAAATATGAGCTCTCAGCTGTCAGAGGCCTTACTGTTCCAATTACACTGTGTAATGGGGATCCCCTGATAGATTAATAAATAAATAGCACTAAGGCACACAAGCCCACACATGCACATGCACACGCTCACACAGACATAAACAGACACATACTGTACACACACACATAAAGTACCATTCAAAAGTTTGGACACACCTACTCATTCAAGGGTTGTTCTTTATTTTTACTATTTTCTACAATGTAGAATTATAGTGAAGACATCAACACGATGAAATAACACATATGGAATCATGTAGAAACCAAAAAAGTGTTAAACTAAATCAAAATATATTTTATATTTGAGATTCTTTAAAGTCGCCACCCTTTTCCTGGTGACAGCTTTGCACACGCTTGGCATTCTCTCAACCAGCTTCATGAGGTAGTCACCTGGAATGCATTTAAATTATCAATGTTCTTTGTTAAAAGTTCATTTGTGACATTTCTTTCCTTCTTAATGCGTTTGAGCCAATTTGTTTCGTTGATTTGTTATGACAAGTAGGGTTGTAAGTAAGCATTTCGTGTTGTATTCGGCGCATGTGACAAATACAGTTAGATTTTATTTGATATAGAGAAGATAGCCCTATTTCGTAAAAGACCAAGTCCATATTATGGAAAGAACAGCTCAAATAAGCAAAGAGAAACGACAGTAAATAATTACTTTAAGGACATGAAGGTCAGTCAATCCGGAACATTTCAAGAACATTGAAAGTTTCTTCAAGTGCAGTCGCAAAAACCATCAAGCGCTATGATGAAACTGCCACTCATGAGGACATCCACAGGAAAGGAAGACCCAGAGTTACTTCTGCTGCAAAGGATAAGTTCATTAGTGTTACCAGCCTCAGAAATTGCAACCCAAATAAATGCTTGACAAAGTTCATGTAACATCTCAATATCAACTGTTCAGAGGAGACTGTGTGAATCAAGCCTTCATGGTCGAATTGCTACAAAGAAACAACCACTAAAGGAAACCAATAAGTAGAAGAGACTTGCTTGGGCCATGAAACACGAACAATGGACATTAGACCGGTGGAAATCTGTCCTTTGGTCTTTTAGATTCTTGGGTCCAACCGCTGTGCCTTTGTGAGACGCAGAGTAGGTGAACGGATGATCTCTGCATGTGTGGTTCCCACTATGAAGCACCGAGGAGGAGGTGTGATGGTGTGGGGTTGCTTTGCTGGTGAGACTTTGCTGGTTATTTATTTACAAATCAAGGCACATTCAACCAGCATGGCTACCACAGAATTCTGCAGCAAAACACCATCCCATCTGGTTTGCGCTTAGTGGGACTATCATTTGTTTTTCAACAGGACAATGACCCAAAATACACCTCCATGCCATGTAAGGGCTATTTGACCAAGAAGGAGAGTGATGGTGTGCTGTATCAGATGACCTGGCCTCCACAATCACCCGACCTCAACCCATTTGTCATGGTTTGGGAGGAGTTGGTCTGCAGATTGAAGTAAAATCAGCCAACAAGTGCTCCTTCAAAACTGTTGGAAAAGCATTCCAGATGAAGCTGGTTGAGAGAATGCCAAGAGTGTGCAAAGCTGTCATCAAGGCAAAGGTTGGCTACTTTGAAGAATCTAAAATATACATTTTGGATGTATTTTTTGTTTAACACAATGTAGAAAATAATAAAAATAAAGGAAAACCCATGAATTAGTTGGTGTCCAAACTTTTGACTGGTACTATACATGCACATATGCACACACACCTCCGCACTTGAACGTCTGAGGGCATCACATTGTCATGAGCTCAGTAGGCGCTCACACACCCCTGAATATGTGTTATGGTGAAGTTCCCTATCAGACAGTTACAAAGCTTTTGAAAACCACACATGCAAGCCATCCCAAATGATGCAATATGCATCATATAAGACATACATTTTTCATCAGAGGGAAAAAGTCAAAAGTGTTTTTATTTTTGTCACGGTTCAAATCTCCTCTGTGGAGCTCAAATCATTCTCGGATTTTGCACTGCATTTCTATCTCTCTTTGTCCCTGCAATACGTATCTCTCTCTCTCCCTCTCTTTCTCTCTCTCTATGCATCCCTAAGAATCTCTCTCTCTATGTCTTATACATACTCTACATTACCAGAAGCATGTGGACACCTGCTTGTCGAACATCTCATTTCCAAATCATGGGCATTAATATGGATTTGGTCCCCTCTTTGCTGCTATAACAGCTTCCACTCTTTTGGGAAGGCTTTCCACTAAATGTTGAAACATTGCTGGGGGACTTGCTTCCATTTAGCCACAATAGCATTAGTGAGGTCAGCACCTGATGTTGGCCGATTAGGTCTGGATCGCAGTCGGCATTCCAATTCATCCCAAAGGTGTTCGATGAGGTTAAGGTCAGGGCTCTGTACAGGCCAGTCAAGTTCTTGCACTCTGATCCCGACAAACCATTTCTGCATGGACCTCGCTTTGCGCACGCGGGCATTGTCATGCTAAAACAGGAAAAGGCCTTCCCCAAACTGTTGCCACAAAGTAGGAAGCACAGAATCGTTTAAAATCTAAGTGTATGCAGTAGCGTTAACATTTCTCTTGACTGGAACAATTTGAGCTTCTACTTTTAAAAATCCACTTTTCCCAGAAACAAGTCTCTCACCATTGCCGCTTGTTATAGACCTCCTTCATACCCCAGCTGTGCCCTGGACACCATATATGAATTGATTGCCCCCCATCTATCTTCAGAGTTCGTAATGTAAGGTGACCTTAACTGGGATACGCTTAATACCCAGCCGTCCTATAATCTAAGCTAGATGCCCTCAATCTCACACAAATTATCAAGGAACCTACCAAGTACAACCCTAATCCTTAACCATGGGCACTCTCTTAGATATCATCCTGACAAAATACACCTCTGCTGTCTTCAACCAGGATCTCAGCAATCACTGACACATTTCCTGCATGCGTAGTGGATCTGAAGTCAAACGACCACCCTTCATCACAGTCAAACGCTCCCTAAAAGACTTCAGTGAGCAGGCTTTTCTAATCGACCTGGCCCGGGTATCCTGGAAGGACATTGACCTCATCCCGTCAGCAGAGGATGCCTGGTTGCTCTTTAAAAGGTCTTTCCTTGCCATCCTTGCCATAAGCATGCCCCATTCAAAAAATGTATAACTAAGAACAGATATAACTCAAGGTTCACCCCACACTTGACTGCCCTTGACCAGCACAAAAACGTTTTGTGGCGTTCTGCATTAGCATCGTATAGCCCCCGCGATATGCAACTTTTCAGGGAAGTCAGGAACCAATATTCTCAGTCAGTCAGGAAAGCTAAGGCTGGCTTTTTCAAACAGAAATTTGCATCATGTAGCACTAAGTCCAAAATGTTTTGGGACACTGTAAAGTCCATGGAGAACAAGAGCAACACCTCCCAGCTGCCCACTGCACTGAGGCTACGATAAGGCTATGATAATATCTATGATAATCAATCATTTCAAGAAGAAGTTTTATATGGCTGCCCATTGTTTCCACCTGGCTACCCCTACCATACCTTAAGGGAACATTTTGACATTTGCCATATGGTTAGTGAGAAAGTCCACATTGCAAATGTACGGTCCCTTACTAGACGTCCGACAACGTTTCAAAAACGGTGTCGGGCCGTGCAGCAGGGCCGGATCTTCCAGGAAGTCATCAAACGAACTCCCTCGAACATTTGGTTTCCGTTTTATAAAATGTTGTCATTTTTCCGCTGTCCCGGTAAATCCCACAAGAGGGCGAATGGAATCATCATCTGATCTTTCCAAAACTTCACGTGTTATTAGGCAACCCTCATAAACTGTAAATCAGTCATTTCTCCCAACAGATGTCAAAGAAAAACCTCTCACATGCACACACACACACACACACAGCAAGGATGGAGTGACAAACTGCGGTGCTTAAAGAAACACAGAGCCTGCAATGGAATTACCATAATCTCAAGGCCGTGCCTAGTTCAAGGAGATGCCCCGCTTGACCCTAGCTCGCTCGGTCTAAGCACAGCGACCATGAGAAAAATTAGGCCCAAAATGAAACCGTGCCCTAAACTTCATTTGCTTTTGGGTGACAGTGAGAGAACCGTTAGGGTTTTAAGCACAATTCGACCTCAGGTACGTTCCTGAGGTCCTCCCGATCTGTGCAAGCCTAACCTTGACCGTGTGGCATTAACCCTTAACAGTAAATCAAGGTTTTTTGATCTCACAGATTACAATGACATCTCTCCTTATAGGAATACATTGGCTGCTCCCCTAAATTCAACCTAGAGCCTATGTGGGTTAATAATGCCTTATGAACCTGTCTTCGATGACAATCCATCAGGCCACTATGAGGTCTACCTGTGTCGATTCTAAGCTTCCTGAAGCAACCGGAAGTGGTTAAAATCACACTAAAATTGTTTTTCCAAACCCAACCTGATGTTTGAGAGAAATAGTGCATTCAACCCTGTGTAAATCGGTCAGTTCTTAACGTAACACTTAAAACTCAGGAGTCTGTAAAGGCATACCCCAATCAGGATATGTGTTTACTTACAGCTTCCTGTGCCAACCGTAAAGGCCTTAAATGGTGTCATAGGGGCTGTTTCGAAGGGTTAAAAAGATCAGATATTTTCAAAACTTCATATGTGTGATTAGGCAACCCCCATGAACTGTAAATCAGTCATGTCTCCCATAAAATTTCCAAGGAAAAATCACACACACACAGCTAGGACAGAGGGACACAGTGTGGTGCGTAGAGATAGACAGTGCCTTCAATAGTTACCTTTGTTCGAACTAAAAAAGAACAGTCAGACCTAGAGTTCTGAAACTTTAGGTACCTGTTCTAGACCTCAGGTCGATGGTGCGTGGTGCGTTACGTGGCTCTAGAACGTTCTCGGACCGAGAAACAGCCTCGTACATTTGCAATAACTTCAATTCATTTAGACCATTACGAAAATGACGACATTTAGAAATGTCCCAGAGTCGCAAGACTAGGTGCATTGAAACCGGCTCGGCCCATAGAGACTGACCCCAATGTTTCTGTCCGATAGCTCATTCAAGGACCCCGTAGCAAGGCATGGAAAAAAATTGATTTTCAGCATCAATTAAGGTCGTTGCTCGGGCACCAAATGACCTATCGAGCCGAAACTCGGGATTCGAGGTCACCTCACATAGGCCTACACATAATGTCAGAACTGAAGCAGCTAGAACGTAACTATGTGTTTTGCGTTTTTATTATGTTTTAAACTGAAGGCGATGTGAATTATGGTTCTGCTCTGAAATATGTGATAGTTGGCTTCTAAACAAGTTGGAAAAAGTGGGTTTGGTGCAGATTGTATCAATTTGGTGTCAGAATTACATCTAATTGACTGATGGACGGTGACTTGCTGGCTTACTTTTATCCATTTGCAATATGTTTAAACAGTGAGGTAACATCACCAAAATGACATTCTGAAATCAACACCAACGAGTGATAGAGAGGGACCACTATCACTGCCCGGCCATCCCGAGTTCATCAGGCCAGTCAATTTTGCATTTCTAAAGTGTTTTTGAGCATGACAAATTCGTGATGGTAAATGCACATTGAAACATACTGCAAATGCACAGCCGTGCACCTGGTGATTGGAACAGGTAACCAGGAGCACATTTTTAAAATGTTTTTTTTTAATGCCATTACGGGGTAGCAAGGGGTTCACGGTTGGGTAGGGAGCACCCCCCACCCATGCCCATCCAATAGGGGGCGCCCCTTGTCATTTTGGACGTTTTTCAATTAAAAAAAAAAAAACAACAGTCCCACTTCTCCCTCAGCATACATGACAAACAGACCATCTAGGTTGATTCATGGCTTAACATGGTGCTATATATAATTTTGGAAGTATAAATGCCTTTTGGACATGGTTCACTGACTTTTGGGTTTGTAAACTTTTGACTTCCTATGAAATCATATTGCAAATGGACAAAACATATGCCTTATGTACAAGTAAAAAAAAATATATATATATATATGATAATAAAATGTGACAAAAGTATATTCACACAGTTGTTACACATGTGTAATTGACAAAAAAAAATCAAAATAGTTCCGAAAAGCAGTCCAGAAAGCACTTTTTTAAGGGGGTGATACATTTTTGATTTTTTTTTTCAATTTTTCACAATTCTACTCTTGGGTATTGACTTGTGTTACATTTGCAATATGAAAAATTACGGTGGCGCACACTCGCCATCTGTTGGATTTTTGCAGTGTGACACTTGGCATTTGCCATATGGCATTTGAAATCAACTTTGAATGAAACAATGCCGAATTGAGTGGTATTGGACACCGTGTATATGTTTCGTATGGTGCCAATATGTTCCCATTCATTTTTGTACATTTCAGGGGGGTGTTCCCTTACTCAGCCATCAGCTCAGCACCCCCTGCAGCAACTTGCCTAAGCCCCCCCCCCCACCCACACACACACACACACTTCTCTTTCACCAAAATCTAGGCAGCTGATGTTCTGAAAGAGCTGCAAATTCTAGATCCCTACAAATCAGCTGGGCTAGACAATCTCGGACTCTGTCTTTCTAAAATGATCAGCCGAAATTGTTGCAACCCCTATTACTAGCCTGTTAAACCTCTCTTTCGTATCGTCTGAGATCCCCAAGATTCAAACGGGGAGACACTCTAGACAAAAACTGTTATAGACCTATATCCATCCTGCCCTGCCTTTCTAAAATATTCGAAAGCCAAGTTAACAAAACGATAAATGAGCATTTCGAATCCCACCATACCTTCTCCACTATGCAATCTGGTTTCCGAGGTGGTCATGGGTGCACCTCAGCCATGCTCATGGTCCTAAACAATATCATAACCGCCATTGATAAAGACAGTACTGTGCAGCCGTCTTCATCGACCTGGCCGAGGCTTTCGACTTTGTCAATCATCGCATTCTTATCGGCATACTCAATAGCCTTGGTTTCTCAAATGACTGCCTCGCCTGGTTCACCTACTACTTCTCAGATAGAGTTCTGTGTGTCAAATCGGAGGGCCTCTTGTCCGGACCTCTGGCAGTCTCAATGGGGGTGCCACAGGGTTCAATTCTCGGGCTGACTCTTTTCTCTGTATATATCAATGATGTCATTCTTTCTGCTGGTGATTTTCTGATCCACCTCTACGCAGACGACACCATTCTATTTACATCTGGACCTTCTTTGGACACTGTGTTAACAAACATCCAAACGAGCTGCAATGCCATACAACACTCCTTCCGTGGCCTCCTGCTTTTAAATGCTAGTAAAACTAAGTGCATGCTCTTCAACTGTTTGCGGTTGTGGACATCTATAAGGACCTAGGTGACTGGTTAGACTGTAAACTCTCCTTTCAGACTCACATTAAGCATCTCCAATCCAAAATTAAATCTAGAATCGGCTTCCTATTTTGCAACAAGGCCTCCTTCACTCATGCTGCCAAACATTTTCTAGGTAAAGCCTCACCTTATTTCAGCTCACTGGTCACCATAAAAGCACCCACCCGTAGCACGTGCTCCAGCAGGTATATTTCACTGGTCATCCCCAAAGCCAACACTTCCTTTGTCTGCCTTTCCTTCCAGTTCTCTGCTGCCAATGATTGGAACAAATTGCAAAAATCACTGAAGCTGGAGTCTTATATCTCCCTCTAACTCTAAGCATGAGCTGTCAGAGCAGCTTACCAATCACTGTACCTGTACCCTCACTGTACATGTACACAGCCAATCTGTAAATATCACACCCAGCTACCTCATCCCCATATTGTTATTTATCCTCTTGCTCTTTTGCACCCCAGTATCTGTACTTTCACATCATCATCTGCACATCTATCACTCCAGTGTTAATGCTAAATTGTAATTATTTTACCTCTATGGCCTATTTATTGCCTTACCTCCCTACTCTTCTACATTTGCACACACTGTACATAGATTCTTCCATTGTGTTATTGACTGTACGTTTGATTATGTGTAACTCTGTGTTGTTGTTTTTGACGCACTGCTTTGCTTTATCTTGGCCAGGTCGCAGTTGTACATGAGAAAGTGTTCTCAACTTGCCTACCTGGTTAAATAAAGGTGAAATACATTATTCTTTTTTAAATGGTGCAGTGATTGCACAGCCTTACCTCTACAGGGAGCCAGGTTTTCCTTTGTCTACCCTTCTCAATGGCAAGGCTGTGCTCACTGAGCCTGTACTTTGTCAAAGCTTTTCTAAGCATTTGATCAGTAACTTATTGTATTGTGCTGTATTGTCAAAGATACTGGAGTCCTTAGTTAGTAGGCAGCTAAAGACCTACTTCCAAGAAAACAACATCTTAAATGGAATGCAATCAGGTTTTAGGTCTGGCCACAGCACTGTTTCAGCAACATTGAAGGTTTTAAATGACATCCACTGTGCTCTTGATAAGAAGTTACATTGTGTGTCTGTTTTTATTGATTTGTCGAAGGCTTTTGACACCGTGGACCATGCTGTGTCAGTGCAAATTACTGGTCATGCTCTAGATTGGTTTATAAATTACTTTTAAAATCGTACACAATGTGTAATGGCAGATGGTTGTAAATCTGAGTCCATAGAGGTGTGCTCAGGTATTCCGCAAGGTTCTATTTAGGGCCCACTGTTGTTCGTTTTGTATATCAACAACATTGGGGATCTTATTGAAACAGCGGATGTTCATTTTTATGCAGATGATACTGTTCTTTATTCAAGTTGAAGTAGTTTATCTTTAGCTTTTGAAAATGCCCAAAGAGCATTTAACATCATACAACCGAATCTGTATGATTTAAAGCTGATTCTAAATTCAGGTAAAACAAAATGCGTGGCATTTTCAAATGCCAGGCATGTTACAAATCGTGTCATTGCTACATTGGCTGGACAGACTATAGAGCAAGTTAAAGTGTACAAATATTTCGGTGTGTGGGTTGATGATAAGCTGAGCTTCACTGTGCATGTAGAGAACTTGATAAGGAAGCTCAAGCTGAAAATAGGATTTTATTACCGGCATAAGGCTTGTTTTTCTTTTGAGGCCAGGAAGGAGCTGGTATGATGTACATTACTGTCGGTTTTAGATTTTAGTGATGTTATATATATGCAGGCCTCAGCCACTACATGGTAGAAATAGTTTTAGTTACTTAGCACCGTGGTCCTGGAATTCTCTCTAGTTTCGTTGGTGGAGTTTAAACACTTGATTGATGTGTGTATCATAGAAGAGTGTAATTGTTTTTAGGCCAGCTATTTTTAGTCAATATGTTTGTGTTTTTAATGTAATATGTAATTGTTGCACTGTATGTGTGTTTATAGTTTTGTTTAATGTTGTGTTAGTGTATGTAAGTTTTGATGTCTGAAACATTGTTCACCTGCTGCTATTGGACCAGGTCTCTCTTGGAAAAGAGATTATCTCAATGAGTAAAAACCAATATAATTAAAGGTAAAATAAAATAAATGTAAAAAGTAACCATGGTCAAAAGTAATGTCTATTTAGTGCCAGATATCACTGCATTTTGTTCTTGTGCTTGTGTTTTCCAATAGGTAATGTAGTTTTGTTTTGACTGTGATTTAATTTGGTTTATTCTGATTGATTGGAGGTTCTGGTCCTGAGGCATCAGTGTGTTAGTAGAACAGGTTTGTGAACTCAGCCCCAGGACCAGCTGGATGAGGGTACGCTTTTCTTTGCTCAACTCTTGGCATTGAAGGGCTTGGTAATGATATGAGAGGGGATACATTTATTTTAGATGTTTCCAAACCTAATTGCTCTTTTTTGAGTTTGTATTATTAGTGGATATTGGCCTAATTCTGCCCTGCATGCATTGTTTGTAGGTTTCCTTTGGACATGTAGGAGAATCTTACAGTACTATGCATGCAGGGTATCAAAGGGTGTTTGTCCCATTGGGTGAGATCTTGTTTTGCAAGTGGGCACCACACTTCACTGCCATGAAGTGCAATTGGTTCAATGAGACATTCAATTTGTTTTAACCAGGCATTTGATTTTGAATATTTTGTTAATGGCTTAGAATATCCTGTGTGCTTTCTCTCTAAGTTCATTCCCTGCATCATTTAGGTGTCAGGTTGAGCTACATTGATTGAAAAACTAGATGATTACTTCGATGACTCCTTTCAAATTCAGAAAGGATGTTTGCGGAAAAACAAAATATTTGACACATCTCTGTTTTCTCAATGACATTCAAATCAGCGTTGACGAAAGGCGCAAGTTTAAGTTTGCTCCACCTGAGCGGGTCTGACGACAAGTCAGAGACCACTATGATGACAATTCAAATGGGTTTGATGGATCGCGGGAAAAGAGCAAGAATAGGCTTTTGTAGGTTACAGTCCATTCTATGTCTTCCAATGGTGTGACTGCTGTCGGTATCCAAAGATTATCCAACTTGAATAATTGCTTGGAGGTAAGGACGACAGCAGAGGTGTAATCTATGGCGATACCAATATCACTTATTATTGATATCTACATAGCACTTTGATGTGAATCCCACTACTGCTCTCTCATGCGCCTTACAGATTGTGGTTGTTGTGGATGGCTGTTTACAAATCTAAATGTGTATTTTAACTTATTGGTAAATGTAAACAAACACTGTATAGCCTCAAAAGATTGATAAAACAATAATGTTGATATTATGGATGGTCAGTCTTTGAATCCATATCTCTATCTATTAATCTGAGAGTTTCTCCAGGCACATCCCTCAGCATTTTACCAAAGGCAGGGCAGGGCAATTGTTTTGTTATTGTTTCATATGTAGATTTGCCCTTTAAACAGCTGCATATTATCATGATATCAAAGTGTCACCAACAAAAAGGTAAACAATAGGCCTATAGCAAATGCAGCAAATTACATTCCTTTTTCACATGCAAATAGCACTTTTCAGTAGTGTTCAAAAGCATTCCATTACATGAGCGCAGCATTTATTTTTCAACTCGAGTATATGAGCCCAATCAGTCAACAAAATCATAAACAACAGAGTAGGTCTGGCTAATAAGTCCTTTGTTTTTGGGTTAAGCTCAAAAAAAACAATTTGGCTCATCTATACATCCATATTTCCAAGTCCTATTCTTGAATATAACATTTATTGGAATGACTGGAATTCTGATAGACTTTGGTTTGTAATGTAAAGATACAACTTAATCGTATTATTATACACTGCTCAAAAAAATAAAGGGAACACTAAAATAACACATCCTAGATCTGAATGAATGAAATATTCTTATTAAATACTTTTTTCTTTACATAGTTGATTGTGCTGACAACAAAATCACACAAAAATGATCAATGGAAATCAAATTTATCAACCCATGGAGGTCTGGATTTGGAGTCACACTCAAAATTAAAGTGGAAAACCACACTACAGGCTGATCCAACTTTGATGTAATGTCCTTAAAACAAGTCAAAATGAGGCTCAGTAGTGTGTGTGGCCTCCACGTGCCTGTATGACCTTCCTACAACGCCTGGGCATGCTCCTAATGAGGTGGCGGATGGTCTCCTGAGAGATCTAGTCCCAGACCTGGACTAAAGCATCCGCCAACTCCTGGACAGTCTGTGGTGCAACGTGGCGTTGGTGGATGGAGCAAGACATGATGTCCCAGATGTGCTCAATTGGATTCAGGTCTGGGGAACGGGCGGGCCAGTCCATAGCATCAATGCCTTCCTCTTGCAGGAACTACTGACACACTCCAGCCACATGAGGTCTAGCATTGTCTTGCATTAGGAGGAACCCAGGGCCAACCGCACCAGCATATGGTCTCACAAGGGGTCTGAGGATCTCATCTCGGTACCCTATAGCAGTCAGGCTACCTCTGGCGAGCACATGGAGGGCTGTGCGGCCCCCCAAAGAAATGCCATCCCACACCATGACTGACCCACCACCAAACCGGTCATGCTGGAGGATGTTGCAGGCAGCAGAACGTTCTCCACGGCGTCTCGAGACTCATGTCACGTCTGTCACGTGCTCAGTGTGAACCTGCTTTCATCTGTGAAGAGCACAGGGCACTAGTGGCGAATTTGCCATTCTTGGTGTTCTCTGGCAAATGCCAAACGTCCTGCATGGTGTTGGGCTGTAAGCACAACCCCCACCTGTGGACGTCGGGCCCTCATACCACCCTTGTGGAATCTGTTTCTGACCTTTTGAATAGACACATGCACATTTGTGGCCTGCTGGACGTCATTTTGCAGGGCTCTGGCAGTGCTCCTCCTGCTCCTCCTTGCACAAAGGCGGAGGTAGCGGTCCTGCTGCTGGGTTGTTGCCCTCCTACGGCCTCCTCCACGTCTCCTGATGTACTGGCCTGTCTCCTGGTAGCGCCTCCATGCTCTGGACACTACGCTGACAGACACAGCAAGTGGACAGTTTGATTTCACAGAAGTGTGATTGACTTGGAGTTACATTGTGTTGTTTAAGTGTTCCCTTTATTTTTTTGAGCAGTGTATGTAATAGAAGGCAATGGGTTAGAAGAAGCCTACATAACCAATCCATAATGTAAAATTTAACATCAATATATGGCGAGCTATGTAAACTTTAACATTGATTTATCCTGAAATAGATCGTTCAATTGGTAACATACATTCTCTTCTTCTAATGCCTCTTAAGCGGAAAGTAATCTAAAAGTAACGGAATCTAATGAGATTACATTACTGAGTTTGGGTAATCCAAAAGTTATGTTACTAATTACAATTTTGGACAGGTAACTAGTAACTGTAATGGATTACATTTAGAAAGTAATCTACCCAACCCTGGCTGTGAGGTGTTGCTTTATTTGTTTTTTGATGTTCACTTGCACTATATAAGATGGAAGGGAGTTAAATGCACTCATGGCTCTGTATAATACTGTACGTTTCCTTGAATTTGTTATGACCTGTGGCCTGTGAAAAGACCCCTGGTGGCATTTCTGGTGAGTTAAGTGTGTGTGTGTCAGTGCTGTGTGTAAGTTGACTATGCAAGCCCTCCTGAGTGGCGCAGTGGTCTAAGGCACTGCATTGCAGTGCTAGCTGTGCCACTAGAGATCCTGTTTCGAGTCCAGGCTAGGGGGGGGTTTGGCCGGCAAGAACGTTCTTGTCCCATCGCACACTAGAGACTCCTGTGGTGGGCCGGGCGCAATACCTGCTGACACGGTCGCCAGGAGTACGGTGTTTCCTCCGACACATTGGTGTGACTTGCTTTTGGGTTAAGTGGGCACGGCTCTGTTCTGGGCCAGCTGTAGCTTAACTAGGTCTTTCTTTGCAGCTCTTGACCATATGACTGGACAATAATCAAGATTAGTTTTAACTTGAGGCTGCAGGGTTTGCTTTGTGGAGTGTGGTGTCAAAAAAGCATAGCATCTCTTCATTACTCTCTCCCCATCTTTACAACCATTGAATCTATACTTTTTGACCATGACTGTTTACAATCTAAGGTAACACAAAGTGTAGTATCCTCAACTTGTTCAAAAATTTAACATCTGAATTTTGGAGATTTTTCTAAAATAGTGGCCAATTTCTTGATGTAAATATTGAAGAGCACGGGGCTCAGATTGCAACCCTGGTGAAGGCCTCGCCCCTGGTTAAAGAATTCTGTTATATTCTTGCCAATTTTGATGTTGTTAGGGTTTTCTTCCGATGAAGGAGAGGCGGACCAAAATGCAGCGTGGACCCCACTCCAACAAAATCTTAGTATTTTTGCATTGCATCCCTAGATAGGCAACCCTCGCCGCCGACCTTGGCCTAGTAACCCTCACCAAGGACCCCACTGGACTGAGGGGCAGCTCAGGACTGAGGGGTAGCTCGGGACTGAGGGGTAGCTCGGGACTGAGGGGTAGCTCGGGACTGAGGGGAAGCACAGTACTGAGAGGAAGCACAGTACTGAGAGGAAGCTCAGTACTGAGAGGAAGCACAGTACTGAGAGGAAGCTCAGTACTGAGAGGAAGCTCAGTACTGAGAGAAAGCTCAGTACTGAGAGAAAGCTCAGTACTGAGAGAAAGCTCAGTACTGAGAGAAAGCTCAGGCAGGTAGTTGGCTCTGGCAGATCTTGACTGGCTGGTGGTTCTGGCAGATCCTGGCTGACTGGCGGTTCCGGCAGATCCTGGCTGAATGGCGGATCCTGGCTGAATGGCGGATCTGGAAGATTCTGTCTGACTGGCGGATCCTGGCTGACTGGCGGATCTGGAAGATCCTGGCTGACTGGAGGCTCTGGCGGATCCTGGCTGACTGGCGGCTCTGGCGGATCCTGGCTGACTGGCGGATCCTGGCATACTGGCGGCTCTGGCTTCTCCATGCTGACTGGCGGCTCTGGCTGCTCCATGCTGACTGGCGGCTCTGGCTGCTCCATGCTGACTGGCTGCTCTGGCTGCTCCATGCTGACTGGCGGCTCTGGCTGCTCCATGCTGACTGGCGGCTCTGGCTGCTCCATGCTGACTGGCGGCTCTGGCTGCTCCATGCTGACTGGCGGCTCTGGCTGCTCCATGCAGACTGGCAGCTCTGGCGGCTTCTTGCAGACTGGCAGCTCTGGCGGCTTCTTGCAGACTGGCAGCTCTGGCGGCTTCTTGCAGACTGGCAGCTCTGGCGGCTTCTTGCAGACTGGCAGCTCTTTGCAGACTGGCAGCTCTTTGCAGACTGGCAGCTCTGGCTGCTCCATGCAGACTGACAACTCTGGCTGCTCCATGCAGACTGACAACTCTGGCTGCTCCATGCAGACTGGCAGCTCTGGCTGCGCTGAACAGGCAGGAGACTCCAGCAGCGCTGTAGAGGAGGAAGGCTCTGGCAGCCCTGTGAGCCCCCCCAATAAATTTTTGGGGCTGACTCCCGGGCTTCCTTCCACGCCGCCGTGTTCATTTCTCCAACTCCATTCTCCTATAACCTTCCTCGCACTGCTCCCGCACTCTCCCTGGGTCGACCGCCCACCTGTCTATTTCCTCCCAAGTCGTATAATCCAGACCTTGTTGCTCCTGCTGCCACTGCCTGTCACCACGCCGCTTGGTCCTTTTGTGGTGGGTGATTCTGTTAGGGTTTTCTTCCGATGAAGGAGAGGCAGACCAAAATGCAGTGTGGTAATTTGGATACATGTTTAATAAACAAAATAAACACAAACAATACAAAACAAGAAATGTAACACGAAAACCTAAACAGCCTATCTGGTGCAAACAAACACAGAGACAGGAACAATCACCCATGAAACACTCAAAGAATATGGCTGCCTAAATATGGTTCCCAATCAGAGACAACGATAAACACCTGCCTCTGATTGAGAACCACTCCAGACAGCCATAGACTATACTAGATACACCCACTAAGCCACAATCCCAATACCTAACAAAACCCCAAGACAAAACACACCACATAAAAAAACTCATGTCACACCCTGGCCTAACCAAAATAATAAAGGAAACACAAAATACTAAGACCAGGGCGTGACAGATGTTGCACATATTGCCAGAATACTGTCAATTGATTTAATTATGTCATTACTTTTACCCACTCCGTGACTTTCAATAACTTTGTAGAATTGTCTTGTATGCCAAATAGGATAAAATGCTTTTTGGAAGTTGATAAAACAGTGTACATTTTTACATTATTTTGGTGGACGTGTACATCTATCAGAGTGTGTAGGGTGTAAATATGATCGATGCTTTGGTATAAATCCAATTTGACTTTAACTCATTACATTGTGCTTATTATGGAAATGTAGAACTCTTACATTTATAATAATACAGAAAACCTTCCCCAGGTTACTGTTCACACAAACGCCTCCATAATAGTTAGAGTGAAATTTGACTCCGTTCATAAAGATTGGGGTTATGAGTCCTTGATTTCAGATGTCAAGGAAATAACCTACACTCAGGATCAAATTAAACCGTTTTACTATAGCCAATTGATATTTTGCACTAGTGAATTTGAGTATCTTATTTAGGATGCCATAAGGTCCGCATGCTTTTTATATTTTGAGGGCCTGACATTTCTTATAGAGCTCCTGGTCAGTAATTGGGGAGTCAATGGACTTTGATTGTCCTTTCTAACTTTTTCAAATCCATTGAACTTCTCATAACTTTGACATTGTTCTACATTTGCATCGATTTGAATGGTGTTGTAGAATGTTTAAAAATGGGTTGTCCATATCACCATTTTGTATTGCTATTTCCTCTTGTTTCAATTTTCTTCCAAGAAGTTTTTCCAATTTTGTCAGTTGTTTGTGTTTATGGACAAAGTTGTTTGTGTTTATGGACTCTTCAATTACTGTCATTTGATTTCTGTTGTACATTAGCTTTTTTTGGTACTGAGTGTACATTTATTGAGTTTTAAAGTCTCACAGTGATGAAGGTGTAATTCACCATTATTTGGGTCTTTGTGCTTTATCTCTCTTTCTCTCTCTCTCTTTCTCGCTCTCTGTCTGTGTCTCTACACTCTTAAAAAAAGGGTTGTATGCGGAGGGATAGGGTTATACAAAGAACTGTTTTAATCTGAAGAACCCTTTTTGGAAGACAAGGGTTCTTTCTAGAAACTTTTTCATCCAAATAACAATTTTATAGAAGAAAGGTTAATTTGATGATCGTTTGGAAGGCAAGAAGGGTTCTGCATAGAACATTTCTGAATGTTTTTTTAATTGTGTTATTAGTTCGTTTAAAAAAAAACTGTAAATAGTGCCTGAGCATGAGTGTTTACATCAGTGTTTAAACGTTAACATCAGGAGAATAATCTGATACATTTAAAGGTGTGAGAACGTTTTAAACTATATGGGAATATTTGTGCATGTATCTGGTATTCCCTTAATCATTTTAGGTACATTTACATACAGTGCTGACATAGCTCATATCTCTGCCATGATTTTTCAGTGTAACATTCCTTATGTTGAATCAGGAGTTAAATTAACAGTTTATTAACAGTTAATAACTTGCCTAGCTAAATAAAGGTTAAATGAAAAATGAAAAAAATAACCAATGTTGTTGATTGTGTCATTTTTGCTCTTCATTTTCTACTCTGATTGTGACATTTTTACTTTTCAGAATGATTTGTTTCAATATCTGTTTTAATTGGTTGATTAATCTTACGTTACATAAAGATAAACACATTTTTCTAAACTAATCCAATCTGTTAATAGTTGGACTTATTGCACCCACTACTGAGATAGTTGCTCCATTTCAGATGATTTAGGTGGTCCCATTAGTGAATGTGGCAGTCATTCTGAATGCAGGTTCCAGGTGATTAAAAGTTCTAATTGTTGGATATCCTCACTCTAGCTGGATTCCAGTAGGAATTACACATCACTTTGCAGCCAGCATAATGTGATTTGCAGGCCTGATGTGCCCTGTTAACATGGGGCTTCCTAACATCACTGTGTTAGGGTATAACTAGGCCATCAAAGAAAGGCCTTATGTTGTAAAGAGTTACATTTTAAAGGCTTATAAGGCTGATGGAACCATTCATAGAGGGTTCTAGGAAGAAGCCTTCAAATATAAAAGGGTTATCGGTACAACCCTTCATAGATGGTTTCAGGAAGAACCTTTAGGATGAAAAGGTTATTTGTAGAACACTTCGTAGAGGATTATAGAAAAAAACCTTTAGAGGATAAAAGGGTTCTTGGTAGAACCGTTCATACAGGGTTCTCGGCATAAGCCTTCATGGGTTTAGGTAGAACTATTTCCAGGGGGTTCTATGAAGAACTCTGCCTAGAAGGGTTATAGGTCAAATCCTCTGTAAAGGGTTCTACCTAGCACCAAAAAGGGTTCCCCTATGGGGACAAACCAAAGAACCCTGTATGGTTGCACTGAGCACCTCTTTTTCTAAGAGTGTACGCATCTCTCTCTCTTTGTCCCTACATTTACTGTATCTCACATTATCTCCGCCCTCTCTCAAGATGACTCTCAAGGGGAAATTAAACATTGAGCGATTTTCAATTCACAGCAGCTAAAAACAGCCGAGCTTCCGTGGCTTCCCACAGAGGGCATGTGACATTCCCCATATCACCTTGTTCCCTTTCAACAAGCTTACTGCCTGCCATTTCTCACTCTCTCTCTCTCTCTCTGGGTTAGAAAGATAGAGGGGAATAGAGAGATGAGGAGGGTAGAAAGAAAGAGGTGAGGTGGTGATAGAGCGGGGGAAAGAGGAAAAAGAGGGGGAATATAGAGGGAGAGAGATAGCGAAAGATGCAGTACAAAATCTGAGAATGATTTTCTACAAATGGTGGGATCGTGAGAGAGGGGTGGAGAGGGTAGAGTGAAAGAAAACCACTACATCCATCTTTCACAAGCCTGGCTACATGCTACATACATTTTAGAGGAAGATAATAGTAGTACATATTACAGGAACCTTCACAGTATACCCTACAGTACATACGGCAGTCAAGTCAAGAAGAACAACTAATACATCCAACTTAAAGTAGCTAACGGTCTCAAACAGGGACAATACTACATACATTGTCTATTATGGGCGGCAGGTGGCCCAGCGGTTAAGAGAATCCCATAGCTAACTTTTTTATAAGTGAATTTATCTGCAACACAACTTATGTTGTAACTTTTCCTTAACAATTTCCGTGAAGAGAGAGCGAGTGCTTCGATAAACTGAAGATCGTGATAGAAAACCCTGAGCTGGCCTCTCTGGGTCTTCGGTCCCACTGAAGATCTGCGTCCCATATAGTGCCCTATTCCCCTTATAGTGCACTACTTGATTACAAGCCAGGTGACAGGTAAATCATTGTTTTTCTGTTGATTAATAATGTGATAGCTCTCTTTGCTATGGCTTAGTGGTCTCGTCAGATTCCCCGGTGGCGAGGTGTGAAAACCACAAAGAATTTCTGTTCCGTGTCTCTGCAGATAAGAAAGTGTTTAACCTTCTGCCAATCACAGTGATGCCCTTATTAGGTATTCCTTTCATCTGTAATTTATAATCAGTTGCAAGTGCAGGAGAGACGTTTTAATACCTGAAGACAAATTAAACGCTACTTGAGTGTTGATATTACATTGCTTATCTAATCTTTGTTGGAGGGGGATGTCGTCTTTGATTTTGAACACAGTTTTCTCATATCTGATGAGACACATGTAAGGGAGCACGCCAACACACCCCCATACCCACACACCCACACACACAATGTCAGGCACTCCGTAGTCATTGGCCGAGAAATTATGAATGATAACAGTGCTTCTCTCACAGGTTTGATCGTGTAAACTTTTCTGCTCCGCTCTCGACAGCACACATCACACTCAATTGAGACAAGCACAGAGTTAAACTGCAGTACAGCACCCCTGGATGGAGAACAGACTTAAGGGCCTTGCTCAAGGGCCCGACTGTGGGGGAATGTCATTAGGATGTGAACCCAGCAGCCTTCCAGTTGCCTGATCAATTCCCCCCAGAGACGGACCATGATTCAAACCGGCCACCTTTCGGCTACAGGTCCAACTCCATAGCCACTGGGCTTCCTATGGGGTTGTGGGTATGGGACTGTGGGTTTGGAGCGGCGATACGGGCCTGGGGGTATTGGTCTGGGACTAGGGCTGGAGGTTGGGCTATGGGCTTTGGGACTTGGAGTCTGCTCTGTATAACAACTATTTTCTCTGACACACAGACACATAATGCACAGACTCTCAAACAACTCTCAGGTGCAGCTCTCACAGGCCGTGCGCTTTCAAGGATCTGCACTGAGAGAAGCACACACTCACAAGTAGATTCACACACACACGCACACACACACACACAATTGTGCACACACACCAGGCTTCAGTTCTGAACACAGCCATCGGGAAATAGAGAATACTATTTTCACAAGTATGTGGTAGAATTTTCAAAACTCTTTGATCCAAAATATAAGTTTACTGTGAAATATCATGAGAAAATGTATTTAATCACCAAAACAAACCATGATAATATCTTCTCGATTGAGTTATTTTAAAACCAGTTAATCCAATAGCAAGAAATGCAAGATACATGTTCCAAAATTGCCCTTTGAATGTAATATGCTACAGCATTGTAAATTAGAGCACATTCTGTCAATTAGATGGAATGGTGGGTAATACTTTTTGCCAATTCATCCATCTTCCTCACACTGTATGCTAATTCCTTATTTTCCTCCAAAATGTCCCCTTCTTAATTTCTGTATCTTTCTGTGATGGAGTAATTTGGTGCAATAAGATTGTGTCTCAGCTGAGTGGTTATTGCGTCACCGTTCTGCTAAGTGTGTGTCTACTTAAGTGTGTCTGTGCGTGTGTGTGCCTGCATATGTGTGTATGTAAGTGGGCCTGCCTGTGTGTGTGTGCCTGAGTATGTGTGTATGTAAGTGGGCCTGCCTGTGTGTGTGTGCCTGAGTATGTGTACACGTATGTGTGCCTATGTTCGTCTGCATGTGCACACGGGCGTGTGTGTGCCTGTGTGTTCGTTCGGGCCAAGCCAAGGGCAGTGGTGAAAATGAATGATGTCCCTAATTGCTCTCTCATTACCCACCCTGTGGAACAAGATAATTATTCCCTCAAATTGTTTGAGTAGTTAACAGTTTGGAGAAGAGGCCAGTGAAAAGCCAAGTGCTGCCTCCCAAATGGCACCCTATTCCCCCTCCCAAATGGCACCCTATTCCCTATATAGTGCTCTACTTTTTTATGAAAAGTAGTGCAATACATAGGGAATAGGTTGCCATTTGGGACAAGGTGTCCTTGAATGCCTTGTTGTGTGGTCTATGTTCAGCTATGTACCGCTTTAGCTATAGAGCATTACAATATCTGAGGAAAGGACATCAGGGTGACAAGAGGACAGGACACAGAGGGACAAGCCATCAGCAATACAGGACTATTTAGGATAGAGTGACAGGATGCGGAGGTAGGGGACACAGATGCACAAGACATCAGACAGAGCAGGACTATTTAGGACAGAGTGACAGGACACATAGGTAGGGGACCAGGTGTGTAATGCTGCGGGAGTCAATGTCTTATATTTAAATACCACAAAAATTCAATGGAAAACGATATAATGACAAACTAAATAAATATGGTTAGCAGCCTAGAGGTAAGTAAAAGGTGGTTTCTTCCCAGTCTTCTCTCTGGTGGTGGCAAGGATGATGAAGGCTGTAGGCTACGTGTACAATGCGGAAGCCCATCAGAGGCTTGGCCACTTTGGCTAATGTGTCATCATTTGCCTACATGTTTAGCAGAGGCAAAACATTTTGACAGCTGGCTAGCTGTCATAGACATAATGGCAACAAAACAAATAAGCATAAGTGCATAATTTTTTTGTTGTTGCAAAAGCTGCAGCAACTACCACCACCAATAGGCCTAACAAAAACAAACAACAGCCAACAAGTTGACATGCAGTGGAGCAAAAAAGTATTTAGTCAGCCACCAATTGTGCAAGTTCTCCCACTTAAAAAGATGAGAGAGGCATGTCATTTTCATCATAGGTACACTTCAACTGTGACAGACAAAATGAGAAAACAAAATCCAGAAAATCACATTGTAGGATTTTTTCTGAATTTATTTGCAAATTATGGTGGAAAATAAGTATTTGGTCACCTACAAACAAGTAAGATTTCTGGCTCTCACAGACCTGTAACTTCTTCTTCGTAAGAGGCTCCTCTGTCAACCACCTGTATTAATGCCACCTGTTTGAACTTGTTATCAGTATAAAAGACACCTGTCCACAACCTCAAACAGTCACACTCCAAGCTCCACTATGGCCAAGACCAAAGAGCTGACAGCTTGTCTGTCAAAACGTTGCATATAAATATTATTGCTTCTGAGCTACTAGAATGACGATACATATCGTTTGACAATAGAAAAACGTCTATCGTTTCATATTATGCTCTATCGTTTATTTTGTTGTGTCACAAATCACACTCTTTCGGGCAATATTTGTAAATTGGACGATGCTTTGCGTTCTTCCACACGGCAATTTGTGACACAAACAAACATGGAGGAGAGTGAACTTGACACAGAGCATGGAGATACGGAGCTCATACCTAAACGAGGGGCTACTTCGGTCGCATGGACGTGGTTTGGGTATGAAAAGTCTGACACGGACCAGAAAACCGTCCTCTGCAAAACATGCCACAGGCGGGTCCTGACACTAAACTCTTTGACCACCTACGCAAGAATCATGTGAAACAGTACGGAGAGAGTCTACGGATGAGACCCAAAAAAGTAGAGTCGAGTGATCAAAACAAACCCCCAACTCAGACGTTGCAAGAGGCTTTTGCCAGCGGCACACCATATGGCAAAGAATCACGAAGATGGAAGGAGTTAACAGTTGCCACGGTCAAGAAACGGGGTTTCGTGAGTTGGTGCTAACACTCGACCCAAGCTACCAAATGCAAATTGATATGTGACATGTATTAATGCCAAAATAACATGCAAAACAGGCAAGCCCCCCAATATATATATATATATATATATATATATATATATATATATATATAGGCCTATATTTATTTTGTTTGCAACTATAGTTGAAGTGTTTTCTATTTTCCTTTTTAGATCTGAAACATAAATATTTTGTATTTTGTTACATGCACATGCTTAATTGCACATTTGCACAAAAGGTTCTAAATAAATTGAGATAATAAAATATGAGTAAGTACCTTTTATTTGTTGAGTACAATTAAAAAAAATAGGCCTTTACATGTGATCATTTTATATAAAATATTTATTCATTGAATTTACAGAAAATGTGCTATATTGTGATATGAAATGACCTAAATTGGGATATGAAATTTTAGCCATATCGCTCAGACCTAGCTCATTGTATATATAATTCCTTCTCTGTCAGTCCACAAGTCTTAAGTGTTGACACGTTCAAAAGAATGGTGTTCGTACAAAGTAAGTCATGGTTGGTCAAAGTAGGTCCTGTTCTGCCTGCGGCTATGGAAAGACTGTTTCAAGGGCAGCAGTTTTTCCATCTACGTAACATTGCAAAAAAATCTGAAACTTTCTGCCCAAAAATGATGAAGAAAAATTCATCCATGCTTTTGTCACTTCTAGGTTAGACTACCGCAATGCTCTACTTTCTGGCTACCTGGATAAAGCACCAAATAAACTTCAGTTAGTGCTAAACACGGCTGTTAGAATTTTGACTAGAACCAACAAATTTGACCATATTACTCCAGTGCTAGCCTCTCTACATTGGCTTCCTGTTAAGGCTAGGGATGATTTCAAGGTTTTACCGCTAACCTACAAAGCATTACATGGGCTTGCTCCTACCTATCTTTCTGATTTGGTCCTGCTGTACATACCTACACGTATGCTACGGTCACAAGACGCAAGGCTCCTTACTGTCCCTAGAATTTCTAAGCAAACAGCTGGAGGCAGGGCATTCTCCTATAGAGCTCAATTTTTATGGAATGGTCTGCCTATCCATGTGAGAGACGCAGACTCGGTCTCGACTTTTAAGTCTTTATTGAAGACTCATCTCTTCAGTAGGTCCTATGATTGAGTGTAGTCTGGCCCAGAGTGTGAAGTTTAACGGAAAGGCACTGGAGCAACGAACCGCCCTTGCTGTCTCTGCCTGGCCGGTTCCCCTCTCTCCACTGGGATTCTCTGCCTCAAACCCTATTACAGGGGCTGGGTCATTGGCTTTCTGGTGCTCTTCCATACCGTCCCTAGGAGGGGTGCATCACTTGAGTGGGTTGAGTCACTGACGTGATCTTCCTCTCCGGGTTGGCGCCACACCTTGGGTTGTGCCGTGGGGGAAATCTTTGAGGGCTATACTCGGCCTTGTCTCAGGATATTAAGTTGGTCTTTAGAGATATGTGGGTATGTGGTGTGGGTGCTGGGTGGGATTATATCCTGCCTGTTTGGTATCGTCGGATGGGGCTACAGTGTCTCCCGACACTCCTGTCTCAGCCTCCATTATTTATGCTGCAATAGTTTGTGTGTTGGAGTGTTTGGGTAAGTCTGTTATATCTGGACCATTCCTCCTGTCTTATCCGGTGTCCTGTGTGAATTTAAGTATGTTCTCTCTAATTCTCTCTCTTTATTTCTTTCTTTCTTTCTTTCTTTCGGAGGAGGAGGACCTGAGCCCCAGGACCATGCCTCAGAACTACCTGGCCTGATGACTACTTGCTGTCCCCAGTCCACCTGGTAGTGCTGCTGCTCCAGTTTCAACTGTTCTGCCTGCGGCTATGGAACCCTGACCTGTTCACCGGACATGCTACCTTGACCTAGACCTGCTGTTTTCAACTCTCTAGAGACAGCAAGAGCGGTAAAGGTACTCTGAAAAGCCAACTGACAGTTACTCCTGTGATGCTGACCTGTTTCACCCTCCACAATCACTGTGATTATTTGTTTTTTTGACCCTGCTGGTCATCTATAAACATTTGAACATCTTGGCCATGTTCTGTTATAATCTCCACCCGGCACAGGCAGAAGAGGACTGGCCACCCCTCATAGCCTGGTTCCTCTCTAGGTTTCTTCCTTGGTTCTGGCCTTTCTAGGGAGATTTTCCTAGCCACTGTGCTTCTACACCTGCATTGCTTGCTGTTTTGGGCTATAGGCAGGGTTTCTGTACAGCACTTTGCGACATCAGCTGATGTAAGAAGGGCTTTATCAATACATTTGATTGATCACACAGCTAAAATCACTTCAGCCTTTTTTGATCCAACACAAGCGATCAAGAGCGCATGAACAGGCACAACTATCATTGACAATGTTAAAGTGGCGCAGTCCTTTTAGAACCATGAAGGGAACTCCCATCATTCAAAATAAAACTCATCAAGATATTTTGCCTATATGCCTAATAGTCCTACTCATCACTTATTATTATTATTATGTAGTGTGTTATATGTGAATATACAGTATATTATATATACATCACATATGACTCATAATAAGAATAAGCAATTAGCCTATTAAAATGTGTACCGGACTCCATAAGGATAATTAGCCATATGGAAGAGACTATGGTTGAGTTACATAATAGGCAATAAAGAAATGTCTGAGAATGGAATTCTAATTGCAAGTATATTGAATTACTTTGTTAAATGACTGGATTCACTTATAAGGTATAAACCTTAAATTACAAGGCATTAACAAGCATTACAATGCATTATTCTAAGCATATAGATCCTAATGTTAACTTACAAGACAAAGCATGAACAAAGAGATGCTTAATAGGCCACAGGAGATTTTTGGTTCCAACCACTGTGTCTTTGTGAGACGCACAGTAGGTGCACGGATGATCTCCGCATGTGTGATTCCCACCGTGAAGCATGGAGGGGGAGGTGTGATTGTGTGGGGATGCTTTGCTGGTGACACTGTCTGTGATTTATTTAGAGTTCAAGGCACAATTTTTTTAAAGGACCGGATCTTTATATATACCACTTGGATCCTGTTTCAGTAAAGATGACATCAGACCTTCTGGTTGAGCATCTGATAATCTACCAATTTTGTAGGAATGGTTAAAATACGCTAATAACGGTCCTCTGAGTATATCAAAAATATGTATTTCTGTAGATTTGTCATTTTAGGCCCATTATCGGAAATGGGACACAGGACACAATGCGATAGGAAGGAGGGGGGTAAAGGTGAAATGGCACAACAGGGACACTATACAGAAGGAATGAATTAGGGTGGCTAATGGAAATGGCACCACGAGAAACAATACAGAAAAGGGGATTGAGGGGGTAAAGGGAAATGGTACCACAGGGACACAATACAGTAGGAGGAAGGGGATAAAGGGAAATGGTACAACAGGACACTGTACAGAAGGAAGGAGGGAGGCGGGTAAAGGGAAATGGCACCACATGACACAATACAGAAGGAGACAGGGATGGGGGTAAAGGGAAATAGCACCACTGGAACACAATACAGAATGAGGGAGAGAGGGGTCTAAAGTGAAATGGCAACACAGGGGCACAATACAGAAGGAGAGAGGGAGGTTAGTAAAGGGTAATGGCACCAAAGGGACACATTACAGGAGGAGGAAGGGAGGGAGGGGAGTAAAATGGAATGGAACCGCAGGACACAATACAGAAGGAGGGAGGGAAATGGCACCACAGCGGCACAATAAAGAAGGGGGGGGGATGGGAAAAACACCACAGGGACACAATATAGTAAGAGGAAGGGGGTGTAAAGGGAAATGAAACAACAGGGACACAATACAGAAGGAAGGAGGAATTAGGGTAAAGGGAAATGGTACCACATGAAAAAATACAGAAGTAGGGAGGTAGGGGGTTAAAGGTTAATGGCACCACAAGACACAACACAGAAGGAAGGAGGGAGGTGGGTAAAGGGAATTGGAAATGGCACTACTGGACACACTACAGAAGGAAAGTTAGAGGTGGGTAAAGGGAAATGGCATCACAGGGACACAATACAGAAGGGGGAAGGGGGTGTAAAGGGAAATGGAACAACAGGGACACAATACAGAAGGAAGGAGGAATTAGGGTCAAGGGAAATAGTACCACATGAAAAATACAGAAGTGGGGAGGTAGGGGGTTAAAGGTTAATGGATGGCACCACAGGACACAATATAGAAGGAAGGAGGGAGGTAGGGAAATGGAAATGACACTACAGAAGGAAAGAGGGAGGTGGGTAAAGGGAAATGGAAATGACACTACTGGACACACTACAGAAGGAAAGAGGGAGGTGGGTAAAGGGAAATGGCACCACAGGGACACAATACAGAAGGTTTGAGGGTGGGAAATGGAAATGGAACTACAGGACACAATGCAGAAGGAAGGAATAAGGGTGGCTAAGGGAAATGGCACCACAGGAAACAATACAGAATGAAGGCTGGAGGGGGTGAAGGGAATTGGCACTACATGAAAAATACAGAGGTATGGAGGTAGGGGGTTAAAGGTTAATGGCACCACAGGACACAATAAGAAAGAAAGAAAGAAAGAAAGAAAGAAAGAAAAAAAGAAAGAAAGAAAGAACGAAAGAAAGAAAGAAAGAAAGAAAGAAAGAAAGAAAGAGAGGTAAAAGGACAAGTACCACAGGACAAAATACAGAAGGAAGAAGGTGGGTAAAGGGAAATGGCACCACAGGGACACAACACATAAGGAGGGTGGGAAGGGAAAGGGGTGAAGAGAAATGGCACAAAAGGATACAATACAGAAGGAGAGAGGTGGTAAAGGGAACTTGTACCACATGACTTAAAGAGGGAGAAAAGAGGGAGGGGTGTAAATGCAAATGGCACCACAGGACACAACAAAGAAGGAGGTAAAGGGAAATGGCAGCACAGGACACAATACAGAAGGATGGAGGAGGGTAAAGGAAAATGGTAACACAGGACACAATACAGAAGGAGGGGGCGTTTAAAGGGAAATGGCACCACAGGACAAAATACAGAAGGTGGGAGGGAGTGGGCTAAATACAAATGGTACCACAGGACACAATACAGAAGGAGGGATGGTGTAAAGGTAAATGGAACCACAGGACACAATACAGAAGGAAGGAATTATGGTGGCTAAGGGAAATGGAACAGTAAAGTTTCAGTAAAGATGACATCAGACCTTCTGGTTGAGCATCTGATAATCTACCAATTTTGTAGGAATGGTTAAAATACGCTAATAACGGTCCTCTGAGTATATCAAAAATATGTATTTCTGTAGATTTGTCATTTTAGGCCCATTATCGGAAATGGGACACAGGACACAATGCGATAGGAAGGAGGGGGGTAAAGGTGAAATGGCACAACAGGGACACTATACAGAAGGAATGAATTAGGGTGGCTAATGGAAATGGCACCACGAGAAACAATACAGAAAAGGGGATTGAGGGGGTAAAGGGAAATGGTACCACAGGGACACAATACAGTAGGAGGAAGGGGATAAAGGGAAATGGTACAACAGGACACTGTACAGAAGGAAGGAGGGAGGCGGGTAAAGGGAAATGGCACCACATGACACAATACAGAAGGAGACAGGGATGGGGGTAAAGGGAAATAGCACCACTGGAACACAATACAGAATGAGGGAGAGAGGGGTCTAAAGTGAAATGGCAACACAGGGGCACAATACAGAAGGAGAGAGGGAGGTTAGTAAAGGGTAATGGCACCAAAGGGACACATTACAGGAGGAGGAAGGGAGGGAGGGGAGTAAAATGGAATGGAACCGCAGGACACAATACAGAAGGAGGGAGGGAAATGGCACCACAGCGGCACAATAAAGAAGGGGGGGGGGATGGGAAAAACACCACAGGGACACAATATAGTAAGAGGAAGGGGGTGTAAAGGGAAATGAAACAACAGGGACACAATACAGAAGGAAGGAGGAATTAGGGTAAAGGGAAATGGTACCACATGAAAAAATACAGAAGTAGGGAGGTAGGGGGTTAAAGGTTAATGGCACCACAAGACACAACACAGAAGGAAGGAGGGAGGTGGGTAAAGGGAATTGGAAATGGCACTACTGGACACACTACAGAAGGAAAGTTAGAGGTGGGTAAAGGGAAATGGCATCACAGGGACACAATACAGAAGGGGGAAGGGGGTGTAAAGGGAAATGGAACAACAGGGACACAATACAGAAGGAAGGAGGAATTAGGGTCAAGGGAAATAGTACCACATGAAAAATACAGAAGTGGGGAGGTAGGGGGTTAAAGGTTAATGGATGGCACCACAGGACACAATATAGAAGGAAGGAGGGAGGTAGGGAAATGGAAATGACACTACAGAAGGAAAGAGGGAGGTGGGTAAAGGGAAATGGAAATGACACTACTGGACACACTACAGAAGGAAAGAGGGAGGTGGGTAAAGGGAAATGGCACCACAGGGACACAATACAGAAGGTTTGAGGGTGGGAAATGGAAATGGAACTACAGGACACAATGCAGAAGGAAGGAATAAGGGTGGCTAAGGGAAATGGCACCACAGGAAACAATACAGAATGAAGGCTGGAGGGGGTGAAGGGAATTGGCACTACATGAAAAATACAGAGGTATGGAGGTAGGGGGTTAAAGGTTAATGGCACCACAGGACACAATAAGAAAGAAAGAAAGAAAGAAAGAAAGAAAGAAAAAAAGAAAGAAAGAAAGAACGAAAGAAAGAAAGAAAGAAAGAAAGAAAGAAAGAAAGAGAGGTAAAAGGACAAGTACCACAGGACAAAATACAGAAGGAAGAAGGTGGGTAAAGGGAAATGGCACCACAGGGACACAACACATAAGGAGGGTGGGAAGGGAAAGGGGTGAAGAGAAATGGCACAAAAGGATACAATACAGAAGGAGAGAGGTGGTAAAGGGAACTTGTACCACATGACTTAAAGAGGGAGAAAAGAGGGAGGGGTGTAAATGCAAATGGCACCACAGGACACAACAAAGAAGGAGGTAAAGGGAAATGGCAGCACAGGACACAATACAGAAGGATGGAGGAGGGTAAAGGAAAATGGTAACACAGGACACAATACAGAAGGAGGGGGCGTTTAAAGGGAAATGGCACCACAGGACAAAATACAGAAGGTGGGAGGGAGTGGGCTAAATACAAATGGTACCACAGGACACAATACAGAAGGAGGGATGGTGTAAAGGTAAATGGAACCACAGGACACAATACAGAAGGAAGGAATTATGGTGGCTAAGGGAAATGGAACCACAGGATGTAACAGGTTTCCTCCTCTTCGTCTGAAGAGGAGTAGCAAGGATCGGACCAATACGCAGCGTGGTAAGTGTCCATGATAACTTTAATAATCACGGAACACGACAAAATACAAAATAACAAAGTGAATTGAAAACGAAAAACGAAACAGTCCTGAATGGTGACACAAACAACAAAACCAGGAAACAATCACCCACGAAAAACAGGTGAGAAAAGGCTACCTAAGTATGATTCTCAATCAGAGACAACTAACGACACCCGCCCCTGATTGAGAACCATACCAGGCCAAACACAAAACACAACATAGAAAAACAAACAGACAACCCACCCAACTCACGCCCTGACCATACTAAAACAAAGACATAACAAAAGAACTAAGGTCAGAATGTGACACAGGAAACAATACAGAATGAGGAATGAAGGGCGTGAAGAGAAATGGCATAATGGGGACACAATACAGAAGGATGAAGGGGGTTAAGGGAAATGGTACCACATGACACAATACAGGAGGGAGGGAGGGGGGTAAAGAAAAATGGCACAAAGGATACAATACAGAAGGAGGGGGCGGGGAGGAGTAAAGGGAAGTTGTACCACATGACTTAATACAGAAGAATGGAGCGGAGTAAAGGGAAACGGTACCACAGGACACAATACAAAGGAGGGGCGTTGAAAGGGAAATGGCACCACAGGACACAACACAGAAGAAGGGAGGAGGGTGGTACATGTAAATGCCACCACAGGGACGCAATACAGATGGAGGGAAGGAAGGTCGGTGAAAGGGAAATGTCATCACAGGACACAATACAGAAGGAATGAGGGGTGTAAGGAGAAATTGCACCACATGACACAATTCAGAAGAAGGGAGGGAGGAGGGTAAACCAAAATGGCACCACAGGACACAATAAATTAGGATGGAGGAGGGTAAAGGGAAATGGCACCACAGGGACACAATACAGGATGAGGGAGGTTGGTAAAGGGAAATGGCACCACTGGGACACAATACAGAAGGATGTAGTAGGCTAAAGGGAAATGGTACCATAGGACACAATACAGAAGGAGAAAGTGGGTAAAGGGAAATGGCACCACAAGACACAATACATAAGGAGAAAGGGAGCGGAAGCAGTGAAATGGCACCACAGGGACACAAAACAGAAGGAGGGGGGAGAAAGGGAAATGGCACCACATGACAATACAGAAGGAGGGAGGGGGGGTAAACTGAAATGGCACCACAGGACACAACAAATACAGAGGGAGGCGGTAAAGGGAAATGGCACTACAGGGTACACAATACAGAAGGAGGAGGGAGCTTGGGTAAAGGGAAATGGCAACAAAGGACAAAATACAGGGAAATGGCACCACAATACACAATACAGAAGGATGGAGGAGGGTTAAAGCGAAATGGCACCACAGGGTACACAATACAGGAGGAGGAAGAGAGCGAGGTAAAGGGAAATTGCACCACAGGAAACAATGCAGAAGGAGGAAGTGGTATAAAGGGAAAATGCATTACAGGACATAATACAGGAGGAAGGAGGGAGGTGGGTAAAGGGAAATTAACATTATATTCTCTGGCAACAGCTCTGGTGGACATTCCTGCAGTCAGCATGACAATTGCATGTTCCCTCAAAACTTGAGAGATCTGTGGTACTGTGTTGTGTGACAAAACTGAACAATTTAACATGGCCTTGTATTTTCCCCAGCACAAAGCACACCTGTGTAATGATCATGCTGTCAAATCAGCTTAATTTTATGCTACACCTTTCAAGTGGATGTTTTATATTTTATATTTATATCAGATTTGTGCACAGCATTTGAGAGAAATAAGCTTTTTGTGCGTATGTAAAATGTATAGGATCTTTTATTTCAGCTCATGAAACATGGGACCAAAACTCTACATGTACATGCATTACTAACCTAATTGTCAGTGTGAAGAGAAGGAAGCCTGTATAGCCGTCGTCACCAACATTTTCTGAGTCAAAATGCAATCCGAGATCTACTGCTCAGATTATTTTGAACAGGATTTAAAAAACATAAGCCCATTCAACATTACCCTATTAAAACAGTACTGTAGCAATGAGTTTTGTGCAGTATGGACCTAATAAATTATCACCACATATTGGCCTTGCTTGAATTGCCCTGCCCAACGCATTTGAGGTAGGCTATATGATCACAGCGGTAATAGATCAGTTGTTGTATTACTTGTGAGGCACAGCTGAATAAGCATACATATACAGTGGCAAGAAAACATAAGTGAACCCTTTGGAATTACTTGGATTTCTGCATAAATTGGTCATACAATTTTATTTTATCTTCATCTAAGTCACAACAGTAGACAAACACAGTCTGCTTAAACTAATAACACACAAACAATTATACGTTTTCATGTCTTTATTGAACACACCGTGTAAACATTCACAGTGCAGGGTGCAAAAAAGTGTGTGAACCCCAAACATTTTCTGTAGTTGCGGATCAGACCTGCACAACGGTCAGGAGGAATTTTGGACCATTCCTATTTGCAAAACTGTTTCAGCTCAGCAATATTCTTTGGATGTCTGGTGTGAACTGCTCTCCTGAGGTCATGCCACAGCATCTCAATTGGATTGAGGTCAGGACTCTGACTGGGCCACTCCAGAAGGCGTATTTTCTTCTGTTGAAGCCATTCGGGTGTTGATTTACTTCTGTGTTTGGGGTCATTGTCCGGTTGCATCACCCAACTTCTGTTGCGCTTCAATTGGCGGGCAGATCGCCATAGATTCTCCTGCAAAATGTCTTGATAAACTTGGGAATGAATTGTTCCGTCGATGATAGCAAGTTGTCCAGGCACTGAGGTATCAAAGCAGCCCAAACCATGATGCTCCCTCCGCCATACTTTACAGTTGGGATGAGGTTTTGATGTTGGTGTGCTGTGCCTTTTTTCTACACACATGGAGTTGTGTGTTCCTTCCAAAACACTCAACTGTAGCTTCATCTGTCCACTGAATATTTTGCCAGTAGCACTGTGGAACATCCAGGTGCACTTTCGCAAACTTCAGACGTGCAGCAATGTTTTTTTCGGACAGCAGTGGCTTTTTCCGTGGTGTCCTCCCATGAACACCCTTCTTGTTTTGTGTTTTACGTATCGTTGACTCGTCAACAGAGATCTGAGCATGTTCCAGAGATTTATGTAAGTCTTTAGCTGACACTCTAAGATTCTTCTTAACCTCATTGAATATTCTGCGCTGTGCACTTGCAGTCATCTCTGCAGGACGACCACTCCTAGGGAGAGTAGCAACATGCTGAACTTTCTCCATTTATAGACAATTTGTCTTAGCTTGGACTGATGAACATCGAGGCTTTTAGAAATACTTTTGTAACCCTTTCCAGCTTGATGCAAGTCACAATTTTTTATTTTAGGTCTTCTGAGATCACTTTTGTTTGAGGCGTGGTTCACACCAGGCAATGCTTCTTGTGATTGTTTTTTATAGGGCAAAGCAGCTCTCACCAACCACTCCAATCTCATCTCATTGATTGGATTCCAGGTTAGCTGACTCCTGACTCCAATAAGCTTTTGGAGAAGTCATTAGCCTAGGGGTTCACATACTTTTTCCAACCGACACTGTGAATGTTTAAATGATGTATTCAATATAGACAAGAAAAATACAATAACTTGTGTGTTATTACTATAAGCACACTGTGTTTGCCTTTTGTTGTGACTTAGATGAAGAGCAGATCAGATTTCATGACCAATTTAGGCAGAAATACAGGTAATTCCAAAGTGTTGACATACTTTTTCTTGCCATTGTTAATAGTTTGCTATTAATTAGTATTTTACTGGGTTGATGGTGCCTGAATCTGATGGTCTCAGCAAGGGAGAGAGCAGCAGACTTAGAGTCTGCCTCTCAACGTCCCTCCGCTCTCCCTTTCCTCCACAAACCAAAAAGGGACACAGTCTTCCAGCTGATGGCGAAACTCGAATCACACTGCATTATTTCTGCCTCATGCACAAATTCATGTTGTTACTCCTATGAACAGAGAATGTTAAATATGTCTGGATATTAAAAAAGACCCAAGCCGCTAAGAATAACAATGCAAGCCTATCAATACACTTTCCTTCTCATTCATTACAGCTGCAGTGCTGGTTGTAGCGCAAGTGGAAGTAGGAAGAACGCTAATTTTATAGCCTAAGTGTTGAATAAAAAGTGTTGACCGTGCTGAGTAAGAACTTAAACAAGAACTCACTCATAAAAACAGCAGCTCTTTGCTGTATTCGTGGACAGTCTCTCTCTCCAGTCATGGTTTTGAAAGTTTTGAAATCTTACAGTATCAACTTTGCTGTACTTTTTTTTTTTTTACACCTGGTTATGTTATTGCAGACAAATCTGACCAATCCGATTGGCCTGAGGTAGGTCTATAGTGCACTTGATTTGCTCTCCTGACCATCCGGGAAGGCGGATTTGTACCTTCAGACACATGAAATGGTTCTAAATGAGAATACTTTGACTACCCAGCACATTGGACAGCTGAATCGGCTGCGAAAGGTTCAGCAGGCTTTTGGTTCTTTCTATCAGCTACTGCCACCCCATTGGCATAACCTTTATTGACAATTTCAACATTTTTGGGGAATAATAGATGCTCTACGGGGATGATGGACTCCAACCATCTAGGAGCCTGGACCGTCTCTTCAAACTTCAAGGATCGTTAAGATATTGAGTTAGAGACAGACCAAGCCCCGCTCAGGTAATAGCTCCCATCCTCTCTAAGAATTATTGTCATACTGTTGTCTATGCTGCCAGGGGTGTTGCCAGTTGTAATGTTCTACACATTTGTTTTAACTCCACTGTTAGATCTGCTACTGTTAGATCAAAAGAGGAGCCCACCATGGTCTGCTCACCGAGTGCTTTTGTTGGAATTCCATAAACTTGAATACCCCTCGGTTTTCAAATCACGTAGAGGTCTGGGCTATTTTCGCGATATCAACCAAATCAACCAAAGCCCTTGTAAGTAACATTCCATCATTGGTTACTCTGAGAGTTCCTCATATTGACATTGGCTGCATCCTCAGGTCCTATGGTGCTCACCTTCGAAAAGTAATTACATTTTCTTCCCCTTCCTCTATTACTAATAGGGATAGAACCAAGGGGTAGGCCATCATTGTAAATAATATTTTTTTCTTAACTGACTTGCTTAGTTAAATAAAGGTTAACTAAAAATAAAAATATATATATATATATATATTCTTTAAAAATAACAAATGGTGCTGTTCTGTGCAATCTTATAGTCATACCAACTATATCAATATCAACCATCAGACAGGGCCTGCAACTGCCTATTGAACATACCTTGTTGAGTTGGAGTTTCCATGTGACTAAAAATCGTAAAGGACTTGGTTTGATGCATCTGAACATTAGGAACATTAGGAGGTGGTGGAGTAACCATTGTTATAAAAATATATATTTATCTGTGTCTTCACTGACATCCGTTTCCCTTGAGCTCCTATGCTTACACGAATCCATAACTCCTATAGGGGTTAACTAGTTTGTTGTCTTATTTTACTAAATCAGAAGTTATTATCCTGGGTGACCTACATTACGATTGGGAAACGCAGGCTTCAGACAATCTAAAAAACATGTGAAATGATCTAAACCTAAAAATATATTTTTTAAGTGCTCGACTCCACCTTATATAAACTTAAATCAGGTGCTGGATCATCTTATTTAATCCAAAGAATAGAAATAGTACAGCACTACTGTAAATAAACTTCAACTTAAATTTAAATTTGTATTGCCTCACAAACATTTCGGGTATGAGCCCTTCTTCAGTGTTGAAGGCAATGGCAATCAATGTCACAACAAAACAATACAATACTAACAATGATATTGTGTCTATCTTTATTTGATTTTCATGTTTCCTCCACAGCTCCCTCTGTTGGGATCTCTTGATTGGGCCAATACAGACTATGAATTTATAATTATGCCCACCTGTGTGGTATTGTTGTTGTGACATTGATTGCCATTGCCTTGCACAAGAAGGGTTCATACCTTAAATGTTTGTGTGGCAATAAAAGGTAAATTACTGTCATATTTCTGTTCCTATAATTTAAATCTAAACCAGCTGCTGACTAAGTCCACATGTCCCAACCCTAGAGATCCTTCAAAGTTAACTCTACTTGATCTTATTTGAACAAATACACCGGATAAATATATTACATGACCAAACGTATGTGGAAACCTGCTCGTCGAACATCTCATTCCAAAATCATGGGAATTAATATGGAGTTGGTCCCCTCTTTGCTGCTATAACAGCCTCCACTCTCCCGGAAGGCTTTCCACTAGATGTAGGAACATCTAGTGTTCAGTAAACAGGCTTTTTAACATGATCTTTATTTTAGTGACCTTGATTGTATTTCAGCAATCCCCGAATGTGATTTAGCTTTGAGCCTCTACGCAGATATCTTTAATACTATTATGGACAATCATGCACAGTTAAAGTGTTAAAAGTAGATAGAATGCCTGGTCCATTCCGGAATCATCAGAAGTCATTCAGAAAAGAGATGATGCTTGGGTCAAGGCTAGGGACACAGGCTTAGGCCCGGACTGGCAAACTTTTAAGCAACTGAATAATCATTGTGTAAAACAAATCAGAAAGGATCAATCTGATTATTATGTGACCGCTCTTTCAGATTATAATTCTGGAAAACTGTCAAATCCCTGAAGGGTTCTACCTCTTCCTCTCTGCCAAAACAAATTAATTCAGACACTGGCCTCAATCATGAAAAAAATTACATCATGGATGCATTCAATCGCCATTTTATTTAATCTCTTTGAAATAACTTTAAGCCTATTCAAAATTATATGATGCTGAAAAGAGAAACTTGCTGAATGATCAGAGAAATGACTGTCAAAGCTTTACTTTCAGGCTATTTACAGAAAAATAAGTACTGGATGCTTCGCAAGCAATAGACAACAAGATATCCACAGGGGCTGAGCAATTGGATCCTGGTCTGCTTAAGTGTGCAGCGCCCATCATTGTTGGCTCAATAACCCACATATTTTATTTAACATTGTTATCAGGAAATATTCCAAAAGTATGAAAATCTTCCTCTTGTGCTGCAACCCCATAAGGACGGGGATAGTACCAATCTTAATAATTATCGCTCCATTTCAAGGCTTCCCTGTTTGGCTAAGATTCTTAAACCTTTGGAAATGTACAACTTTACTATTTTTTATCTGAGAAATGTATTTTGAATATAAACCATTCAGGGTTTAGGCTTGGGCATAGCACTATTACAGTAACCACTTTAGTTAATGATCTTGTCCATCTAGACACTGAAATTAAATGTGCTGCTTTGTTTGTGGACCTGTCAAATGATTTTGATACTGTTGATCATGGTATTTTGTTGAATAAGTTGTCCTCAATAGGCCTGAGATCTGACACCTGTCAGAATTTATGTCAAGACAAATTTATTCAGCCTCCTGAGGCTGAAGAGGCGCTGTTGCGCTGTTGCGCCTTCTTCACCACACTGTCTGTCTGGGTGGGTGGACCATTTCAGTTTGTCCGTGATGTGTACGCCGAGGAACTTGAAGCTTTCCACCTTCTACACTGCGGTCCTGTCGATGTGGATAGGGGTGGTGATCCCAATGCTGTTTCCTGAAGTCCACGATCAGCTCTGTTGTTTTGTTGAGTGAGAGGTAGTTTTCCTGGCACCACACCCCCAGGGCCCTCACCTCCTCCCTGTAGGCTGTCTCGTCATTGTCGGTAATCTAGCCTACTTCTGTTGTGTGATCTGCAAACTTGATGATTGAGTTGGAGGCGTGCGTGGCCACGCAGTCATGGGTGAACAGGGAGTACAGGTGGGGGCTGAGCATGCACCCTTGTGGGGCCCCTATGTTGAGGATCAGCAAAGTGGAGGTGTTGTTTCCTACCTACACCACCTGGGGGGCGGCCCCTCAGGTAGTCCAGGACCCAGATGCGCAGGGTGGGGCTCAGACCCAGGGCCCCAAGCTTAATGATGAGCTTGGAGGGTACTATGGTGTTGAATGGTGAGTTATAGTCAATGAACAACATTCTTACGTAGGTATTCCTCTTGTCCAGATGGGATAGCACAGTGTGCAGTGAGATGGTGATTGCATCGTCTGTGGATCTATTGGGGTGGTAGGCAAATTGAAGTTGGTCTTGGGTGTCAGGTAAGGTAGAGGTGATATGGTTCTATACTAGTCTCCCAAAGCACTTCATGATGACAGAAGTGAGTGCTATGGGGCGATAGTCATTTAGTTCAGTTAACTTTGCTTTCTTAGGTACAGGAACAATTGGGGGACACCGTGAAGCATGTGAGAACAGCAGACTGGGACAGGGAGAGATTGAAAAAATGTCCTTAAACACTCCAGGCAGCTGGCCGGGGCATGCTCTGAGGATGGGATGAGAGGGATGCCGCCTTGTGAGAGTTAACATGCTTAAATGTCTTACTCACGTCGTCCACGGAGAAGAAGAGCCCACAGTCCTTGGTAGCTTGCTGTGTCGGTGACACTGTGTTATCCTCAAGGCGGGCGAAAATGGTGTTTAGCTTATCTGGAAGTAAGACATTGGTGTCCGTGAAGTGGCTGGTTTTCCCTTTGTATTCTATGATTGTCTGTAGACCCAGCCACATACATCTTGTGTCTGAGCTATTGAATTGCGAATCCACTTTGTCTCCGTATTGACATTTTTGATTCTGCCATATTACCAGTCACAATGGTTAACTGCGGTGGTTCGTGCTTTCAGTTTGCGCGAAACTGCCATCTATCTACGGTTTCTGGTTTGGGTAGGTTTTAATAGTCACAAAGGGTACAACATCTCCCATACTTTTCCTGATAAACTCAGTCGCCGTATCCGTGTATTTGTCAATATTATTCTCAGAGGCTATCCGGAACATTTCCCAGTCTGTGCGATTAAAACAATCTTGGTGGATTCCGATTGGTCAGACCAGCGTTGAATAGTCTGTAGCATGAGTATTTCCTGTTTGAATTTCTTTACCCAAATTACAGCGTGCCGTGTACAGGCACAGGGACAAAGACCAAACAAACATGTATACCAAACACAGGGTTGAGACCCAAACAAAAGAGTGCGGAGTACCTCAAATATATACACAATCGCACAACGGGATGAGACCTGTAATCATTTGCACAGTACACGTGGCACGAAAGCCAAAACAACACAGCACAGGTACTCACACGACCAACGGACATTGGAACAATAATCGACAGGACAACAGTGAACAAAGGGCACACTTATACAATTACTAATCAAAGGGAATAGGGGCCAGGTGTGCGTAATGACAGTTCCGGAGGGATCCGTGACAGTGTATCACTAGATTTGATGCATTACAAGATTAAAGTTGTACTGGGCAACTTTCATAAGGTGTGGATTCCTTATAGGGAATACGAGAATTGAAAACATGCCCACATCAGGGGAGATACCTATTTAGGCAATCACTAGCTGCTTGGTTGCTCAGTCCTGGCCCTGGGGGTCTGCCATCCTTTGGGTTGTCACTCTGGCCTTGGCTCAACACACATGAAACCAATAATGAATGTTTCACTCAGATCCTAAAGCTGAGTGGGGTGTGTCAGGTTGGAGCAATGCATCCATCCAAGCAACAAATTCGCACGCACGCTCACTCATACAACCATAAACTAGACCTGCCTAATACTTTCAACCAACCACAGGGAAACATGTTACCTTCACAAAAATACCAAAAGCACTTGTTTGTTTACTGCCTGTTGTTGTAGTTCTACATTAATGTGGATGCTACCATGATTTTGGAGAATCATGAATGAATCAGGCATAATGATGAGTGAGAAAGTTAGAATTATATGTTTATCCCTGTTTCTCAAACATCACATCTCGAAGTTGTTCCAAATGTCAAAATATTAAGTGTTTATGGTTAAGGTTAGGCGTTAACTCCAAATGGTTAGGGTTTGGGAATGGCTTAAAAAAAACATAATATTGCTGGATTTGAACATTCAACCTTTAGAACCAGAGGCAGATGCTTAAGATTAGGCATTAATTAAGATCAGGGTTAAGGTTTGGTATAGGCTTAAAATAAAAATATTAAAAACAACTTCCTATCGCTGGATTCAAACATGTGACCTTTTGAACCAGAGGCAGATGCTTACGCCCATCCACTATCCCCGTCCACAACACCCTAGCATAACTGAACCCTCCTTGAAAGTAACAGCCCTCGCTGTTGCCCCTAGTGGCTTGTTTCCACGTCATCTCCCGACATCCTCAGACATGGATGCACGTTGAATAATGACTTGTATCACGAGTGACCTGCCTGACTTATGCATCTTCAAATAGAGGGACTAGTTACATGAAGTGCATTCTTTTCGAAACGGTAAAACAGATGTCTATGAAAATCCCCTAAAATAAAAGGTGGAGTTGCTTGCATGGATAGGTGTGTAGGTAAGGGAGACCTAGAAACAGAGAAAAGCCAGAGAGCGAAAGAAAGAAAGATGGAGGTGGCCACAGATTAATGATGAGGGCAGGATGCTAAAGGCCTCTGCATTAACCAGGATGAGCGAGGAGTCCAGTTCTCCTGCAGATACATGGCAATGTACTGTGTTCTCCCCCTCAGAGTGTTTGCAGTGGTGGAGGGACTATCACTCTCTGAGTCCCAAATGATAACCTATTGCTTTTGTTGTGCACTACTTTTGAGCATGGCCCATAGGGATACCCATAGGGCTCCAGTATAAAAGTAATGCACTATGTAGAGAATAGGGTACAAATGCGGTGCAAATCCAAAATGCTGGACTATAGAGCCAAATTAAACATTATAACTTCACTGTCCAAATAGAGGACTGTATATGTGTCCAGCTGTAACTGTGCCAGATCATTATGTCAGATCTCTACGTAAACAAAGTAATTTCCTGGCCACCACAGGTTTTAACAGAGTGACTGCAGTAGCTGCTATTGAAACCTGGTACCTCAGGGTTCTGGTCTCTTGAATACAATAAAGACTGTTCTGGCCAGCTGAGTTCTCATCTACCCCTCCACACGGGGACTGGATCAGAGAAGGCCTGCTTTTTATAGCCACTCATATCAGCCTGCTACATGTGCTTTAGCTTAATATGCATCACCATCAACATCTAACTCTGATAGCCGCAAATAGACTGCACTCACTTTGCACCCCGTGCTCTCTCTTCTCACGGCTTCATGACTTTATGACACCTCAAGTGTCTCTCCTACATGACGGCGGGCGTAATATCCTCCACTGCCTGTGCTCCACTATACTCAGCCCATCGTCATTGTGTGCGCGTTTTTGTCATTTAAAATTTACGCCGTCAGTCCATTCTCGGCACCCCATGTTAGTCATTATATCCCACAATGCAATATTGTTAGTGTTAACATCTTCAGTTCTTGACATTGTTTCAGTAAGTGCCTTTCTGCTCAAAGTCAACCTCGCCTCATTTTAAAATGTTGAATGGTGTGTGCTTTCTTAGTTGCAGTTGCTAGAAAAGCAAAATCAATATATTTCTTAAATTGTGTATCGGAGAGTGGTGGTTATCCATTCAACTTCTGGAAAGTGGTCAAATCTTTGAAACCAAAGTTTGAAACCCTCATTGCCACACAGCAGGTTTTGAAATCCTCTGGTCCCATACTAGACTACATTTTTATCTTAATAACCATTTTGCTTCAGCTGGCCATCACTTTGAAAGGAAAGTCTATGAAAATGTAATTAATTTCACTAGAGGTAGTACTTTAGTAACCTCAGGAAACATTGTAGAGAATGATGCATTAACAAACGCACAAACTTTATTTTCATTTCAACCCTTTGATGTCTATGATGTATTAAAGTGCCTTACTAAATATCGATGTAAAGAAATCCACAGATTCCACAGGCTGACTTACTTAACCACTTCTTACTACAGCTCTCAACTCATTGTTGAACCTTTAACCTCTATTTTTATTGACAATTGCTATTGGTGTTATCCTTAAGATTTGGAAAGTAGAACATGTCCCCCCCCTGCATAAAGGCTGAGATCCTTCTAACTTAGATGACTTGAAGATTGGACGTTAGTTATCTTGCTTAGGCAAGGTATTAAACTGAACAAAAATAGAAACAATTTCAACGATTTTACTCATCGTTCAACGATTTTACTCACAGTTCATATAAGGAAATAATTTATGGGTGGGCCTGGGAGGGCATAGGGAGGGCACCCATGACTGATTTCCTTCTATGAACTGTAACCCATTAAAATCGTTGAAATTGCTGCATGTTGCATTTATATTTTTGTTCAGTATAATACCAAAAAGGGCTGTAGTAAAGACATAAATACTCCTCAGTTTCATCAGCTGTCTGGGAGGCTGGTCTCGGACGATCCCGCAGGTAAAGAAGCCGGATGTGAAGGTCCTGGGCTGGTGTGGTTACACGTGGTCTACAATTGCATTGTTACATTGCAGACCTTGTTGATTTCAAACTTGTACTTAATGTGGGCAAAATGAATTATATGTTATCTAATTCAAAGAAACATTACTCAGATGGGCTACGTATTTACTCACTTGTATACTGTATTTAAAACTGATTTCCATTAGCTGCTGCCAAGGCAGCAAAATTAAGTCAGTTAGACCATTTTAAAAGCATGACACTACATTCACAACACCTTAAATGTGTGCCCTCAGGGCCCACTCAACTGCCACATATCTGGATGGTTCTCTCATCGAGCGGGTTCCCGCCTATGCATATCTGGGCGTTTGGATTGATAAAGATGTAACGTTTAAAAAACGTATTGATGACCTAGTTAAAAAGCTAAGATTGAAAGTGGGCTTATTAAAAAAAAAAAAAAAGATCTTGCCTTTCCAAGAACAGCTTGCAGATGATGGTAGTCAACTTTTCTGCCAATTCCTCAATATGGTGACACCATTTACCAGAATGCAGCAGCCACTACTCTTAAACATTTGGACGCCGCCTACGATAGTGCCATTCTCTTTATTAAAGGTGAGTGTTTTAATACTCATCACTGCATCCTGTATCAGAATGTCGGCTGGACCTCACTAAAGTCCAGTATATCACTTCATCATTCCTTTCTTGATTAGAAAGTTCTGCTCCACAAACATCCAGCATACCTCACTTCCGCGTTGAAATATAAAAATAAGATATCCCAAACCCGTTCGCATGGTTGGTTAACACTGAAGGTCCCGCTTGACTCCAAAAAGTTTGGTAAATCCGCCTTAAGTTTTAATGCACGACCATTATGGAATACCCTACTAAACAAATTACACTTGATTTCCCTGGTACCGAAGTTCTCTGAAGTGTTCAATTGTTTCAATTAATTATTAGAACTTGTTGAAATAACTTGACGTAATGTATTTATAGCGGTCTTGTAGTTTTTTAAACATTTTTGTTTATGCTATATTGATGTGATTTTTGTCCTCAGGGCACCATTGTAAATGAGACACTGGTCTCAATTGGGTTCCTCTGAAGAAATCAAAGTTTATAAAATGAATACAAACTTGAGATTAGGACCCACCATGGAGCAGATATCAAACCCTTGACACTTGCAAAAATACAGATATCTCCAGCTTAACAAACAGTTTTATATGGGTATTATGCAAAGTATATTATGCTAATTTACCTCGACTATAACTGAACACGACCCTGTGTGAGTCCCCAGAGCAGTTGTAGGTCATGCCAAGGGGCACATAGGTACCAACTAGGCTGTGGAGAAGACAGTATACTGTTGCTACATCACAGTCAAACCAAGGGACACATTTTTCATAGCCTTGAAGCCAGATCCACTGCCGATTTTCATTCTTACCCATTCTTCCCTCAATGAAAGACTGATTTAGACCTTATTCTCAGATAGAATGGAAAACCAGCAGTACTCCAGACCTCTTGGCTCGGATTTGAATTTCCCTGTTACATAGTATGTTATGTAGCCTTAAGTTAGAACACTTGGTTGTTTTCAGAGCCAAATTGCAGACTTTCTCACAGAGGACTACACACTTTCCCTCATGAAATGTATATTTAATGTGTATTCTGTGTGTGTTCAATTGTTGGCTCAGTTGTAAAAAAGACCTGGGTCCCTATGTGATTTTCCTTCATGAAATATATTAATAAAACTACTTCTCCCAGGATATGCCATCTTTAGCTGCACATTTAGATCCATTCAAAGCTGCAGCATAATGATAACTCCACAGCGATCTATTTCAGTATTTCTGCCTGACAAGCAAAGGAAGCAAAAGGACAAGCCAGTATTTCCTGAGTAACTCTGGCTTTTGTTTTGGACTTGTTGTTTTTCTGGGGAATAAAATTCTGTCTGAGGGATAGGAATGGGGGGATACGTATGAAATGTAATTTCCAGGCTGCAGTGAGGAGGACATTGCAGAAAAGATGAGCCTCTCTTATCGACGAATACTGTAATCTAAGCGAAAAGATACCTTGATGCCTTGTCTATCTCGATACACTTGTCCAGGCTGTCTGCAAGGCTTAGCCACCTAGCCAGTGATCACGCCTGTACGCCTTGTTGGGAGTTTGAAGTGCTGAGCGTTGACCGACACGACCAATCAATCACAGCCGTGGTGTTCTCCTAGGCTTTTCCCTGGGATTAGGATGAGTCTCCCAGGCCGGCGTGTGGAGCGGCTGCTCTGTTCTCTCATAATGAGATGCTGGTAACTTTGTCCAACTCTGGGTTGTCCATTTCATACGAACAGGTCAATTTAATATGACTCCAATGCTGTGCTCTCAGCGTGGTACAGTCTACCAATCATATATTGTCCATTCTCTACATTCTTAACTGGCTAAAATAAGAGAGAAATACAGAAGTAGGATTGATTTGAAGAACAAGCATAGCAGACGGTGGTTTGGTGAAAGAGCATGGATAAAAGCTCTGCATCTCTGTGAGTTAGAGCCTGGCATGTACATCTGAAGTAGAATGTTAAAGGAACATTAGATGAGCCAGAGCGGATGGGAAGATGAGCAGTTACTATGTCAGCTCAGGCGTGTTTTATTCTGCACTCATCCAAATTCCAAAACATATAAAATTAAGAACTGGAAGCAAATACACTACTTCAAATATGCACTATTTATTTTTATATGGAATTACTCAGCTGTCATAATGATTATTTTCCTCTGAGCATTAGCCGAGCCTGGCAGACACGGACGTCTGGAGACGATTGTGTTCCTCTTTAACAACTGCCTTTGGGAAGGAGATCCAAAAGAGAGAGAGAGAGCGATGGGGGGGGGGGGGGGGTAGGGAGTGAGAGAGTATGAGAGAGACCTAGAGAGAGAAGGCAATCAGTGGAACTCAAACACCAAAGTAAACGTAACCAACAGTGCTTCTTCCTTTAAAAAAATAAAAATTGGTTCAAGAAAATTGTGATAAATATAAATATATAGCAGTTTTATTTAAGGACCCAAAAATTGACTGCTATGCTATATAGATTGCAAAATAGTTGGGTGAGATTTTCGATGTATCGATTCCATGAAACATGGTTTATGAATTAACACGCAATTTTCTGTTTATTATAACCTACTGCAGGATATATCAAGTTAATCAATTTGATAAATGTCTTTGAGCAGCCTTAAGAGTACCCAACCCCAAACATGGATAATACCTCCATACTCAAAGAAGGCATGGTTCAATTATTGAAATAGGGAATACAAAAGTCAGTCTCTCTCTCATTCATATCTCATATGGTTTGGGATGTCATGGACTGGAGAGGAGCTTTGGGTAGATCTCTTCACTGTGCAAATAAACACAACCAGAGAGAGATAGTGAGAGAGATGGCGATGGAGAGAGAATGACGTCATTTCCGGTCACAACTTGTAGACTTGTTTACGTGCTGCTGTGCGTTTTGTTGCTAACCTTACTTTGCAACCTGCCAACTTTACGGTTTTTACTTTTTAATTAGTTTTCCCTCGCTCAACCTTATTTCATTAAACTTTTTTCACTCCGGACGCTTTATCTGGACGTGGTTCGCCAGGACCTCCACCAGCCGAAGCTAAGTAGTAACATTAACATGATGCCTTCTAATTGCAGTCACTGTTCTCAAAATATAGAGTGATCGCCTTACGACGAGGATAGCTGTGCTGCAAGCCCAGCTTCAGACGCAATCGTTAGGTAAGGGTAATTTACGTGTAGGAAAGAATGAAACAGCGTCTGTGCCACCAGTAAGTACAGATAGTAGTATAAATCCTGTCGGACAACTTTCTCATGGCTTCTGGAAGGAAATGCTGTAGGAATGCTCAACCGGTGTCGCTCATTCAGCAGACCGAAATTTTCAACCGGTTCTCCCCATTAAGCTGCTAGTCGGAGTCAGAGGCCAAGCTTTCTCTGGTCTCTACTCCTCCCGTTACAGGGTCTGAGATGCCGAAGCCTCGCAACATTAGCTCTGACAACCTGAAAACACTAGTCATTGGTAACTCCATTAGACTGAAAACTAATCATCCAGCGATCATACACTGTTTACCAGGGGACAGGGCTACCGTCGTAAAAGCTCACCTGAAAATGGTGCTGGCTAAAGCTAAAACTGCAGAGAGTATAGGGATATTGTTATCCACGTCGACACCAACAATGTTAGGATGAAACAGGCAGAGGTCACCAAGCTCAACATAGCTTCAGCGTGTAAATCAGCTAGAAAGTTGTGTCGGCATCGAGTATTTGTCTCTGGCCCTCTCGCAGTTAGGGGAATGATGAGCTCTACAGCAGTGTCTCACAACTCAATCGCTGGTTGAAAACTGTTTCTGCCCCTCCCAAAAGATAGTATTTGTAGATAATTGTCCCTCTTTCTGGGACTCACCTACAAACAGGACCAAGCCTCCATCCTAGCTGGAGGTGTGCTCTCATATTATCTACGAACATAGGCAGGTCTCTAACTCACCGAGCTCCACAATGAGATAGGGTGCAGGCCATCTTAGTGGAGTCTGCCACTAACACAGTCAGTGTAGTCAGCTCAGCTATCCACATTGAGTCCAGGTGTCTGTGTCTCGACCTAGGTTGGGCAAAACTTAACATGGCGGTATTCGCATTAGAAATCTCACTGGAATAAAGACCTTCTCCATTCCTGCCATTATTGAAAGAAATTGTGATACCTCACATCTCAAAATAGGGCTACTTAATGTTAGATCCCTCACTTCCAAGGCAGTAATAGTCAATTAACTAATCACTGATCATAATCTTGGGCCATATACAGCGCTCCTCACTGAGTTCCCTGAATTCCTATTGGACCTTGTAGTCATGGCAGATAATATTCAAATTTTTGGTGACTTTAATATTCACATGGGAAAGTCCACAGACCCACTCCTAAAGGCTTTTGACTCAGTCGGTTTAGTCCAACATGTCTCCGGACCTACTCACTGCCACAGTCATACTCTGGACCTAGTTTTGTCCCGTGGAATAAATGTTATGGATTTTTTTCCTCGTAATCCTGGACTGTCGGACCAGCATTTTATTACGTTTGCAATCACAACAAATAATCTGCTCAGACCCCAGCCAAGGATCATCTCTGACAACCCAAAGATTCCTAGATGCCCTTCCAAACTCCCTCCACCTACCCAAGGACGTCAGAGTACATAAATCAGTTAACCACCTAACTGAGGAACTAAATTTAACCATGCGCAATACCCTAGACGCAATCGCACCCCTAAAAACAAAAAACATTTGTCATAAGAAACTAGCTCCTAGGTATACAGAAAAAACCTGAGCTCTGAAACAAGCTTCCAGAAAATTGGAACGGAAATGGCTCTACACCAAACTGGAAGTCTTCTGACTAGCTTGGAAAGACAGTACCGTGCAGTATCGAAGAGCCCTCACTGCTGCTCGAACATCCTATTTTTCCAACCTAATTGAGGAAAATAAGAACAATCAAAAATGTATTTTTGAAACTATCTTAAAAACAGCATTCCCCAAGAGACTAATGAACTTCTTTGAGAAAAAGATCATGATATTAGAAAGCAAATTACGGATGCCTCTTTAAATCTGCGTATTCCTCCAAAGCTCAGTTGTCCTTATCCTGAGTCTGCATAACTCTGCCAGGACCTAGGATCAAGGGAGACACACGTTTTTTTTAATACTATATCTCTTGACACATTGATGAAATTAATCATGGCCTCTAAACATTGAATTTGCATACTGGACCCTATTCCAACTAAACTACTGAAAGAGCTGCTTCCTGTGCTTGGCCCTCCTATGTTGAACTTAATAAACATCTCTCTATCCACCGGATGTGTACCAAACTCACTAAAAGTAGCAGTAATAAAGCCTCTCTTGAAAAAGCCAAACCTTGACCGAGAAAATATAAAAAAAACTATTGGCCTATATCGAATATCCCATTCCTCTCAAAAAAAAATGGAAAAAGCTATTGCGCAGCAACTCACTGCCTTTCTGAAGACAAACAATGTATACGAAACGCTTAGATAAACCCCATCATAGCACTGAGACTGCACGTGAAAGTGGTAAATTACCTTTTAATGGTGTCAGACCGAGGCTCTGCATCTGTACTAGTGCTCCTAGATCTTAGTGCTACTTTTAATACCATCGATCACCGCATTCTTTTGGAAAGATAGGATACCCAAATTGACCTACACGGACAAGTTCTGGCCTGGTTTATATCTTATCTGTCAGAAAGATATCAGTTTGTCTCTCTGGATGGTTTGTCCTCTGACATATCAACTGTAAATTGATGGTTGTACAGTCGTCTCAAATAAAACTGTGAAGGACCTCGACGTTACTCTGGACCCTGATCTCTCTTTTGACGGACATATCAAGACTGTTTCACAGAAAGCTTTTTTCCATCTACGTAACATTTCAAAAATCAGAAACGTTCTGTCCAAAAATGATGCAGAAGAATTCATCCATGCTTTTGTCACTTCTAGGTTAGACTCCTGCAATGCTCTACTTTCCGGCTACCCGGGTAAAGCACTAAATAAACTTTAGTTAATGCTAAAAACGACTGCTAGAATCTTGACCAGAACCAAAAAATGAGATCATATTAATCCAGTGCTAGCCTCTCTACACTGGCTTCCTGTTAAGGCAAGAGCTGATTTCAAGGTTGTATTGCTAACCTTCAAAGCATTACATGGGCTTGCTCCTAACTATCTTTCCGATTTGGTCCTGCCGTACATACCTAAAGGTACGCTACGGTCACAAGACGCAGGCCTCCTTACTGTCTCTACAATTTCTAAGCAAACAGCTGGAGACAGGGCATTCTCCTATAGAGCTACATTTTTATGTAATGGTCTGCCTACCCATGTGAGAGATGCAGACTCGGTCTCAACCTTTAAGTCTTTATTGAAGACTCATCTCTTCAGTAGGTCCTGTGATTGAGTGTAGTCTGGCCCAGGAGTGTGAAGTTGAACGGGAAGGCACTGGAGCAATGAACCGCCCTTGCTGTCTCTGCCTGGCCGGTTCCCCTCTCTCCTCTGGGATTCTCTGTCTCAAACCCTATTATAGGGGCTGAGTCACTGGCTTACTGGTGCTCTTCAATGCCATCCCTAGGAGGGGTGCATCACTTGAGTAGGTCGAGTCACTGACGTGGTCTTCCTGTCCGGGTTGGCGCCCCCCCCTTGGGTTGTGCCGTGGCGGAGATCTTTGTGGGCTATACTCTGCCTTGACTCAGGATGCTAAGTTGGTGGTTGAAGGTATCCCTCTACTGGTGTGGTGGCTGTGCTTTGGCAAAGTGGGTGGGGTTATATCCTGCCTGTTTGGCCCTGTCCGGGGGTATCATCGCGACCTCTCCTGTCTCAGCCTCCGGTATTTATGCTGCAGTAGTTTGTGTCGGGTGATAGGGTCTGTTATGTCTGGACTATTTCTCCTGTCTTATCCGGTGTCCTGTGTGAATGTAAGTATGCTCTCTCTAATTCTCACCCTCTTTCTCTCTCTCGAAGGACCTGAGCCCTAGGACCATGCCTCAGGACTACCTAGCCGGATGACTCCTTGAGTTCCCCAGTCAACCTGGCCGTGCTGCTGCTCCAGTTTCAACTGTTCTGCCTGCGGCTATGGAACCCTGACCTGTTCACTGGACATGCTACCTGTCCCAGATCTGCTGTTTTCAACTTTCTAGAGAGAGCAGGAGCGGTAGAGACATTCTGAATGATCGGCTATGAAAAGCCAACTGACATTTACTCCTGAGGTGCTGTTGCACCCTCTACAACCACTGTGATTATTATTATTTGACCCTGCTGGTCATCTTTGAACATCTTGGCCATGTTCTGTTATAATCACCACCCGGCACAGCCAGAAGAGGACTGGCCACCCCTCATAGCCTGGTTCCTCTCTAGGTTTATTCCTAGGTTCTGGCCTTTCTAGGGAGTTTTTCCTAGCCATTGCTTCTACATCTGCATTGACTGATGTTTGGGGTTTTAGGCTGGGTTTCATAGAACTCAATACGTCCAAGGAAAGGCCAAGGTCTCTCATACTCCTGAATCCATGACAACTAAAACAGCCTAGAGACTATTATACCCAGAATCCAACTCAACTGTCCCTTAGTGCCCTGCTGTACAGTGTCCTCACATACCCACTGAAGTAGTCCTGGCTGGGTCCTACCCACAATCCCTGGAACTGTTGTAGCCAATAAGCCAAAGGAGGCTGGTGGACAGACATTTCAGAGGACGGGCTCATCGTAATGGTTGGAATAATGCTTGGAATGTAAACCATGTGCTTGAGACCTTGCCGTCTATTCCATTCTAGCCATTATGATTACATCCACCTATATCTCTGCCCACCAGCCACCTCTGCAATAAGGCCCTGAGTGTCTTCTTACCCATTAGCTTTACTCTGTTGATCCTACAGCTATTGTTTGCAGTAATCATGTGCCTATGAACCAGAGTTAGACTATTAGCACTGAGAAAGTGTGCAGCTCCACTGTGTGCAGTTCACTGTACACTATCAGCTCCAATATAAATAACATGAGCAAGCCTACTTCTGATAAGCTTCACAATAAAGCATTAAAAACAATCAATTAACCTATAAAACTGATATAAATAGCTCATATTAACCTTTTCACACTTACCAAAAAACAGGTGTGATTGTTCTACAGTGGTCACTGTAGCGTAAAATCAAACCGGTCTGATTAGAACGCTTGATTAGAACGTTTATTTAGAACGTCCAGTTTCGATTGACGCAACAATCAGCATTTGAGCTGACCACACAGTTTTTTCACAGAAACATTTTACACAAACACAGTCCTTACATAGTTATGTCCAGAATGTAACCTGTTTATTTTTGGAAGCAATTTTCAGACATTCACAGAATTAGCTATAGCTTAACACAATCATCCAAACCGGAAAATCTAGGCTACATTTGTTCTAGCGCTAACCGAGGAAAGATTGATGTAACATAAGTGGTCATGTTTTTATAACTCTCGGCTGACAGAAACTACTATATGAATAAGCTAATAGCAATTAAAATGTATAATTAATCACATCACGGGTGAGCTCACAATTGACCAAAATAATTGAGTAAAACACTTTCCATAAATCGAAAGTAATTCGACGATGGGTAGATTGTGCACGCCGCCATGTTTTTTTTCTCTCGCATCAACCAAAGATAATAAGAGTAAATCAGATTAGTTTGTTCTATAGTATGCATGTTGAAGGGAGTGTGTCATCTACCATCGTTCACATCATTCACTTACGGAAGTTTACTTGAAAAATGAGTGAACCCTCACTCACCTCATTTTGTTACATCAACTTTGGTCCAGAAAGCATTGTATGTCAACAAATATACCTCCACACATAGCTGGAATTAGCTCAGCTCATCATAATCAGTACAACCTTCAAAAGTGTATTTTACACACATATGTGTCCATGACATTCTATGCAATAATCGGAATTGCATGATTGTAACCAGTACTTAAAAACGTAAATAAAACAGTAAATTATTAAAAACTTATCACACAAAACATGTTCTGTATTGATACAAGTGGCGCGTGCAGGCAGTCAATCACGTAACCTCTCACTTCAGCTCTGAACCATTCACTGTTGTTGTATATGTACTTAGCGAATGAGCTAAGCTGTAGCATTAGCAATGTCTTCCAAAAGGAGACAACTCACAATTGCGGAAATTCTGGAGATTTTGATCAATTCTGACAATGAGTCTCAGTATGAAAGTCAGGAATCAGATTCCGACAGTGACAGTGAGGAGCTGCCCCCAATCTTGTAGCCATTAAGAACCCTGAATCTGAGGACCCCTTGTCCACTGATGAAGTCTCAGGTCCCTTTGAAGATGCTGGTGGTGATGTAGGCAGACCAACAGTGGATGCAGTACAGGAGTTCTGTGGTAGCTTGAAGGCCGCCAGTCATTTTACCTCTACTGGCACTGCTGTTTGCTTTGCTGAGTTCCAGTCTGGAGTGCAAAGCACCGTCCCATTTCCCTCTGAGGCAGAGTTCTTCAAGCTGTTTCTGACAGAGGAGCTGGTGGGAGACATAGTAGAGGAGACCAATCACTATGCCTTGGAGCTACAAGAGAAGAGAGAGCCAGGAGTGAGGGGGAAACTCGCTAAATGCGTGACAACCACAGTTTGTGAAATGTATACCTTCCTGGTGACAGTCCTTCACAATCCCATACGCCTCACTGCATGACATTTTCCCTGCAAAGTCCCTCAACCTGCTGCTCAAGGTAGTCACACACAGAGGCACTGCAAAGTCTGCCTGTCTGGCACCATTAGATGGAAGCAGAGGAGGAGGAGGTTGACAAAGTACACGTGTTTGGCTTGTGACACACCTCTATGTGTTTCACCATGCTTTGAGGAATATCACATGCTCAAGCACTATTGAGCACATCTGCAGCAATTACTGACTGATTGTCCTTTCAGTTAACTTGACAGATGACCTGCCATGATACCATGCCTTTAGAGCTGGGGGGTGGAAATGCAGTTGTTGTTCAGTCACTGCATGAATATTATATAGGGGATAAGCAAATTGCTTTTAATTTCCTCTAATAAAACACGTTTTTGATGTTATTGTTCAACCATCACGAATACTTAATAAAATAGATGACTATTACATATTGGCCTATGTGTTTTCTTGCTGTGTTTTCATCCAGTACAACTGTTAAGGAGTGTATGTTAGCATACAAAAGCTGTCCTCATTCTTCAGCTCCAAAGATGTCCAGCTCCAGTTATGATATTGGCAAATACTGTTTGTGTTTGTGGTTTCTGAAAGTAACGAGTAAAGAGGAATTATTAGTAATTAGAATACAATATCAGGATATAGCAATTAAACAAAATTACAAAGAAGTAACATAATAACACTGCCATAAAAATAATGTATTGAATTGACAAAATCACAAATGAGTTATAACAGTAAGAAACAGTAACTGTTGAGCGCCACAAGGGCAGGGCAGAACAGAGCTATGCTAAATAGGCCAAATGAAAACAAACCATGGTCATAAGGCCAGGGTGGCATCAAAATACCACACAAGCTAATACTTCTCTGAGGCAATTAGCCTTGTTTTACAGAGCTAATAGAAGTATGCAGTTAGCTACCTAAACATTGAGTATAACACCATAAAGGTTATTTGAAATTAGTAAATTTACCTCGCGTGTAGTCGGTTATAAGGAATTCACGCAATATATTATACTCCATACATACAGTGAGCTACAGTAGAAACGATATAACACGACATACAGAAACTATTATAACATAATAAAGGCACTTACTTTGATATAAACACACACATTTCCAAAGTTATTATCATGTAGTAATGAAAACAACAATGAATGTGATGCGGGCACCAGACGGAAAATGTGAACATGTGTGTGCAGGTCCTGTTTTGACTGGAGACGCGCAAATTTCTGCAGACTTGATTTGCAGAAACAATTGGGAAGTGCTTGGGGAAGTTTGTCCGGGTCAGTAATGCTTAAAAAATAAATTGTCCGCAAAAGTGAAATGGCCTACTTTTATGTGAATTAATGAGGAGGCGGAACACACCTCAATTCAAACTGTTGTTAGAAAATAAAGACTTGTGAGAAAATAATTTGAAATTAACAAATTGAAACAGTCTATAAATAAAAACAGTCAACGTGCCTTGTTTTGAGGGTCGGTGCGGATTAACTGTCCTGTTGCGTAACAATTACATTTTGTAACAGTGACTGCATTCTGACATCACTTGCATAAAACAACTCGCGTTGGGCGACCGTTAGAGATATTTTATAACTCACGTATGAAATGCTTGACATAAATAGCCTAAGAAACAAGGTTCATGAAGTCAATAACTTGCTTGAAACAGATGACATTCATATTCTGGCTAGCTCTGAACCTCACTTTGATAATACCTTTGATGATACAGTGGTAGCAATACATGGTTATAACATCTACCGAAAAGACAGAAATGCCAAATCGGGACAGTATTATGGTCCATATTCAGAACCACATTCCTGTAAAGCTTAGAGAGGATCTCAAGTGAAATACTGTTGAAGTAATATGGCTACAGGTTCATCTGCCTCACCTCCAGTCAGTATTTATTTATTTTTAATTCACCTTTATTTAACCAGGTAGGCCAGTTGAGAGCAAGTTCTCATTTACAACTGCCACCTGGCCAAGATAAAGCAAAGCAGTGCGACACAAACAACAACACAGAGTTACACATGGAATAAACAAACATACAGTCAATAACACAATTGAAAAGTCTATAAACAGTGTGTGCAAATGTAGTAAGATTAGGGAGGTAAAAGCAATAAATAGGCCATAGTGGCGAAATAATTACAATTTAGCAATTAATCACTGGGGTGATAGATTTGCAGGAGATGAATGTGCAAGGAGAGATACTGGGGTAAGAAGCAGAAAAACAATAACAGTATGGGGATGAGGGAGTTGGATGAGCTACAGTATTTACAGATGGCTATGCACAGGTGCAGTGATCTGACAGCTGGTGCTTAAAGTTAGAGAGGGAGCTATGAGTCTCCAACTTCAGTGATTTTTGCAATTCATTCCAGTCATTGGCAGCAGAGAACTGGAAGGAAAGGCGGCCAAAGGAAGAATTGGCTTTGGGGGTGACCAGTGAAATATACCTGCTGGAGCGTGTGCTACGGGTGGGTACTGCTATGGTGAACAGTGAGCTAAGATAAGGCGGGGCTTTACCTAGCAAAGACTTATAGATGACCCGGAGCCAGTGGGTTTGGCGACGAATATGAAGTGAGGGCCAGCCAACGAGAGCATACAGGTCGCAGTGGTGGGCAGTATATGGGGCTTTGGTGACAAAACATATGGCACTGTGATAGACTGCATCCAATTTGCTGAGTAGGGTGTTGGAGGCTATTTCATAAATGACATAGCCGAAGTCAAAGATCGGTAGGATAGTCAGTTTTATGAGGTTATGTTTGGCAGCATGTGTGCCAAACAGCTCGTTTGGATGTGTGTTAACACAGTGTCCAAAGAAGGGCCAGAAGTATACAAAATGGTGTCGTCTGAGTAGAGGTGGATCAGAGAATCCCCAGCAAATAGGGCGACAGGCCTGAGAATTGAACACTGTGGCATCCCCACAGAGACTGCCAGAGGTCCGGACAACAGGCCCTCCAATTTGACACACTGAACTCTGTCAGAGAAGTAGTTGGTGAACCAGGCGAGGCAGTCATTTGAGGAACCAAGGCTGTTGATTCTGCCGATAAGAATGTGGTGGTTGACAGAGTCAAAAGCCTAACGTGTGAAATGCTTGATAATGTACAGTTGAAGATGGAAGTTTAAATACACCTTTTCCAAATACATTTAAACAACATTTTTCACAATTCCTGACATTTAATCCTAGTAAAAAAATCCCTGTTGAAGGTCAATTAGGATCACCATCACTTTATTTTAAGAATGTGAAATGTCAGAATAATAGTAGAGAGAATGATTTATTTCAACTTTGGTGTAAAATACTTGTATGTTTGAGGAATTTTAATTATGGGATTTCTGTTGTACCAGAGAGGTTAATCACATTTTTGGAAACCTGAGTTCAATTTCACAAGCCACACCCAGGCCTGATTACTGCCAGACCTGTTGAATCAAGAAATCACTTAAATAGAATCTGTCTGACAAGTAGGCCAAAAGATCTCAAAAAAGCAAGACATCATGCCGCGGTCCAAAGAAATTCAGGAACAGATGAGAAACAAAGTAATTGACATATATCAGTCTGGAAAGGGTTTCAAAGCCATTTCTAAATCTTTGGGACTCCAGCGAACCACGATGAGAGCAATTATCCACAAATGGATAACATTTGGAACAGTGGTGTACCTTTCTAGGAGTGGCCAGCCTACCAAAATTACCCCAAGAGCGCAGCGGCGACTCATCCAAGAGGTCACAAAAGAACCCACAACAACATCTAAAGAACTGCAGGCCTCACTTGCCTCAGTTACGGTCAGTGTTCATGACTCAACCATAAGAAAGGGACTGGGCAAAAATGGCATCCATAGCAGAGTTCCAATGTGAAAAACCACAGCTGACCTAAAAGGACATAAAGGCTCATCTCCCTTTTGTTAAAAAACATAATGATGATCCCCAAGACTTTGGGGGAAGTATTCTGTGGACTGACGAGACAAAAGTTGAACTTTTTGGAAGGTGTGCGTGCGTCCCGTTACATCTGGCGTAAAAGTAACACAGCATTTCAGAAAAAGAACATCATACCAACAGTCAAATATGGTGGTGGTAGTGTGATGGTCTGGGGCTGCTTTGCTGCGTCAGGACCTGTACAACTTTATGTGATTGATGGAACCATGAATTCTGCTCTGTACCAAAAAATCCTGAACTAGAGTGTCCGTTCAGTTCTTGACCTCAAGCTGAAGCGCACTTAGGTTCTGCAGCAGGACAAGGATCCAAAACACATCAGCAAGTCCACCTCTGAATGGCTTAAAAAAAACTAAATGAAGGTTTTGGAGTGGCCTAGTCAAAGTCCGGACTTTGATTGAGATGCTGTGGCGTGACCTTAAAAAGGCGGTTCATGCTCGAAAACCCACCAATGTGGCTGAATTAAAACAATTCCGAAAAGAAGAGTGGGCCAAAATTCCTCCACAGTGATGTGAAAGACTCATTGCCAGTTATTGCAAACGCTTGATTGCAGTTGTTGCTGCTGAGGGTGGCACAACCAGTTATTAGGTTTAGGGGGCAATTCATTTTTACCCTTAATAAATAAAATCATAATTTAAAAACTACATTTACTTATCTTTGTGTAATATTTAAATTTGTTTGATGATCTGAAACATTTAAGTGTGACGAATGTGCAAAAAAATAAGAAATCAGGAAGGGGGTAAATACTTTTTCACAGCACTGTATGTATGCGGAGTACTCAACACTATACACATCAGCTACTACAGCTACTGAAATGACTGCAACACTTAAAGAGCTGCAGTGAGTTTCAGAATGGATGGCAAGGACTAAGTTATTGCTAAATATTTCAAAAACTAAAAGCCTTGTATTTGAGACAAATCATTCACTAAACCCTAAACCTCAACTAAATTGTGTAATGAATAATGTGGAAAATTAGCTCTTTGAGGTGAATAAACTGCTTGGAGTAACCCTGGACTGTAAACTGTCATGGTCAAAACATTGATAAAACAGTAGCTAAGATGGCGAGAAGTCTGCCTATAATAAAGCGCTTCTTAACAAAATCAACAAGGCAGGTCCAACAGGCCTTAGTTTTGTCACACCTGGACTACAGTTCGGTAGTGTGGTCAGGTGCCACAAAGAAGGACTATTGGCTCAGAACAGGGCAGCACATCTGGCCCTTAAAAGTACAATGGGAGCTAACATTAATTATATGCATGTCAATCACTCATGCCTCTAAGTGGAGGAGAGATTGACTTCATCACTACTGGTTTTTGTAAGAAGTGTTGACAAGCTGAATGTACCGAGCTAGCACACAGCTCGGACACCCATGCACACCCCACAAGGCATAACACCAGAGGTCTCTTCACAGTCCCCAAGTCCAGAACAGACTATGGGAGGCGCACGGTACTACATAGAGCCATGACTACATGGAACTCTATTCCACATCAGGTAACTGATTGAAGCAGTAGAATCAGATAAAAAAAACAGGTAACAATACACCTTATGGAACAGCAGGGACTGTGAAGAGACACACACAAAGGTACTTACACACACATGCACACACAAGCGCTAGCACACACACTCTCTACACACATACATTGTAATATTGTTGTATGGTGGTATTATACATGTTGTATTGTAGCTATGTAGTGGTGTATTCATGTTATATGATGAACTGCTTTATATTTCGTTTTATGTAATGTAAGTGCCTTAATGTTTTTGGACCTCAGGAAGAGTAGCTGCTGCCTTAAATACAAATACATGTTGTTTCTGAAATGTCCTGCTAAAGCCAGAGGTAGTTGAAAATCTCGTTAGCCAAGCTCTCTCTCTCAGGAATCTACTGTATGGAATGGGCCAGGCATCTCACATACCAACATATCCACTCAACCATAGAGATAATATAATTCAATATAATTCAGGAATCTAGGTACAGATCTAGGATCAGCTTCCCCTCCCACAACCTTAACCATTAGTGGGGGAAATGCTAAACTGATCCAAGATCAGCATGCAGGGGCAACTTCACTCTTCTCCTTGTCCTCTTTGCAATAAAGAAATACATCTTCCACATACACAAAACAAGCTCTAAGTCTACACGTCATATACCCAGCTAGTTCAGAGTCTTCTACCCAAAGACCCAGTCAAATAGTTCACAGCTGCCTACCTTCACAGTATGTGGAGTCCCCATGGATGGAGGCAAAGCCGCTCTTGCACTCACACTCAGCTCTGGTATTCCGGTTTTTACACTCCGAATTTTCCCCACAAATGAGTCCCTCTGCGCAGAAGTCGTAGCCTGGGAGAGAGGGGGACAAACTTCTGACTCAATAGTCTGGGTTTGACTGAGATCACACAGGGTGCTGACAGTGGGGTTGGGCGAAGTGGTGAGGTAGAAAATGAGCCATTCCTGGAAAAAGCTTGTAACCCAAAATCAAATTTTCAGGAATTGGAGAATTATAACACAAACTCAAAGTTCACAAAACTATAGTACCAAGAGAATAGAATGTGGCATGGAAACGCTATGATTTTGTGCAATGCTTTGAGTTTGTAGCTTTCCCCAGACAAACACACATATACAATAAATAATCTACAGGAAAAATGCCTGCTGATAAGAGCGAGTGTAATCCATTAAACATGTGCACACAGACAGACAGCCAATCTACCAGACAACCAGACAGACAGACTGATGACTGACAGACACAGACAGGCAGGCAGGCAGACACAGGCCTGCATGTACAGTAGACGACTCAGTCGTCTCCTCTCTTGATCTGAACCCATCTATCCCTTCATTCCCAGTAATGAGTAGTGCCAGTCCAACTCTCTGTGAAAACCCCCCTCTGAACCTCAGTGCTTAGGGATCTATTAGAATTCTACATTCTCTCTATCTGTCTCTCTGTTGTTCTCTTTCAGTGCATTCTAGACGGTTGTTTGTAGTTGAGAGGCTTATGGATGGCTCTGTCCTTACTTATAACAGAGCAAAACTATGTTATGCATAGCATGGAGGGATAGGGCCCCCCTCTGCTTCCAGGGGGTTTCCAGTGGAGTTGTGACGGGAGTAACATTTTGGGGGTGTACCTGGGCTCAGAGAGGTGGGTCAGGAAGGACTGACAGGGGCTGTCACAGGCAGTGGTGTCAAGACTGGCCAGGTGGCTTCTGTCCCAAGTAGGGGGAGGGTGCTGATAATCAACAACCGGGTGGCATTCTTCCTGTGGCATGAACTGTCTGTGGCATAACCCCCCCCCCATGTCTGTCTACGATGGAGGACAGGGCCTGGTAGAACTGGAGAACAGGGTGGCTGCATTACAACTAAAGGTGGCACAGAGACTGCTGTACCATACTGATGTCGGCTGGAGGGAACCAGAATGCATGCTGATAGATTAGGGTTGGACCGGCAGCTGTTCCTCATGAGGCTGGAGAGGCTGAGTACAGCAGGTCTCTCTGATTTTTACTCTGCAGTGCTGAGGGCCTGGCAGCGGCTAAGGACCACACGAGAAGGCGGTCTGTAGCCTGGGCTGTGGGTGTGGGAGGAGCCTATCTTCCACAATCTAGAAATCCTTTTGAGATCGGTTCAATCGGCCACCCTGCAGAAGCGACTGATGGCAGCGGGTTTACTGGGTAACTTCGGCTGTGGAGGGGTTTAAAGCCTTGCAATACCTGGCACAACATACAGGACTAACATACTGTATATTAGGCTGCTGGAAGAAATTCCTGGGGGAGGTCCAGGAGGCAATGTCTGAGCCGGAAAGGGGGGTGTTGGAGCAGCCAAAGGGGGAGGGGCCACAATGTTTCCACCACTGCAGATGACAGCAAAGACAGGAAACTGGCAAGGGGGTATGGAGGACTTGTTACATTTTAACACTCCAAGTCCTCTACAACCTCTGCATTAAAGTGAGGAACATTAGGAGCCTAACAGGAGTGAAGGCACATCAGTGGTAGGGGATATGTGTGGCGAAGAGTGTGGTGCGTTTTAGATGGAGAGGCTCTACAAACTCCCAGTACCAAAGATATCAGGGGACCTCCGGTGGAGGGTTCTACATGGAGACCTGGCCACTAATAGCTGGTTGGCATTGGGCGACCTGGGAGTCGGACAGGGTTGTCCTTTCTGTGTCATGAGTGAAACTGTGCATCGCGTTTTCTGTGTGAGCCAAGTTAATGGAATTAATGTATCTGTTGGAATGTCTGTGTGAGAGGTAGGGGGTGGAGTTTACTGTTGGGATGTTTATAAATGGAGTACAGGTATTTGAATAAGGAAAAGGCCAAATGTGTGTTTGAATTTTTGTTTGCTCAGGCAAAGTTGGTTATTTGGCTAACAAGGGGGAACAGGGTCAAAGGTGGGGGGATAACAGCCCCTCTACTATTATTTAATGGGATGTTCTCTGCGCGCCTTAGAGTGGAATTTGAGATCTATAAAATGATAAAAAGTGTGGAGATGTTCCAGGAGATATGGTGTGTTGGTGAGGCCGTCTGTATAGCTGGGGAAGATGGGTTGGTTATACGGTTGTTGAAGTGGTGAGGTTTTGGTTATTGTGATGTATGTTGTTGTTTTGTATCAAGGAATAGAGGGCAAGGTGATACAGTGGGGAGAACAAGTATTTGATAACCTGCAAAATCGGCAGTGTTTCCTACTTACAAAGCATGTAGAGGTCTGTAATTTTGATCATAGGTACACTTCAACTGTGAGAGACGGAATCTAAAACAAAAATCCAGAAAATCCCATTGCATGATTTTTAAGTAATTAATTTGCATTTTATTGCATGACATAAGTATTTGATCACCTACCAACCAGTAACAATTCCGGCTCTCATCTTTTTCTTTAAGAAGCCCTCCTGTTCTCCGCTCATTACCTGTATTAACTGCACCTGTTTGAACTCGTTACATGTATAAAAGACACCTGTCCACACACTCAAAGACTCCAACCTCTCTACAATGGTCAAGACCAGAAAGCTGTGTAAGGGCATAAGTGATAAAATTGTAGACCTGCACAAGGCTGGGATGGGCTACAGGGCAATAGGCAAGCAGCTTGGTGAGAAGGCAACAACTGTTGGCGCAATTATTAGAAAATGGAAGAAGTTCAAGATGACGGTCAATGACCCTTGGTCTGGGGCTCCATGCAATATCTCACCTCGTGGGGCATCAATGATCATGAGGAAAGTGAGGGATCAGCCCAGAACTACATGGCAGGACCTGGTCAATGACCTGAAGAGAGCTGGGACCACAGTCTCAAAGAAAACCATTAGTAACACACTACGCCGTCATGGATTAAAATTCTGCAGCGCACGCAAGGTCCCCCTGCTCAAGCCAGCGCATGTCCAGGCCCATCTGAAGTTTGCCAATGACCATCTGGATGATCCAGAGGAGGAATGGGAGAATGTCATGTGGTCTGATGAGACAAAAATAGAGCTTTTTGGTCTAATCTCCACTAGCCGTGTTTGGAGGAAGAAGAATGACGAGTACAATCCCAAGAACACCATCCCAACCGTGAAGCATGGAGGTGGAAACATAATTCTTTGGGGATGCTTTTCTGCAAAGGGGACAGGACGACTGCACCGTATTGAGGGGAGGATGGAGGGGACCATGTATCGCGAGATCTTGGCCAACAACCTCCTTCCCTCAGAAAGAGCATTGAAGATGGGTCATGGCTGGGTCTTCCAGCATGACAACGACCGGAAACGCACAGCCAGGGCAACTAATGATTGGCTCCGTAAGAAGCATCTCAAGGTCCTGGAGTGGCCTAGCCAGTCTCCAGACCTGAACCCAATATAAAGCTGAAAGTCCGTATCGCCCAGCGACAGCCCCGAAACCTGAAGGATCTGGAGAAGGTCTGTATGGAGGAGTGGGCCAAAATCCCTGCTGCAGTGTGTGCAAACCTGGTCAAGAACTACAGCAAACGTATGATCTCTGTAATTGCAAACAAAGATTTCTATGCCAAATATTAAGTTCTGCTTTTCTGATGTATCAAATACTTATGTCATGCAATAAAATGCAAATTAATTACTTAAAAATCATACAATGTGATTTTCTGGATTTTTGTTTTAGATTCCGTCTCTCACAGTTGTGTGTTGAAGTGTACCTATGATCAAAATTACAGACCTCTACATGCTTTGTAAGTAGGAAAACCTGCAAAATCAGCAGTGTATCAAATACTTGTTCTCCCCACTGCATATATTTTTGAAAGGGGGGGTGGGGGGGATGGGGCGGGGGTGGTTTGAGGTTTTAATTAAATGAGTATGTATCATTAAAGAAAGATAAATAGTCTCTCTCTCTTTCCCTATCTGACATGTTTTTCTCTCTTTATCCCTCCTTTTCCTTCTCTGTAATCTCTCTTTCTCGCTCTGTACATAATCTCTGTCTCTGACATTTCTCTCTCTTGCCCTCTGTCTTTCTTTCTCTGTCATATTCTCTCTTTCTCTACCTCCCTCCCTCCCTCTTTCTCAGAAGAGGTCTTACATGTACAAAGAATCAGAACGTCAGAGGTGGAAGTTTGGCTGATGCCATGAGGGAGATAGAAAGGAAATGCACTTGCAGGCCTACAGTGGTTCTTCAGGTAAAACATGTGTCATATGGTAGCACACCTTGCGGGCTGTCGCAGAATTCCATGGCACGTTATTTAGTTGTCAGCCATTGTTGCCATTGTTGCCATTGATGCTAGTTAGTGTTAGTTTGAGCACCAGAGGGCATCTTTGAGAAGCATTTGACAGTCTTCAATATTGGCTGTACTAGAGAATTTAAAATATTTTTTGTAAGAACATAGTATATGGGATTGATTTTAAGAAACTTAGCTTAAATAATTTGATTAATATTATGGTGTTTCTATTCCAAGAAAAATTACAAATTAAACGGTCAGAAAATATGGTGCTGCACAACTTGACCGGTCGGGAGTAGGCTACAGCACTAAGAGAATAACATAAATGCAACAATGTCACAAATAATTGAACACACACAATTCTTAAAACTCTACTGCTTTAATATTTAATAATTTCTGCCCTCCAAATTCATACTCATTATATAAATAGGCCCATGTGCACCTTGATATTGGGGGTGCGCCATGTGGCCTAATGGAGAAAGGGTGTGTGCCAGAATTCACCGTTTGCTACGGTTGTTTTCTGTCCCTGTTTTTAGAAGGAGAGAAATCAAAAGCCCACCGCCTGGCCAAACCCTCCTCTAACCCGGAAGACGCTGGGCCAATTGTGTGTCGCCTCATGGGTGTCCCAGTCGCGGCCAGGACGGGTATCGAACTAGCATCTGTAGCATTGCAGTGTCTTAGACCACTGCGCCACTCAGGAGGCCCCATCGACAAAGTGTTTAATGCTGATTATTGCCTTGCACAAAGTATCAAAATACTACTTAAACAGAACTTTTAAAGAATTTAATTTAAATGTTCATTTTATTTTTTGATCACAAAACAATGAGAAAATATGTAAAATAGATAATTGATAAAATGTTAATTATATATAGCAGCCCGTGTCGGCCCGAGCCCAATCATCATCAAGAGATATGCTGGACCCTATGTCAGAGAGGTGTTTTTGGGACCACATCGTGTCTGTTGTTCTGCTAATAGCCCTTGTGAAAACATGTTTTCAAAAGGCCTCCAGGGCTGACAGAGAAGTTCCTTACTTTTCCCCCGTTCCACTTGTCTCTTCCATTTATTCCCATAGTAATTTGTGATGGTTTGCATTGCAAATGCGGGCATAAACTGGGTCAAGACGCCAACAGAGTAAGTAGACCTTTATGTAAAGGTAAAATAAAATGAATAAACCTACAACACTTAACAGCACATTACTCAACACTAGTAAGACTCATGTCGCCTACAGTAGGCCTACAGTATATCCCCATAAATGTTTTTCAATGACGTGACTCTCCGTCAATAATTTCATTTTGAGGATTGGAGGATTCTAAATGAATATCCAAGGGCAATTTTTGTGAGGGCAAACTTGATCTGTGAGAATATCTAAGGGGCTTTTATCTAATTGTAAATAATAATAATAATAAATCGCTTTGTTTAAAAAAGAACAAAATTTTAGATTATTTTATTTTCAAATAACCTAAAGTGGGCCATTCTTGAACATGGGGTGAGACATTCTTACTAATTTGTAAATAAAGCCAGTTTGTTATTTAGAATGATTTATTTCTGTTTTTTGCGGGAGAGAAACAAAAATCCCACTGTGCCTATTTTTTGGACAAGGACATCCAGGCCGGCCAAACCCTCCCTTAACCCGGGCGACACTGGGCCAATTGTGCGTCGCCTCATTGGTCTCCCGGTTGCAGCTGGCACGGGTATCGAACCAGCATCTGTAGGGTACCATACTAAACCACAAATGACCTCTAAATCTCACAGCATAATCAAAAAAAAAATTGTTGAGCAACCACTGTACAGCGTGCACACACATCACCCAATCCCAGTACAATGGAAGAGGTAGAATAAGCCGATTTAATGACTATCCAATATATCCAATATAAAAGGCCTCGTCCAAGGAGATAATGGCAGGTTATGAGTGGGAGATGTACTGAAAGGGAAAATACTCTCCTCTGCACTGCATTGATGTTTGACTGAATGGCCAAATACATAGACCAAATGATAAGGCTTGGATTAACTAATTAGAATTTGTTCAGGTGAAATTGACCATATTAATCTCCAAGGTGGGCATATTTTTTCCACATATCTCTCATTCACAGTAGTTTCACAGTCACCTATCTCTAACGGTTTGTGTGTATTCAATCTATTTTCAAAATTACCCATGGATGTCCTTTCGCTGCCAAAATGGTAGAAATTATACAGACCATTCTGCTCCGAACTTCAACCATCAACGGATGAAACATTCATGTAGGACGTAAAGAGACAAATATGGCCATTTGAGTAACCCTGTTCCCTACATAGTTCACTACTTTTGACCAGAGCCGTACGGGCCCTGGTAAAAAGTTGTGGACTATACAGTATAAGTGCACTATATAGGGAATATGGTGCCATTTGGGACACATAACTGGCTCCACTCGAACAAGCATCAAGCTGGGATTGGCTGTTATCTTCTCCATGCTCTCATGATTGGTGCCAGGGCCTTTTAACCTCTCTTGGGTAGGGGGCAGTATTTTCACTTCCGGATGAAAAGCGTGCCCAAAGTAAACTGCCTGTTACTCAGGCCCAGAAGCTAGGATATGCATATAATTGGTAGATTTGGATAGAAAATACTCTAAAGTTTATTAGTAACGTTTGGGATTCATTTTGTATGCATTTTGATGGAGGGAAACTGGGTGGATTTATCACTGAAGCGCACCAGCTAAACTGAGTTTTTATGGATATAATGAAGGTCATTATCGAACAAAATGACCATTTGTGATGTATCTGAGACCTTTTGGAGTGCCAACAGAAGAAGATCAAAGGAAAGGCATTTATTATATCGCTATTTCTGACGTTCGTGGTGCACCTGCCTGGTTGAAATATGTTTTTCATGCTTTTGTATGCGGGGTGCTGTCCTCAGATAATCGCATAGGGTGTTCTTTCGCAGTAAAGCCTTTTTGAAATCTGACACAGCGGCTGGATTAACAAGAAGTTAAGCTTTATTTTGATGTATTACACTTGTGATTTTATGAAAGTGAAATATTTATAATTCTGCAGTTTGAATTTCGCTCTCTGCAATTTCACCAGATGTTGGCCAGGTGTGACGCTACCACCACACTTGCCCATAAGAAGTTAATCACTGGGATGGTCCAATGGAAGACAAAGGGTATTAAGGGTGGGACCCGTGGTAGACAACAATGAGGAATGATTCATACTCAGTACATGTTGGGCAGCAGAAGATGATGGCTCAGCCAATGAGATACTGCAAGGGGAGAGGGAATGAGGGCTGAACCAATAGCAAGCAACTTTATATTTGAAGGACCAACCTTTGCAGATGTTACAGCACCTGTTGTCAGGTAGGATCTGTTCCTTGAGGGTGCAGTTGAGCTCTGGACAGTTCTCTGTCACTCTCACCATCATCCCGTTCTGCAAAAACAAACCAAATACACACATTGAAGCAAATAAATGCAATACAACTTTATTAACAATAAATTAGAATTAGCATGTTAGCGATAGGTTGTTTCCAATAATTACATGATGTCAACAAATTATGGACTTTCGTAGCATATGGAAAAGCACAGATGCAAAAGAGAAACAGACCCATTTTGAATATGACAAGGTCAAAACTTGATTTTTTTCATATTAAATGTACAGTGTTATACTGTATGAAAGTTGGTTGTTTGAGTAAATTAATGTGCTTGCATCCTTGTAGCAGAAGGATAATTACATTTTAGACTGATCCTCAACACTTGCAAAAACAGAAACAAACTACAGAATATAGGCACAATACCCACAACATGAATGTAAATGCATTGAGACAGGGATATACACAGATCCACAAAGAAAGGGAGAGAACACAGACTCTTGCCTCTATAAAACGGTCTTCCTCATCCAGCAATGGGTTTTCGAAATAAATAGCTACAAATACAGTTACACGCCAATCTGTCTCAGTTTCCGCTCCTCCGGTCCCTGTGTGCCTCTCAAAGTGTGAGGCATTGCTTCGACCCCTTATATAACTCTCTCTTTCAAAGTTATTTCAAAGTCACCCCCTTCCAGGTGCGACACCAAATGGATTTGTGTCCCAAATGGCACAATATTCCCTATATAGTGCACTACTTTTGACTAGAGCCCTATTGCCCCTGGTGAAAAGTAGTGTACAATTTTTTATATTTTATTGATTCCGGATCTCGATTAGATGCTGCAAACGCAGCAGCTACTCTTCCTGTGGTCCAATCACAATTACATACAATAAAACAATACACAACACAACACACTATTACACACTACTCTACCATAACATACAGTAACTACAAAACAAAATCAATAATACAGCAAAATAACAATTTAAAATGTATGTGCATGTGTGGTAGCATGTGTTTGAGAATGCAGTGTGTGTGCCTGTGTGTGTTTGTCTCATCACAGTCTGTGCTGTACTGATTTTACTGCTTGACTGAGTTACATGATGTGAGCGATTGTCCTGGCTCGCATTCGGAGTTCCAATTCATCCAAAAGGTGTTCAATGGGTTTGAGGTCAGAGCTCTGTGCAGGCCGGTCAAGTTCTTCCACACCAATCCCAACAAACATTTCTCTATGGACCTCACATTGTGTACAGGGGGCATCGTCATGTTGAAACAGGAAAGGGCCTTCCACAAACTGTGTCACAAAGATGGAAGCTGCCGAAAATGCAGTGTTTCTTTGTCAAACGGTTTTGTTATATTTCAGTCTTCTGAGATGTACAGTTGAAGTCGGAAGTTTACATACACCATAGCCAAATACACAGTTTTTCACAATTCCTGACATTTAATTTTAGTAAAAATTCCCTATCTTAGGTCAGTAAGGATCACCACTTTATTTTAAGGATGTGAAATGTCAGAATAATAGTAGAGAGAATGATTTTTCAGCTTTAATTTCTTTCATCACATTCCCAGTGGGTCAGAAGTTTACATACACTCAATTAGTATTTGGTATCATTGCCTTTAAATTGTTTAACTTAGGTCAAATGTTACATTTTCTATAGGTTTGAGGTCAGGGCTTGTGATGGCCACTCCAATACCACTCCAATACCTTGACTTTGTTGTCCTTAAGCCATTTTGCCACAACCTTGGAAGTATGCTTGGAGTCATTGTCCATTTGGAGACCCATTTGCGACCAAGCTTTAACTTCTGATGTCTTGAGATCTTGCATCAATATATCCACAACATTTTCCATGATCTTTGTCCCCATCTGCAAACCGTAGTCTGGCTTTTTTTACGGCGGTTTTGGAGTAGTGGCTTCTTCCTTGCCTAGCGGCCTTTCAGGTTATGTCAATATAGAACTCGTTTTACTGTGGATATAGATACTTTCCTCAAGCATCGTCACAAGGTCCTTTGCTGTTGTTCTGGGATTGATTTGCACTTTTCGCACCAAAGCACGTTCATCTCTAGGAGACAGAACGTGTCTCCTAGAACACGTCTCCTAGAACGCGTCTCCTAGAACGTGTCTCCTTCCTGAGTGGTATGACGGCTGCGTGGTCCCATGGTGTTTATACTTGCATACTATTGTTTGTACAGATGAACGTGGTACCTTCAGACGTTTGGAAATTGCTCCCAAGGATGAACCAGACTCCTGGAGGTCTTGGCTGATTTCTTATGATTTTCTCATGATGTCAATCAAAGAGGTTTTGAGTTTTAAGGTAGGCCTTGAAATACATCCACAGGTACACCTCCAATTGACTCAAATTATGTCAATTAGCCTATCAGAAGCGTCTAAAGCCATGACATAATTTTCTGGAACTTTCCAAGCTGTTTAAAGGCACGGTCAACTTAGTGTATGTAAACTTCTGACCCACTGGAATTGTGATACAGTGAATTATAAGTGAAATAATCCGTCTGTAAACAATTGTTGGAACAGTTACTTGTGTCATGCACAAAGTAGATGTCCTAACCGACTTGCCAAAACTATAGTTTTCTAACAAGACATTGTGGAGTGGTTGAAAAAATAGTTTTAATGACTCCAGCCTAAGTGTATGTAAACTTCAACTGTATATTAAGTGTAATAATGGGATGCAAACACAAAATGTAATACATTTCAAATCTATATTTGACATAGTACAGGTGTCTATTTTCTTAAGTCTGTAACCATGTGTGTGAGGTGTATACTTTTGATGCAAAGTAGATTTGTTTAAGACTACCAAGAAACACTCTGTGGAACCCAGATTTAGCCCGCTGATATAAAAGGTTATACAGCCACTACAAGCTTCAGCTAACTTAAGCAACTTTTTAAATGTAATGTCCTAATTTCCCGTTTAAACTCTCTGTTTTCTGTAATTTGATTAAAGGAATTATGTACACCTCCAGTACCAGTCAAAAGTTGGGACCTACTCATTCAAGGATTTTCCTTTATTTGTGCTATTTTCTACATTGTAGAATAATAGTGAAGACATATGTAGTGACCAAAAAAAGTGTTAAACAAATCAAAATCTATTTTATATTTTTGATTCTTCAAAGTAGACACCCTTTGCCTTGATGACAGCTTTGCACACTCTTGGCATTCTCTCAACCAGCTTAATGAGGAAGTCACCTGGAAAACATTTAAATTAACATGGTGTTTCTTGATAAAGTTCATTTGTGGAATTTCTTTCCTTCCTAATGTGTTTGAGCCAATCAGTTGTGTTGTGAAAAGGTAGAGGTGGTATACAGAAGATTGCCCTATTTGGTAAAAGACCAAGTCCATATTATGGCAAGAAGAGAAACAACAGTCCATCATTACTTTAAGACATGAAGGTCAGTCAATCCGGAACATTTCAAGAACTTTGTGCAGTGCAGTCGCAAAAACCATCAAGCGCTATAATGACACTGGCTCTCATGAGGATCGCCACAGGAAGGGAAGACCCAGAGTTACCTCTGCTGAAGAGGATAAGTTCATTAGTGTTAACTGCACCTCAGATTTCAGCCCAAATAATGCTTCACAGAGTTCAAGTAACGGACACATCTCAACATCAATTGTTCAGAGGAGACTGCATGAATCAGGGCTTCATGGTTGAATTGCTGAAAAGAAGCCCCTACTAAAAGGACACTGTCATGTCTTTGGCTATCATTAATGTGATGACAATTATTTTATCAAATCGATTAACTACAGTGCCTTGCGAAAGTATTCGGCCCCCTTGAACTTTGCGACCTTTTGCCACATTTCAGGCTTCAAACATAAAGATATAAAACTGTATTTATTTGTGAAGAATCAACAATAAGTGGGACACAATCATGAAGTGGAACGACATTTATTGGATATTTCAAACTTTTTAACAAATCAAAAACTGAAAAATTGGCCGTGCAAAATTATTCAGCCCCCTTAAGTTAATACTTTGTAGCGCCACCTTTTGCTGTGATTACAGCTGTAAGTCGCTTGGGGTATGTCTCTATCAGTTTTGCACATCGAGAGACTGAAATATTTTCCCATTCCTCCTTGCAAAACAGCTCGAGCTCAGTGAGGTTGGATGGAGAGCATTTGTGAACAGCAGTTTTCAGTTCTTTCCACAGATTCTCGATTGGATTCAGGTCTGGACTTTGACTTGGCCATTCTAACACCTGGATATGTTTATTTTTGAACCATTCCATTGTAGATTTTGCTTTATGTTTTGATTCATTGTCTTGTTGGAAGACAAATCTCCGTCCCAGTCTCAGGTCTTTTGCAGACTCCATCAGATTTTCTTCCAGAATGGTCCTGTATTTGGCTCCATCCAGCTTCCCATCAATTTTAACCATCTTCCCTGTCCCTGCTGAAGAAAAGCAGGCCCAAACCATGATGCTGCCACCACCATGTTTGACAGTGGGGATAGTGTGTTCAGGGTGATGAGCTGTGTTGCTTTTACGCCAAACATAACATTTTGCATTGTTGCCAAAAAGTTCAATTTTGGTTTCATCTGACCAGAGCACCTTCTTCCACATGTTTGGTGTGTCTCCCAGGTGGCTTGTGGCAAACTTTAAACAATACTTTTTATGGATATCTTTAAGAAATGGCTTTCTTCTTGCCACTCTTCCATAAAGGCCAGATTTGTGCAATATACGACTGATTGTTGTCCTATGGACAGAGTCTCCCACCTCAGCTGTAGATCTCTGCAGTTCATCCAGAGTGATCATGGGCCTCTTGGCTGCATCTCTGATCAGTCTTCTCCTTGTATGAGCTGAAAGTTTAGAGGGACGGCCAGGTCTTGGTAGATTTGCAGTGGTCTGATACTCCTTCCATTTCAATATTATCGCTTGCACAGTGCTCCTTGGGATGTTTAAAGCTTGGGAAATATTTTTGTATCCAAATCCGGCTTTAAACTTCTTCACAACAGTATCTCGGACATGCCTGGTGTGTTCCTTGTTCTTCATGATGCTCTCTGCGCTTTTAACGGACCTCTGAGACTATCACAGTGCAGCTGCATTTATACGGAGACTTGATTACACACAGGTGGATTGTATTTATCATCATTAGTCTTTTAGGTCAACATTGGATCATTCAGAGATCCTCACTGAACTTCTGGAGAGAGTTTGCTGCACTGAAAGTAAAGGGGCTGAATAATTTTGCACGCCCAATTTTTCAGTTTTTGATTTGTTAAAAAAGTTTGAAATATCCAATAAATGTCGTTCCACTTCATGATTGTGTCCCACTTGTTGTTGATTCTTCACAAAAAAATACAGTTTTATATCTTTATGTTTGAAGCCTGAAATGTGGCAAAAGGTCGCAAAGTTCAAGGGGGCCGAATACTTTCGCAAGGCACTGTATGTTAAATTACTACGATAATTAAATTACTCATGTAACAACTAACTCATCAGTAATTTTGGGGCACCATGATTAACCTTTTCACACGTGAGCTCCAAATATTTCTAATGGTCGCCCCCAGCGGGAGTTGTTTTATGCACGTGCTGTCAGAATGCACTCTGTGTTCCAAAACGTGATTATTACGCAAGACAGTTAAACCCTTTACAATGAAGATCTGTGAAGTTATTTGGATTTGTACGAATTATCTTTGAAAGACAGGGTCCTGAAAAAGGGGCATTTATTTTTTTGCTGTGTTTATATGTACATACATACACTACCGTTCAAAAGTTTGGGGTTACTTAGAAATGTCCTTGTTTTTAAAAGAAAAGCACATTTTTTGTCCATTAAAATAACATTGACTTGATCAGAAATACATTGGAGACATTGTTAATGTTGTAAATGACTATTGTAGCTGGAAACGGCAGATTTTGTTTTAATGGAAAATCTACATAGGCGTATAGCGGCCCACTATCAGCATCCATCACTCCTGTGTTCCAATGGCACAGTGTTAGCTAATCCGAGTTTATTATTTTAAAAGGCTAATTGATTATTAGAAACCCTTTTGCAATTATGTTAGGACAGCTGAAAACTGTTTTGTTTACTAAAACTGGCCTTTTTTTAGACTAGTTGAGTATCTGCAGTTGTGGGTTCGATTACAGGCTCAAAATGGCCAGAAACAAAGACCTTTCTTCTGAAACTTGTCAGCCTATTCTTGTTCTGGGAAATGAAGGCAATTCCATGTAAGACATTTCCAAGAAACTAAAGATCTTGTTCAATGCTGTGTACTACTCCCTTCACAGAACAGGACAAACTGGCTCTAACCAGAATAGAAAGAGTGGGAGGCCCCGGTGCACAACTGAGCAAGAGGACAAGTACATTAGAGTGTCTAGTTTGAGATACAGATGCCTCATAAGTCCTCAACTGATAGCTTCATTAAATAGTACCCACAAAAAACCAGTCTCAACGTCTACAGTGAAGAGGCGACGCCGGGATGCTGGCCTTGTAGACAGAGCTCCTCTGTCCATTGAATGTGTTATTTTGCCCATCTTACGCTTTTCTTGATGGCCAGTCTGACATATCATTTTTTCTTTGCAACTCTGCCTAGAAGGCCAGCATCCCAGCCTCTTCACTGTGTACTGGTATTTTGCTTGTTCAATGAACCACAAACAATTAATGAGCATTCACATATGGAACGGTCGTTAAGACACTAACAGTTTACAGAAGGTAAGCAATTAAGGTCAAAGTTAAGAAAACTTAGGACACTAAAGAGGCCTTTCAACTGACTCTGAAAAACACCAAAAGAAAGATGCCCAGGGTCCCTGCTCATCTGCGTGAACATGCCCTAGGCATGCTGCAAGGAGGCATGAGGAGGAGATGCACTGCAGCACTTAATGGACACACCAGATACTGACTGTTACTTTTGACCCCCTTTTGTTCAGGGATTCCATTTCTGTTAGTCACATGTCTGTGGAACTTGTTCAGTTTATGCCTCAGTTGTTTATGTTAATACAAATATTTACACATGTTAAGTTTGCTGAAAATAAACGCAGTTGACATTCAGAGGACGTTTTTTTGTTGTTGTTGCTGAGTTCATGTATGTATGGAGTATAATGTTGTTTACAGTTTTATTCACGTTTTCAATGACTGGTGAAAATAATGCATTACGATTATTGCATATATTGTAATGGACACCTATGATGTGTGTAAAATACTTTTTTGAAGGCTGTATTGATTATAATGAGCTAAGCTATTTGCCAGCTGCAGTGGCTTGGGAAAGTCTTCACCCCCATTGGCATTTTTCCTATTTTGTTGCCTTACAACCTGGAATTAAAACAGATTTTTTGGGGGGTTGTATCATTTGATTTACACAACATGCCTACCATTTTGAAAATTGAAAATATATATATATTTAAACAGAAACCTTGAGCGTGCATAACTATTCACCCCCCAATGTCAACAGTTTGTAGAACCAAATTCTGCAGCAATTACAGCTGCAAGTCTTTTGGGGTATGTCTCTATAAGCTTGGCACATCTAAAAACTGAGAGTTTTGTCCATTCTTTAAGGCAAACCTGCTCCAGCTCCTTCAAGTAGGATGGGTTCCGCTGGTGTACTGCAATCTTTAAGTCATACCACAGATTCTCAATTGGATTGAAGTCTTGGCTTTGACCAGGCCATTCCAAGACATTTAAATGTTTTCTTCTTAAAACACGAGTGTTGCTTTAGAAGTATGCTTAGGGTCATTGTCCTGCTGGAAGGTGAACCCCTGTCCCAGTCTCAAATCTCTGGCAGACTACAACAGGTTTCCATCAATAATTTCACTGTATTTAGCGCCATCCCTCATTCCTTCAATTCTGACCAGTTCTCCAGTCCCCGCTGATGAAAAACATTGTGATGAGAGGTGTTGGGTTTGTGCCAGACATAGCGTTTTCCTTGAGGGCCAAAAAGCTAAACTTTAGTCTCATCTTTAGTACCTTCTTCCATATGTTTGGGGAGTCTCCCATATGCCTTTTTGTGACCACTCTTCCATAAAGCCTGCTGTGTGGAGTGTACGGCTTAAAGTGGTCCTACGGACAGATAGTCCAATCCCTGCTGTGGAGCTTTGCAGTTTCTTCAGCCTTATCTTTGGTCTCTTTGTTGCTTCTCTGATTAATGCCCTCCTTACTTGGTCCGTGAGTTTTGGTGGGTGGCCCTCTCTTGGCAGCTTTGTTGTGGTGTCATTTTCTTTCCATTTTTTAATTACGAATTTAATGGTCTTCCGTGGGATGTTCAAAGTTTCTGATATTTTTTTATAACTCAACCCTGATCTGTACTTCTCCACAACTTTGTCCCTGACCTGTTTGAAGAGCTCCTTGGTCTTCATGGTGCCGCTTGCTTGGTGTTGCCCCTTGCTTAGTGGTGTTGCAGACTCTGGGGCCTTTCAGAACAGGTGTATATATACTGAGATCATGTGACACTTAAATTGCACACAGGTGGACTTGCACTAATTATGTGACTTCTGAAGGTAATTGGTTGCACAAGATCTTATTTAGGGGCTTCATAGCAAAGGGGGTGAATACACATGCACACACCACTTTTCAGGTGTTTTTTGTGTGATTTTTTAAATTTCCCTTCACCAATTTGAAGTATTTTGTGTATGTCCATTGCATGAAATCCAATTACAGGTTGTAACGCAACAAAATAGGAAAAACACCAAGGGGGATGAACAGTTTTGCAAGTCACTGTATGTGTGACGCCATGTTTGTTGACATTATATAATGCATTCTGGGTGTCACATAATCTGCCAGACCAAATATGTTATAATGAGGTGAAGGAATGGTTCACTCATCTTCCGGAAGTGAATGAAGGGAAGTGGATGATCGTAGACGACACAACCCTTTCAACTTGAATACTATAAACAGACCGAACTCATATTTTCTCCTCTTATTATCTTTGGATGATGTGACAAAACAAACATGGCGGCGTGCACAAACTACTTTCGATTTCTAGAAAGTGTTTTACTCAATTATTTCGATCAATGGTGAGCTCACCCGTGATATGAATTATTAAAAATAGTAATTGCTATTAGCTAATTCATATTGTAGTTTCTGTCAGCCGAGAGTTATAAAAATATGACCGCTTGTGTTATGTCAATCTTTCCTCCGTTAGTGCTAGGACAAATGTAGCCCACATTTTTCCTGTTTGGATGATTGTGTTATTTGTGAATGTCTAAACATTGCATGCAAAAATAAACTGCTCACATTCTGGACATAACTTTGTAAGGCCTGTGTTTGTGCAAAATGTTTCTGAAAAAACAGTCAGGCCAGCTCAAATGCTGATTGTTGCGTCATTCGAAACTGGACGTTCTAAATACGTGTTCTAATCACACCGGTTTGATCGTACGCTACAGGTACAACTGTAGAATGATTGGTACATGTGAAAAGGTTCATGAGTTACCGTTTTCTGAATGAACTCTATAGATAGAAATATATCTTACATTTCAGTCATCAATCAGTCATTAATTAATTATATTCTACCAGTCTCATTCTGAGTGTTGCAAAATCCTTGGATGTCTGCACAAACCCTAGCATAAGAGATGAATCAGCGATACACAAATTGGCTTAATTATTTATTTACTAGGTAACTAAATAATCACACAGAATTACACAAACAATATAGTTATTTGGTACTAACACAATGCGATTCAAATCCCTTGTGGACTAAACTCGATATGACGGCTTGGTAGACAATGAAAAGGGGTGGAGACAGATAAAGAGCGGAAAAGACAGAATGGACCCACTACATACATACAGCTGATAACTATGCTCATGGAAATGTGAATACTTGTCACACCCTGACCATAGAAAGCTGTTTATTCTCTATGTTAGTTGGGGTGTGATAGTGACTAGGGTGGGTCATCTAGGTGATTTGTTTGTCTATGTTGGCCTGGAATGGTTCCCAATCAGAGACAGCTGTTTATCGTTGTCTCTGATTGGGGATCATATTTAGGCAGCCATTTCCTCATTTGTGATTTGTGGGATCTTGACTATGTTTAGTTGTAGCACTGTTAGCTTCACGTTTCGTTTGTGCTTTATTGTTTTGTTTGGTGAGTTTCGATTTATTAAAATATGTGGAACTCTACGCACGATGCGCCTTGTTCCAATCATTTCAATGAACGTGGCAATACTTTGCACATGAATGGCCACTCATTTGAAAAAATTGCAATGTGCATATTTACGTGTGTGTATGTCTTTGCTGTCTCTCTGTTGAATACACTCGATCGGTCTGGGGAGTAATTTGACAGAAAGTCTCTGGTTTGTCCACCAGAGATCAAAGTATTTCGTAGTTGTAGCTGAATGACACGTCAAATGAATGGTCATTTGCTAGGCAAATGTTCTTTAGAATGGATCCTTCAGAGTACCACCCTGTGGTTCTCGGTCGAGGTTACCAGACTAAAGTACTTAAACAGCTGCAGACTGAATTTTCCTGTGTAGTCTTCCTCTTCACTCGAGAAAGTTTCAGATTGTTTCAAAGTTTCTTAATCATTCATTACGCCCAGTTCACACCGTCACCCTGCTTGGTCTTTAGTTTTAAACCATTTCTCAGCCATGTAGCCACCGCTTCACGCTGTTTGGTCTATATTTAAATTGCCAACCATTCCAACAAGTAGCCACAGCTCCATGTTTTCTGGCCTTTAGTTTTGTAGATTTCTTAACTATTCGTGCGTCCTCTGGTCTATATAAATGTTGTCACGAGTCCTAATTAAGAACTCGGGGAAAGGGGGAGTTCCCTCCCTTTGTCTTAATGTCTGTGCTCACGTGGGCATGGCCACTGACTTGGTTAAGACTTTATATGAAAAATATAGATTTAATTTAGAAGGCCAACATCACATTACATATTCTCACAAATAGTTCATTGTTTAATCATATCAGTTCCCCAACATTTGGATGTGAATCTTATCACTGGCAAATATACACATTCAGAGATACAGTTATGTTGTTCTACTGTCCTTAGTTACATCACTAATTAGTAATGAATTCGACAGGATTGTTTTTTAAGTATCCATGGACCATTCCAACTGTTTGGAATACAGAAATATTGTTTAATTATTCAACCTTTTGATGTTACCATTTTGGCGAGAGGAATCTCCTTGTAACAAAAGGGTTTATTTCCCCTCAATACTACCAAGCGCAAAGTTTCTACACAATATTTACAACCGGTCATAAAACTGGTGGGGGAGAGGGAGAGTGGATCTGGTGCCTATGATCCTCACCCAAACAGGGCAAGTCATGACAACACCAATAAGAAGAAGAGACTTGCTTGAGCCAAGAAACACGAGCAATGGACATTAGAGAAATTTGAGATTTTTGGTTCGGCGCGTCTTTGTGAGACACAGAGTAGATAAACAGATGATCTCTGCATGTTTGGTTCCCACCATGAAGCACTTGAGGAGGAGGTGTGATAGTTTGGGGTTGCTTTGATGGTGACACTGTCTATGATTTATTTAGAATTCAAGGCACACTTAACCAGCATGGCTACCACAGCATTCTGCAGCGATACGCCATCCCTTCTGGTTTGAGCTTAGCAGGACAATCATTTGTTTTTCAACAAGACAATGACTCAAAACATACCTCCAGGCAGTGTAAGGGCTATTTGACCAAGAAGGAGAGTGATGGAGTGCTGCATCAGATGACCAGGCCTCCACAATTTAGATGGTTTGGGATGAGTTGGACCGCAGAGTGAAGAAAAAGCAGCCAACAAGTACTAAACATATGTGGGAACTCCTTCGAGACTTTTGGAAAAGCATTCCTCATTAATCTGGTTGAGACAATGCCAAGAGTGTGCAAAGCTGTCATCAAGGCAAAGTGTGGCTACTTTGAAGAGATTTGCTTGGCACTTATTTGGTTACTACATGATTCTATATGTTATATTTCATAGTTTTGATGTCTTCACTATTATTCTACAATGTAGAAAATAGTACAAATAAAGAAAAACCCTTGAATGAGTAGGTGTGTCCACACTTTTGACTGGTACTGTATGTCATTGAACTGGGCAGTTCTCCACTTTAACAACCATGGTGGCAGATGAATGAGACTGTAATCTCTGTCTGAAGGAAAGCTACCTACAGAGCACTGAATACCACTCTAAAGTCTAAAGGGGGCCTTAAAACCCTTTGCCTGTCTGCCTGGCTCGTCTCTTTGTAACCAATTACACCAGTAAAACACACTTTCCCTCTTAAAAGTGCCTTTTAAGATAAATGGCAGCACATAGAGAAGAGGGTTCTTTTTCCCTCAGCGGAATAATGACTTTAATTATAGTCTACCACAATGCAACACGGCCTCTGTGCTGCCTGCACCTTAAATGTAATATGCGACCCAAATGGCAATGTATTCCCAATAGTTCACTACTTTTGACCAGGGCCCATAGGATCCTATAGAGGGATCGTATTGGGAGTCAGCCCTGCTCCTTAGATTTACCCCTAAGTCAATTCAAACAGCCCTTTGTTTCTATGTTCATAAATTACTCCCAATTACCCTCATATCTCACCCATGGCTGAGAAATAAAAACAGAAAGATTGAACAGATTGTGTCTGAGCTCTGAGAACTAATACATTCAGTTGGATAACTAAATAACACAGAAATCAATCTACAGAACTGAGTTGTACAACTTTCTTGTCACAATACTAGTATCACAATAATATGATACTCAATTTTTCATGGCAAGAAGGAAAACATGAAGCACACTCAACTCTTTGAAAACCTGCTTCATGTAAATATTTTGTGTGTAACAGCTTTGAATATATACAAATGTGACTATGGGTTACTTGTATTGTTGTTTGTGTTTTTGTTTCCAACATTAGGACCGTTTTCCTCAATAAATGAAGTCTGCTTCATGTTTTGTTTCCTTGCCATGACTATCATGATTCTTCAAGATACTTCTGGGTATCACGATACTTCACAATAGTTCTGAGTATCACAATAATGATATTGTGACGACCCTAATGCTCTTAGTCAGGGAGGGACGGATCTGTTGTTACCTTGCATTCTGTGCACCTCTTCGTTAGCAGACGCTGGCCCTCTGACAAAGTCTGGGCCATGTAGGTGCATTTTGCTGTGGGGACAAAGGAAAAGTACATTATCATTAGTGATATGTGAGTATATACTGTATTATGGTATGTCATGACTCTCCTGGGGGGGGGGGCAGTTTTGACACCTTAACACTGTCATAAATTAGGCATCAGGGGAATCTCCCTCTTGCTCTCAGTATTGGTGAAGGAATGTGCCTTTGTCTACAGAAGACTTTTGCCACAAACTATAACGTCCAAAAATATATTAAGATATGAATGTTAACTTCTTTGGGACTGGGGGGCAGAGTACCCAGTGCCCAGAGTAAACTGCCTGCTACTCAGGCCCAAAAGCTAGAATATGCATATAATTAGTAGATTTGGATAGAAAACACTCTACTCAGTCCCAGTTGTTAATATATGCATATTATTAGTATATCTGGATAGAAAACACTCTGAAGTTTTGAAAACTGTTTGAATGATGTCTGTGAGTATAACAGAACTCATATGGCAGGCAAAAACCTGAGAAAACATCCAACCAGGAAGTGGGAAAACTGATGTTTGTAGGTTTGTAGGTTTTCAATTGATTGCCTATCCAATATACAGTGTCTATGGGGTCATATTGCACTTCCTAAGGCTTCCACTAGATGTCAACAGTCTTTAGAACATTGTTTCAGGCTTCTACTGTGAATGGGGAGCGAATAAGAGCTGGGGTCTGGCAGAATGCCATGAGCTAAGTCACGAGCGGCCGTGAGAGCGAGCTCCGTTCCTTTTCATTTCTAAAGACAAAGGAATTGTCCGGTTGGAATATTATTGAAGATGTATGATAAAAACATCCTAAAGATTGATTATATTCATCGTTTGACATGATTCTACGAACTGTAATGGAACTGTTTTGACTTCTCGTCTGAACTAAGTGCCTGTGAACGAAAAGGAGGTATTTGGACTTTATCGAACAAAAAAAACATTTATTGTGGAACTGGGATTCCTGGGAGTGCATTCCAATGAATATAATCAAAGGTAAGTGAATATTTATAATGCTATTTCTGAGTTTTGTGACACCTCTCCTTGGTTGAAAAATGGCTGTATGTTTTTCTGTGACAAGGTGCTGACCTAACATAATCACATGGTGTGCTTTTACCGTAAAATGTTTTTGAAATCTGACACAGTGGTTGCATTAAGGAGAAGTTTATTGTTAATTTTGTGTTTAGTTCATCAATGTTTATGATGAGTATTTCTGTAATTTGATTGGCTCTCTGAACTTTCACCGAATGTTTGTTTGAGACAATGCATTTCTGAACATAACGCGCCAGGTTTTTGGACATAAAGATGAACTTATTGAACAAAACTAACATTTATTGTCTAACATGGAGTCCTGGGAGTGCCATCCGGTGAAGATCATCAAAGGTTAGTGATTCATTTTAATGCTATTTCTATCTTTTGTGACACCTCTCCTTCTTTGGAAAATGGCTGTATGTTTTTCTGTGGCTAGGCGTTGACCTAACATAATCGCAACGTGTGCTTTCGCCATGAAGCCTATTTGAAATCAGACACTGTGGCTGGATTAATGAGAAGTTTCTTTAAAATGGTGTATAATACTTGTATGTTTGAGGAATTTTAATTATGAGATTTATGTTGTTTTGAATTTGGCACCCTGCAATTTCACTGGCTGTTGGCGAGGGACGCTAGCGTCCCACATATCCTAGAGAAGTTAAGCTATGGTCAGTGGGGATCTAAAGAATAATCATATCACATTTGTTTATTATTTTGTGATGTCATTAAGAATGGTATCAAGAAAATACTGTAACTCGGAAAGAGTACACATTCTATATGTCAAGTTTACATCCAAATGTTGTAGAAAATCTAGAGAATATTTTTATTAAGATATTAACGTGATTTTAGTTTTCTAATGAGATCATTGTTTTTCATATAAACTGTGCACAGTGATTAGACATGCCCCAAATTAGATCAGAGAGCTTGGCAGCGTGATAGAACCGCCTTTTTGACAATAGTGCTTAAAAGGACTGGCTAAAACTTAACACATCAGACTAAAACATTGCTGGATTGCTACTGGTGTGTAAAGAGGTTGGGAGCAGATCCCTGAATAATTAATTTACACCTGTAAAGCGTGGAGCGTTAGCTACATGTTGGAAATGGTTAGAACTTAGTCTCAACACGAGGTGAAGAAGATAACCTCACCTACCAGACCAGAAACAATGCCAATCTGCAACTACGCATGTAAAGTGATTTGGAACTTTGACTTTGACTATCTACCCAAGGAAAGAAGGAGAGAATCCCATCTCAGTCAAGCATCTGAGTATCTGCTCTGAAAACACTTCACAACAAGCCAGGACAACTAAGAAGGAGGACATTGTGACCTCTGGTGGACAACCAGATCCTTAAACCTGTCGACCCCCTCCCATAGAAGGATTGATTGGTTTCAACAGAGACAGACGACGAACAAAGACATCCACATGTAAATATATGCATTACTTCTTATCCCAAAATGGGCGATGGTTCATGGGCAAAGTAAATGGTTACTGGGAGCATAGTTTAAAATGTACAATAAGTATTCACTTTGTCCTTTAGTCTCTGTCTCTCTCTCTCTTAACACCTCTCCATCTAACCTTTTGTTGTAACAAGCCGTCATATCTTGTCAGTCCACAAGGGATGTTTGTCTCATGTGAGTGTGTATGTGTATTCTGTGTTATTATTTAGTTGGTTAATAAATAAATAAATAAATCATTTTGTGTATTACTGAATAATCAGCAAAGATTGAGGTTCTTGCAGATCCAAGAGGGTCACGACTGTTCAGAATGAGAACTGACATGAGGTAATGATTAATAAGTTACTGTTATCGATACATTTATATCTTCTAGAGTTTAATTCAGGAGATGGTAACTCGTTAAACAACTTCTTCCGTGATTCCCAAAATTCCTAATGCGTTAATTGTTACATGATTAATTTCATCGGGTTAGAATTAATCATAGTTAGTGGATTGAATAAATAAGTCATCACATTAATGAAAGTCACGACATATTGGAGCCCCCCGTACAAGGAATCTAAGACAAAAGTAGGCCTTGCTGCTGAATTCAGTCTATATGAATTGTGTATCAGATTACGTTATACACCATCAGAGCCGTAGCTGGATTAGTTGTTGGGTGTGTGTTTTTCCATTTGAACAAGATACTAGAAATATTCCTCTCCGGTCTTGCATACCGAGTAAGGATCAGTGTAGGGTGAATTACGGTATTACATTTCTAGGTTTAGGACATACGGGCCAGCCTATGATGGAAATATAAGAATATTTGTTTGGCCAAAGCAAAATAATCTCTCTGTCTCTCGAGTTTCAGGAGCGTGAGTAGACCACAGCAAGTATTTCTTTGTTATCACGTGTTCCGGTAACATCACTGGAAAAAACACCTATTAAGTTGAACATGAGACATCGTTAGTAAACCCTGTTCCCGAATTGAAAGGGACCGGTTGTTCTTGAAAGTAACATTCTTGTGGATAATGGCTAGTTCTGCATTCAATGCTAAGCTAACAAAGAAAGAGCAGCCATTCTCCTTAGTTTACGGTAAAATCCCGCCTTCACAGGATTCCTGTGTGATTTCAGCTTTCAGGGCGACACCCTGTGTCTTGGGCGATGGAAGTCCCGCCTCTGCTGAAATCCCTCGTGAGTTCAACTTTCAGGGGCAAGTGACCCCTTGTGGTAAAAAAAATAATCTTCTCACATTTGTAAAAACTAGTTGCACTTATGATATCCAGCCAATCTCAACTGATTTGATATTGATGTCTCATTTAATTTAACAAGGAAGTTCAAATACCAAACAAACCTTTTACCAGGTTGATCATTTAGATAAAGACCATTAATTTGTTCCAACAAATGAGACATTTTAAACATTTCCACTTTAACTTAGATAAAGTGATGCCTTCAGGTTAATTAAAGTTTAATACCCGTGTAGTTTCAACTTTCATGGGTAAGTGACCCCTTGTGGTGAAAAATTGCCATAATTATTTTGAAAAAAAAGCCATTGTGAGGCCCAATGTCTTCTCACATTTGTTACAACTGGTTACACTTTAATAATATCCAACCAATCTCAACTGATTGTATATTATTGTCTCATTCGATTTAACAAGGAAGTTAAATTGCCAAACAAACATTTTACGAGGTTGGTCATTTGGATAAAGACCAAATTAATTAAACGTGTCAATCTTAACCTAGATACAGCAACGCTTTCAGGTTAATACAATTTTAATTCCCAGAAAACCTGGGAATTCTGGGAAAGTTACTGGAATTTTGTAACCCTATCTGATATACTAATTAGTAAGGAATATGTGACATTCAGATTATATTTATTGTTCAGATGATTCACTGTCTTTCCATGGTAATTCACAGTGCAAAGGGTACTGAAATACTTTAGAGCTGGCTACAAAAAAAAAGTGTTTGAGGTTCAAATGTCCTACATTTTTAATTCTGTGGAGGGAAAAAAAGGCAAATGTGAGTGAGTGAAGTTGGGGGGAAAATAAACATCCCATTAAGAATGCAAGAGATGAGACATTTCTGCATATCCCTTAAGCAAATGAACATAAATAGAGAGTGTTTGTGCAGTTTGTGTCTACTAACCCAGTTGATTGTGTTCAGTATCACAGTAGCCCTGCAATCTTAGAAATAAAGGTACGATATTGTTCCCTGGGGTACAATCATCACACTCACTCTCAACATACAGGTAAGGAACATTCCTGTTTCCCTGGGTACAAACCTTTGTTTATCAGAAAAGCAATGTATTGAGAAAAGGTAAATATGTGTAGCCACCATAAGGTACACTGATCAATTATTGCCACATAAAAGGAACTAATGGCTTTGTTACTGGTACCCTAGAAAGGCTAATCTGTACCATAATCATTATCATATTTCCCAGCATGCTAAAACAGGCCGGTTGGTTGAGATGGTTGTCCTTCTGGAAGGTTCTCCCATTTCCACAGAAGTACTCTGGAACTCTGTCAGAGTGACCATCGGGTTCTTGGACACCTCCATGATCAAGACCCTTCTCCCTCGATTGCTCAGTTTGGCTGGGCGGCCAGCTCTAGGAAGAGTCTTGGTGGTTTCAAACTTCTTCCATTTAAGAATGATGGAGGCCACTGTGTTCTTGGCGACCTTCAATGCTGCAGACATTTTTTGGTACCTTCCCCAGATCTGTGTCTCGACACAATCCTGTCTCAAAGCTCTACGGACAATTCTTCGACCTCATGGCTTGGTTTTCGCTCTGACATGCAATGTCAACTGTGGGATATTATATAGAAAGGTATATGCCTTTCCAAATAATTTCCAATCAATTGATATTCCCATAGGTGGACTCCAAATAAGTTGTAGAAACATCTCAATGATAATCAGTGGAAACAGCATGCACCTGAGCTCAATTTCGAGTCTCATCGCAAAGGGTACCAAAATGTGGAAAGATGGACAGGGTCTGAATACTTTCCGAATGCCCTGTATATATAGTCATAAAGAGTTTAATTTTAATGGTAACATTCACGTAGGAACACACTTGGTGAAGGCCACAGCACTGAAAACCTTGTCTCTGTCACTAACAAATAGAGTCATAGGTTGTAACTCTACAATTCACTCGAAAAAGCAAGGCACACCTGGAAATTATATTGGAGGCGTGGCTTAGTGGGGCCGAGATTTTCAGTTGACTGTTTTAGGCCATCCGTGAGAGGAAGTGTTTACCAGTTTATGTGGCCTTTGTTAGAGGTATGATTATCCCACCTTCAAGGAACACATGGTTTTGTCATGTTGGTGGTTCACTATAAAGGCCATATGTACCTTTTCTAAAAGCCAGCTTTAGGGAGAAAGGTACTATCTGATGTATGAACTTGGGTACAATTATGTGCAGTGCCTTCAGAAAGTATTCATACCGCTTGAGTTTTCCACATTGTGCTGTTTTACAGCCTGAATTTAAAATGGATTAAATTTATATTTTGTGTCACCGGCCACCAGTATGTCAAAATATAATTATGAAAGAAAAATTAGAAGTAAGAATGTGCTTAACAAGTCATATAATAAGTTCCATGGATTCACTCTGTGTGCAATAATAACATACAATTATCTGCAAGGTCTTTCAGTCGAGCAGTGAATTTCAATCACAAAGACAAGGGGTGTTTTCCAATGTCTCGCTATTTATTTATAATTTTTGTCATTTTTTAAAAGTGAACCTTTATTTAACTAGGCAAGCCAGTTTAGAACAAAGACAACACTGGGCCAATTGTGCGCCACTCTATGGGTCTCCCAATCACAGCCGGTTGTGATACAGCCTGGATTTGAACTAGGATGTCTGTAGAGTCTTAAACCGCTGCGCCACTCGGGAGCTCAAAAAAAGGAGACAATGGATGGTTAAAAATAAAAATAGCAGACACAAAATATATCCCTTTAAGCACTGTGAATGGTGTAATTAATAGCTCCTTGGGCTTGATCAGCCACTCCTTGGGAAACAATACCTATTTTGCCAATTGGCCTGGACACCTTCTACTGCCGAGACGGAGCCCGGCTGATTCCATCACGACTAGACTACCGATGTAATCTACACAAGGTTTTTTTTCAACTGGCTCCTCCATCGCGACGTCCCTGAATACCCATCTGCGAACCTGCTATCCGCGGCCCGCTAGCTGTCTAGAGCATATCACACTGTTAGCTGAAGAAGCCCATCGGACAAATTCTTTGGCCACTATACATATTTTGCCAATTGGCCTGGACCCTTTTACCACATGGAGCCCTGCTGATCCATCACGACTAGTCTGCCGACATAACAGCACGAGGGGGCTACAACAGATTTCTTCTGTTGCGATGTCCCTCTAAGGCCCATCTGCTAGCTTGCATGCCCTGTCCCGCTAGCTGTCTGAATCACAGTGTCTCCAGCCCGCCGAACTCCTCACTCCTCACCTATGATCACTCGGCTACGCATGCCTCACCCTAATGTCAATAAGCCTTGTCCATTGCTGTTTTGGTTCGTGATTATTGCCTTATTTCACCGTAGAGCCTCTAGCCCTGTTCAATACAGTAAAACGAGTCCTACATCGACATAACCTGAAAGGCCGCTCAGCAAGGAAGAAGCCACTGCTCCAAAACCGCCATTAAAAAGGCAGACTATGGTTTGCAACTGCACATGGGGACAAAGATTGTACTTTTTGGAGAAATGTCCTCTGGTCTGATGAAACAAAAATAGAACTGTTTGGCCATAATGACCATCTTTATGTTTGGAGGAAAAAGGGGGAGGCTTGCAAGCCGAAGAACAGCATCCCAACCGTGAAGCACAGCGGTGGCAGCATCATGTTGTGGGGGTGTTTTGCGGCAGGAGGGCCTGGCGCACTTAAAAAAATAAATGGCATAACGAGAAAGGAAAATTATGTGGATATATTGAAGCAACATCTCAAGACATCAGTCAGGAGGTTAAAGCTTGGTTGCAAATGGTTCTTCCAGATAGACTATGACCTCAAGCATACTTCCAAAGTTGTGGCAAAATGGATTAAGGACAACAAAGTCAAGGTATTGGAGTGGCCATCACGAAGCCCTGACCTTAATCCCATAGACTTTTTGTGAGCAGAACTGAAAAAGCGTGTGCGAGCAAGGAGGTCTTACAAACCTGACTCAGTTAAACCAGCTCTGTCAGGAGGAATGGGCCAAAATTCACCCAACTTATTGTGGGAAGCTTGTGGAAGGCTACCCGACACGTTTGACCCAAGTTAAACAACTTAAAGGCAATTCTACCAAATACTAATTGAGTGTATGTAAACCTTTGACCCACTGGGAATGTGATGAAATCAATAAAAGCTGAAAATAATATTTCTCTCTACTATTATTCTGACATTTCACATTCTTAAAATAATGTGGTGATCCTAACTGACCTAAGACAGGCATTTTTTACTAGGAATAAATGTCAGGAATTGTGAAAAACTGTTTAAGTGTATTTGGCTAGGGTGTATGTAAACTTCTTGTAAACTTAACTATATATATATATTATGTGTACTGTATCCTTCACTATCCATTATTTACTATTTATTGCAGCCTAGCCGCTCTGTCATTGCTCATCTATATATTTTACACATATATATACTTATCCCATTCCTTTACTAGATTGTGTGTATTAGGTCTTTTTGGGGAATTTGTTAGATATTATGTTTTGTTGTGGCCTTGTTTGACATTTCCTGTTATATACTGCTGCACTGTCAGATCTAGAAGCATAAGCATTTCGCTACACTCACAATAACATCAGATAACCATGTGTATGTGACCAATAACATTTTATTTGAGTTTGTCACCAAAATTCTAATCAAAGTTGTACCATATTTAAAGGGATGCCTTAAGATAAATGTACTGAAAACCCTATTGAATAAAAACGCTGTGAGAAAATCTGTTGGCCAAAAAGTGGGAGGGTTTTCAGCAGTTGAAAGACATTTTTTCAGAGAGTGCAAGCTAGCCACACCTGCAGAGGTCATTACGCAAATTAATTAGGTAAGTCTGTATACCAAATACTGAGAAGTGAGTAGGAAAGGTGTGTGTAGGAAAGGCTTACATTCTGATGTCGGGATAGGGCTGTAGGAGCTTTACACACCTGGATTGTAGAACATTTTCCCATTATTCTTTTTAAAATTATTCAAGCTCTTTCATTTAATTGTTGATCATTGCTAGACAGCCATTTTCAAATCATCCTATAGATTTTCAAATCGATTTAAGTCAAAACTGAAGGCCACTCGGGAACATTCAATGTCATCTTGGTAAGCAACTGCAGGGTAGATTTGGCCTTGTCCTGCTGAAAGGTGAATTCTTCTCCCAGTGTCTGTTGGAAAGTAAACTGAACCACGTTCGTCTCTAGGATTTTGCTTGTGCTTAGAGCTGTATTCTGTTTATTTTGATAAAAAAAAAACTCTATAGTTCTTGCCGATGACAAGTACACCCTTAACATGATGCAGCTACAACCAAAATGTGAAGAATGGTACTCAGTGATGTGATTTGTTGGATTTGCCCCAAATATAACGCTTTTTATTCGACACATTTTTTGCAGTATTACTTAAAGCTGCAATATGTAACTTTTTGGGCGACCTGACAAAATTCACATAGAAATGTGAGTTACATTAAAAGCAAGTGTAAGAATAGTTTGTTCTATTTGCACTATTTTTATGTTTCCCGTTTTTAAGTTTTGATTTTGTGTCTTTTACTTTCTGTTTTATTTTACACCAACTACAAACAGCTGAAAATACAATATTTTTGGTTATGGAAAATATATTTCCCAGCGTTTTAGATGGTACAATGATTCTCCACACCATACTTCCTTCTATAGTCACATAAATTGAAATTAGGCTAACTATAATAATTTTAGCAACCAGGGAATGGCCGGAGCGATTTCTGCGTAGTGCATCTTTATGTGCCTTGTTTATGTTTTTATCTCTGAGCAGTTTACTTCCTCTCCAGCAATTGAGTAAGGAAGGATGCCTGTATCTTTGTAGTGACTGGGTGTATTGATACACCATCCAAAGTGTAATTATTAACTTCCCCATGCTCAAAGGGATATTCAGTGTTCTGCCCATCTACCAATCTGTGCCTTTCTTTTTGAGGCATTGAAAAACCTCCCTGGTTGTTTGTGGTAGAATCTGTGCTTGAAATTCCCTACTCGATTGAGGGACCTTGCAGATAATTGTATGTGTGGGGTACAGAGATGGGGTAGCCATTATAAAATCATGTTAACCACTATTATTGAGAACAAAAAATGAGTCCATGCAACCTATGTGATTTGTTAAGCACATTTTTACTCCTGAACTTATTTAGGCTTGCCTTAAAAATGTATTGACTCAAGACATTTCAGCTTTAAATGTATTTTAAAAAATCTACAAACAAAATTGCACTTTGACATTATGGGGTAGTGTGTGTAGATCAGTGAACCAAAATCTCAGATTAATACATGTTTATTTCAGGCTGTAACACAACAAAATAAAAAATTAAGGGGTGTGAAGGCACTCTAGTTGCTTACCAAGATGGCATTGAATGTTTCTGAGTGGCCTAGTTACAGCTTTGACTTAAATCGGCTTGAACATCTATGGCAAAACTTGAAAATGGCTGTCTCGCAAGGCTCTACAACCACCTTGAAAGAGCTTGAAGATTTTTTTCAAGATTAATGTACACAAACTCTTCTAACTGCATTTATTTTCAGCACACTTAACATGTGTAAATATTTGTATGAACATAACAAGATTCAACAACTGAGACATAAACTGAACAAGGTCCACAGACATGTGACTATCAGAAATGGAATAATGTGTCCCTGAACAAAGGGGGGTCAAAATCAAAAGTAACAGTCAGTATCTGGTGTGGCCAACAGCTGCATTAAGTACTTAAGTGCATCTCCTCCTCATGGACTGCACCAGATTTTCCAGTTATTGCAGTGCGATGTTACCCCACTCTTTCACCAAGGCACCTGCAGGTTCCCATAAATTTCTGGGGGGAATTACCCTAGCCCTCACCCTCCGATTCAACAGGTCCCAGACGTGCTCAAAGCGATTGAGATCCTCGCTCTTCGCTCTTCGCATTATGGCTTGTGGCATTGTCATGCTAGGTGGTCATGTCAGGATGAACCTGCAGGAAGGTCACCACATGAGGGAGGATGTCTCCCTGTAACGCACAGCTTTGAGATTGTCTGCAATGGCAACAAGCTCAGTCCAATTATGCAGTGACACACCATCCCAGACCATGACAGACCCTCTACCTCCAAATTGATCCCACACCAGGGTATAGGCCTCAGTGTAATGCTCATTCCTTCGACGATAAACGTGAATCGACCATCACCCCTGGTGAGAAAAAAACGTGACTCGTCAGTAAAGAGCACTTTTTGACAGTCCTGTCTGGTCCAGTGACAGTGGGTTAGTGCCCATAGGCGATGTTGTTGCCGGTGATGTCTGGTGAAGACCTTTCTTACAACAGGCCTACAAGCCCTCAGTCCAGCCTCTCTCAGCCTATTGGGGACAGTCTGAGCACTGATGGAGGGATTGTGTGTTCCTGGTGTAACTCGGGAAGTTGTTGTTGCCATCCTGTACCTGTCCCTCAGGGGTGAGGTATTGTTACACGTGGTCTGCCACTGCGAGGACGATCAGCTGTCCATCCTGTCACCCTGTAGCGCTGTCTCAGGCATCTCACAGTATGGACATTGCAATTTATTGCCCTGGCCATATCTGCAGTTCTCATGCTTCCTTGCAGTATGCCTAAGTCATGTTCACGCAGATGAGCAGGGACCCTGGGCATCTTTCTTTTGATGTTTTTCAGAGTCAGTAGAAAGGCCTCTTTAGTGTCCTAAGTTTTCATAACTGTGACCTTAATTGCCTACCGTCTGTAAGCTGTTAGTGTCTTGATGACCACATGTCCATTAGTTGTTTATGGTTCATTGAACAAGCATGGTTTAACTTTACAATGAAGATCTGTGAAGTTATCTGGATTTTTACAATTTATCGTTGAAAGACAGGGTCCTGAAAATGGGACGTTTCTTCTTTTTAATACAATCCAGGTGCGCAAAGCTCTTAGAGACTTACCAGACAAACTTACAGCTGTAATTGCTGCCAAATGTGATTCTAACATTTCTTTACTCAGGGTAATAAATGAGATACTTCTGTATTTCATTTTCAATAAATTAGCAAAAAATTCTAAAAACATGTTTTCACTTGGTCATTATGGGGTATTGTGTGTAGATGGGTGTAGACAAAACATCAATTTAATCCATTTTGAATTCAGGCGGTAACACAACAAAATGTGAATTAAGTCAAGGGATATGAATACTTTCTGAAGGCACTGTACCTATAACTAAAGGTACAAAGATAGTACCGTACAGAGTACCAATCCGTTACAAGCGTTTGTAACCCTTTAGGAACAAATGAAAACTTTTTTTTCTGAAGGTGTGCCACACTCTAAAACAATAATAACTCTAATACACAATAATATACAATAATATAATATACTAATTTACAATAATTACAATAATACACTGTCCCTATTTTCAGACGATACACAGCCTGGTCCTAGACCCATGTGAGCGCCGTCCTCCAGCACATTGTCTCCTCACTCTGTGGTCGAGGATTGATGACAGTACTCACGTCGGCATTTCTTGCAGCAGGTGCCCTCCACATGCACGGAGAGAGAGTCCTCTGAGCAGTTGGCAGGGGGACAGAATATCCTGCGACACTCCACTACTCCGTTCTGTAGAGACAAGAGATTACCCTAAAACACACAGATAACATCCCAGTGTGTGTGTGTGCGTGTGTGGCACTGCCAACAAGACAAGTGTAAAACATAGAGACAAACATACTGCGTTCAAAAATCATGTCCTCCTTTATCAGTCCTCACTTATCTGTTATCTGTGCAAATCACATAATCAACCCATCAAACTCAATCATAAAAACCGGACTCTGTAATAGACTCATAGCAGGAAGACATGCTGGTAATCTCTGATGGTTAAGGACAGGAAAATACTAGACTATATGTAATTAAGCAATAATAATGATAGTGATATTCATATTAACAGCATTTATAACAAATAATTATAAAGAATAGGCAAATATGAATAATTACGCTATACTTCTCACTATCTGTCCCTTAGGTTGTGGCAGGAGGCCACAAACTTGGCTGATAAAGCATAGCATTTAGTTTTTTCCCCAATTACGTATTTAAGTTTGTCGTGTAATTGTGGGAAATAATGTATTTTTTACATCAAAATATCTGTCACAGTTTTACAGAAAATGTGTCTCTGTCACTATCTCTTCCTGGGGGCAGAATCCTGGGGGCAGAATGAGCACAGCCTGTCCACTCTGACATTGGTTTAAAGTACTTAATTAGTACTCTAAAGTATTTTTACTTAAGCAATTTTTCGGGGTATCTGTAGTTTACTATTTATATTTTTGCCAACTTTTAATTTACTTCACTACATTCTAAAATAAAATAATTAACGTTTTACTCCACACATTTTCACTGACACCCAAAAGTTGACGTTACATTTTGACAGCAAAACTATCCAATTCACTCACTTATCATGAGAACATCCCTGGTCATCACTACAGCCTCTGATCTGGCAGACTCACTAAAACATACATGTTTTGTTTGTAAATTATGTCTGAGTGTTGGGAGTGTGCCCCTGGCTATCTGTCAATAAAAAAAAACAAGAACATGTTACTGTCTGGTTCTTGAGTGTTCTTGAGTGTTATATTTCGTTTTTGGCTAAAAGAACGTACCCATTTGAAACTGCCTATTTCTCATGCCCAGAAACTATAATATGCAGATTAGGACAGAAAACACTCTAAAGTTTCCAAAACTGTCAAAATATTGTCTGTGAGTATACCAGAACTGATATTGCAGGCGAAAACCTGAGGAAAATCAAACCATGAAGTGCTGTTTTCCTGAAAGCTCTCTGTTCCATTGGATGCCTTACCTGCATTTAAAGGGATATCAACCAGATTCCTTTTCCTATGGCTCCCTGAAGGTGTCAACAGTCTTTAGACATAGTTTCAGGCTTTTATTTTGAAAAACGAGCGAGAAAGATAACATCGCGTCAGTGGTAGCTGGGTGTCGCTTGGGGTATGTCTCTATCAGTTTTGCACATCGAGAGACTGAAATATTTTCCCATTCCTCCTTGCAAAACAGCTCGAGCTCAGTGAGGTTGGATGGAGAGCATTTGTGAACAGCAGTTTTCAGTTCTTTCCACAGATTCTCGATTGGATTCAGGTCTGGACTTTGACTTGGCCATTCTAACACCTGGATATGTTTATTTTTGAACCATTCCATTGTAGATTTTGCTTTATGTTTTGGATCATTGTCTTGTTGGAAGACAAATCTCCGTCCCAGTCTCAAGTCTGTAGACTCCATCAGGTTTTCTTCCAGAATGGTCCTGTATTTGGCTCCATCCATCTTCCCATCAATTTGAACCATCTTCCCTGTCCCTGCTGAAGAAAAGCAGACCCAAACCATGATGCTGCCACCACCATGTTTGACAGTGGGGATGGTGTGTTCAAGGTGATGAGCTGTGTTGCTTTTACGCCAAACATAACGTTTTGCATTGTTGCCAAAAAGTTCAATTTTGGTTTCATCTGACCAGAGCACCTTCTTCCACATGTTTGGTGTGTCTCCCAGGTGGCTTGTGGCAAACTTTAAACAACACTTTTTATGAATATCTTTAAGAAATGGCTTTCTTCTTGCCACTCTTCCATAAAGGCCAGATTTGTGCAATATACGACTGATTGTTGTCCTATGGACAGAGTCTCCCACCTCAGCTGTAGATCTCTGCAGTTCATCCAGAGTGATCATGGGCCTCTTGGCTGCATCTCTGATCAGTCTTCTCCTTGTATGAGCTGAAAGTTTAGAGGGACAACCAGGTCTTGGTAGATTTGCAGTGGTCTGATACTCCTTCCATTTCAATATTATCGCTTGCACAGTGCTCCTTGGGATGTTTAAAGCTTGGGAAATCTTTTTGTATCCAAATCCGGCTTTAAACTTCTTCACAACAGTATCTCGGACCTGCCTGGTGTGTTCCTTGTTGTTCATGATGCTCTCTGCGCTTTTAACGGACCTCTGAGACTATCACAGTGCAGGTGCATTTATACAGAGACTTGATTACACACAGGTGGATTGTATTTATCATCATTAGTCATTTAGGTCAACATTGGATCATTCAGAGATCCTCACTGAACTTCTGGAGAGAGTTTGCTGCACTGAAAGTAAAGGGGCTGAATAATTTTGCACGCCCAATTTTTCAGTTTTTGATTTGTTAAAAAAGTTTGAAATATCCAATAAATGTCGTTCCACTTCATGATTGTGTCCCACTTGTTGTTGATTCTTCACAAAAAAATACAGTTTTATATCTTTATGTTTGAAGCCTGAAATGTGGCAAAAGGTCGCAAAGTTCAAGGGGGCCGAATACTTTCGCAAGGCACTGTATATTTTTAAACCTGAAGATTGATTATAAAAAACGTTTGACATGTTTCTGTGGACATTACGGATACTATTTTGAATTTTTGTCTGCGATGTCGTGATTTCTGAACATAACGCGCCAAACATATGGAGGTATTTTGGATATAAAAATAATCTTTATGGAACAAAAGAAACATTTATTGTGTAACTGGGAGTCTCATGAGTGAAAACACCAGAAGATCATCAAAGGTAAGCAATTTAATTTATTGCTTTTCTGACTTTCGTGACCAATATACTTGGCTGCTAGTGTTTGTAATATTTTGTCTACTGAGAGAGATGTTCTTACAGAAACGCTTGTTATGCTTTTGCCGAAAAGCTGTATTGAAATCTGACAAGCCAGGTGGATTACCAACAAGCTAAGCTATGTTTTGCTATATTGCACTTGTGATTTCATGAAAATTAGATATTTTTAGTAATTTTATTTGAATTTGGCGCACTGCAATTCAGCGGGTGTTGATGAAAATGATCCCGCTAAAGGGATAGGTGCCCCAAGAAGATAAGGAATTTGAAATTAAACATTTCCCATTTACTTTTGATAATAAGTATATTTCAAACCAAATACTTTTTTTAAGGAGTGGATCAGCTTTAATATTGTGGATAGATTGTTGCTTCCATCAATGTAATTGTCTGCATCATGTCCATATCTGTCGCCAAACCCACTGGCTCCAGGTCATCTATCTATAGGTACAAGGTCGTCAAGGTTCTCATTAGCAGCATTGAGAATTTCCTTGTATATTATGCTCTCCCATCAGGGTGCTTTGGCTTTGCAGGATCATACCTGCCAAGCAGGCTCAGAATCTTGAGGGGGCGGTGCTGCTCTAGAAGGTCTCTGACCACATTTTGTCTGCATACAGGCCGCTTACAGGAGGCCCATAAAACAGATAGGGACTTGTCCTTAGTATCTGGGTCATTCAGGTGAGTGTCTAGGGTATAGGGCTGTGGACCGTTCCATCAATATAGGACCATAAATAAATACATTAGGTGTACATATAAAAACTTTTTTTTTTATATTTAAAGAAGGCAAATTTGGCAACAATTGGGCGTTCATACCTCTGCCCTCTCTGTTCAAAGCAGGGTACACATTTGAGTTGGATTTTGTTGATAGCTCCGCGTGGGATCTGAAGAGCTGTAAGGAGGTACTCTCTAACTACAGACTCAGGAACTTCTTCTTCTCTCTCTTGGATACTTGTAAGTACCATATTCTCTCTCATGGATCTAGTCTGCATGTCAAGTAAGGCATCTCTCAGAACGATGTTCTCAAGTTAATTAACTTCGGTTTCAATCTTATTGACTGTCACTTTTAGCTTTTTTGTGTCTTTCTCCAATGTCGCAGCTTATTCATCACTCATCTTGAGGCTTGCCTTAAACCCCTTAATATCCTTACTGACTAGTTCAAGTATCCCTAGTTTGTAAATTATTGATTTTAACAGATCGGTTTCAACCTTTACCATTCCCGGTGGTGAAAATATTAAATTGTCTGTGTCTGTACAAGAGTCACATTTTCGTTTTGAAATAGGTTCCCCTGTCTTACTCTCTGTCATGTTTGGGTGTTGCTTGTTTCTGTAATATTTGTCAATACATTTCTCTAGTCTTATGATTTGTTTTGTGTTGTGATCCAGATTGAAAGTTATTACTCACCAGATTGTGTAGTGCTAATGTTTAGTCTAACATACCGATATTGAATATTACGTTTTTATCTTGAGGTGTTCAGTCCGCCAAACACTTAAGACTTTTACTCAAGTTTGTATTTTTTCCACCACTGGATGTGGCTTCGGGTTATAGCATTTCTTTCACATTACCCATACATTTAGACAAGTGTGTCTGGGTTATCTAATATGAATTTATTAATCAAATATTTGTATCTGGACACTTTCTGTTTACCTGAAAATGTTCCTTGTTGTAGGCTACTACTCTTACCAATTTTAGTCTTAATCTTTACTACACTGCTCACTGTTTAGCACATGACCTCAATGTGAATCCCTAAAGAGATGGGTGGGGCTGGCTTAAAAGGATGTGAGCAATGCTGAATGGGTGTAGTCAAAGGAGAGCTCTCCAGTAGGTACCAAATATTCAAAGGCCATTTTCTCCAAAGTGAGTTTACAAGTTTAAAGCAGAATTACTTTTCCAATGTTCCTCAAAAAATGGAGTGTATGATATACCATTGTGTAGCTCTGTGTCTCTACATGTATAAAAAAACAAAAATGTTCTATATAAGACCGATTTGAGCCGGTCGGTCACATATACAGAACACAAATTCCAATTGGCTATACTTAAACTCTTTAGCATTATCCTCAACTCTTCCCCAATTCTTGGAACCAAGGTCTGATCACTCCAATCCACAAAAGTGGAGTCAAATTCGAACACAAAAACTACCATGG